>NC_139660.1:6982412-7179912 GCF_951799395.1 Argentina silus | reverse complement strand
TAGGTGTGTGTGTGTGTGTGTGTGTGTGTGTGTGTGTGTGTGTGTGTGTGTGTGTGTGACGGTAGTGCTCACACACACACACTTCTCACGCACAGGCAATCTCTAAGGACAGCCTCTCATAGAAAATTCTCACTGAATAACATAACAGTGGTCATTTAGTGCTCCAGTATCCATCTCTCTGTTTTCTCTTTGAACTCCACAATGTTACAGGGAAAAGTTTGACATTTTGGGGTCGAACACTGCTTAAAAAGCAGTCATTTTACTCAGAAGCTTTAAGCTCAGAGTTTCTTCACTAACGTCTATCTACGCTTTCTTCACTAACGTAAATCACACACACACACACACACACACACACACACACACACACACACACACACACACACACACACACACACACGACAGGAAATGACAATCACTGTAGGAAGCAGGAGAACCACTGATCAGGGATGTAAGAAGGAGCAATCATTGGCTACTGTGTCCGTCTGCAGTGCTTGAGTGACATGAACCAAGTCCTAGTGATTGGTCAGGGCGTTCTGTGGGGTCGGAGAGGGGGTTGGTTGGTTTGTTTGGGGAAGACAGTGGGGTTGATTTGGAGGAAAGGGAAGGGGGGTGGGGGGGGGGGCAATTTGGGGGTTTGCAGTCCGTAGGGAGGGGTTGGTTAAGCGTACAGTACTTACTGAGGCGAGCGTCCAGGCGGGGGTCGAGCCAGGACGTGCGCTGTGTTTTGTGGTCTATGAAGAAGGTTTCTCCCTGAGGGGTGGCTGCCTGCTCCCAGCCCTCGGGCATCTCTCCTGTTCACAAGCAGCAACACCACATCAGCCAGGGCCACCATGCTCAGAGCCACCACGCTCAAGTCAGTACAACCAGGAATGTAATAGAGGGTATACACATGTAAAATGTACCGTAGCGCCTTTAAAACCCTTTCTTAATATGGTGAATAGCATCAATCTACTTCATGCACTACTTAGTTTTGGTCCATTATATTAGTCATTTCCGGCACATTTTAACGTCCAGCGGTATCCATGCCCATCAGCCTTTTTTCCTACCACCACTATATCCCTGGTTAACATTTAACACATTACTTCCGAACACGACACAGAGTTATGCTGCTGGAGTGTTAGACTGTTTTTGTACATGCTAGGCCAGGTAAGTTGAGTGAAAACACGCTCTCTCATTCACAACAGTGACCTGGGGAAGAGTTGAAGTGAAACAGAGCTGAGAGTTCTCACACACACAACGGTCTAGTCATGGAACGGGCCAGAGGGGATCTGAAATCTTGCATTTGACTCAAATCAACACCAATGAATGCGACCAAATGTAAACTACTAAAGTCTTATAGACTAGACATGTTCCGGTTTATAATCATGAGTCACCATAGCCTCCAGAGTGGAGAAGGGACCACTGAGTCACCACAACAACAACAACAACAACAACAACAGATAAATCAGAGAACCGCTGAGTCAGAGAGGAGGTCAAATGGCGCTGTGTAACCATGGGAGATGGACAACAGGATTGAGGGAGGAAGGAATCTGCTGATTCTATTCTAGAACTACAAACAGAGGTGGTCACATTCTCCAGCCTTGCTCTTGGGAAGCTATACTGTGTGCAGGCTTTTGGTCCAGCCTAGCACTTTCACACATAATTCAAGGCCTTGCCGATAGGTTTGCTACTGCTGGGCTGGAACAAAAGCATGCACAACCTGTAGCTCTCCAGGACCAGAGTTTTCTGACCCCTTAACAGCTAACAGCTAGAGCTGATATAATCTGTGGAGAAGGACAGAAGTAGTTATATTGAAGTAGGGCACTCGGTTCAACACAGTGATTCAAATCTGGCAACCCCGCAGCAGAGTGGGCTAATGTGTCAATCTCTGCCTGCCAGAGGAGAAGAAGAGAAGAAGAGAAGAGAGGAGAGGAAAGAACAAAGCAGTGGAAAACATCCATCAGGACAACAAAGGCAGAGAGAATTCCCCCTCAACAAAGACTGGGGCGTCTGCCAGTATTGTTCCAGCCAGGGGGAGAGGGTGGGGGGGGGGGGGGAGAGGAGGTACAACACGGGGGGTGAACTGTACACAGAGAGAGAGAGAGAGAGGGGGGGGGGGGTCTGTTTACAGAGAGAAGGGGAGAGGGCTATAAGACATACAGTATAGGGAAATAACTTTCCACACAAAGTAGAAAGCAGGTGAGACAGGGAGACAGAATTAGTTCATGGAGGGGGAGGGAGAGAGTGCTGGGGGAGAGATAGACATTTAGGACAGACAGAGAGGGAAGGGGTGAGTGTGAAGGGGGGATGAGAGAGAAAGAGAGTGAGAGAACCGAGACAGAGGGGGAAAATAGGGGGAGAGAACAGACAGGAGAAAAACAGCTCAGTGCTGTTGGAACAAGTCGAGCAGGGCGGTGTACATACAATTATTCAGGATGACCGACTCTATTCATGCATTCTCACACTGACACACATACAGTGGGTCATATACACACGCACACGCACACACACGCACACACAACTCACACACACAGGGCCAGAGAAGGGGTAGGGGGCGGAGGCAGGGATCCACAGAGAGTGTGTCCTCCATTTGGGCTTGGATGTTGCCGAACACAAAAGAAGACAGTATAGTACACACACACAGCCCAGCTCTTCCTTTCTGTCTCACCCTGTCCTACTTCCCCATGTTTCTCTCCCACTTGTTCACATTTTTTGGCTCTCTGATTCTCATCCCTTCCTTGTTTACGGCCTCCTAACAAATGCTGCTCCACTGCACACTCCTCTCCAGCTGCAGACACACCTTTTTTCCATTGCATCGCTAACCACTAAAGAAGGCGCGCGCACGCACACACACACACACACACACACACGCACGAGCGTTGACAGACTGCAGTCTCTCTGTGGCCCAGGTACCCTGAGTTAGGCCTATTCTGGGCGCTAGGCTACGCTAACATGGATGACAATAAACAGCCAAAGCTAACGGTACGCTAAGGTATGAGAATAACCAGCCGAATTCTAATCTGCGTTATTAAGAGGCTGTCATGCTCTGCCCGGACTAAGTGGAGCATGAGAGGGTGGGGAGAGCTTCCTTATCGAGCTACCTTCAACACAACAACATGTCTCTGGCAACACAGATGGGCCCTGCTTGGTTCTCAGACGTTCTCCTGAGGGGTTTGTTGTGGCCCAGTGTGATTGACATTGCTGTGGTGCTGTGTGAATGTTATTGTGGTCCAGTGTAGACGGTAGGGTGGTTTCTTGGCTATAGCCCACTAAGAGGTGGGAAGAATACGGTTTTGGTTGTACACCTGGAGTACCTTAGGGGTAAGGGTGTGGTACTCACAGAAGTTAGGTCAGGACAGGTGTGTGTGTGTGTGTGTGTGTGTGTGTGCATGCGTGGGTGTGTTTACGTGCGTGTGTGTTCATGTTTATTGTTTGTGCGTGTGTGTGTGGGCGTTTTTGTGTGTTACTCACCAAGGTTGGGCTGGGACAGGGCCATGTTGCGTTGCTGTACGGGGGTGGGGGCGGGTGGAGGGGCATGCAGGCTCATCTGGTTCATGGCGGCAGTCATGGTCTTACGAGGGTCGTGCCATGTGGTGATCTTCTCGACATGACTGGAGAGAGAGAGAGAGAGAGAGAAAGAGAGTTAAATTAAGCTCAATGACACAGACAGGGGAGGACTCTATTGACACCTCAGAGTGACTTTCCTGCCCAACTATCAGAAGCAACCATTGCACAAAAGCATACAGTTTGGAGCCAAACGAGATCAATCAGCGTTTCCGCTCTCCTTCGCCCTGCGGTGACTAGTCCTAACCACCTTCCTCTCCCACACCCACGGCTTTGGCTCCACTAGCCTCGTAGCTGTGGCAGTGGCTTCTACTCTACAGGATATTCCAGCCCTGCTGCATTCTTCCCCAGAGCCAGACCAGACCAAACCAGACCAAACCAGGCCAGGTCAGGCCAGGCCAGACTGTGCTCTAACTGTGAACTGACTGGCTCAACCGATGGTGAGTCAGATACAGGTAGCTACAGACAGCAGCATGTCACTGAGGTACAAGTCATCACCTCCTCTCAGATTGATAATAATGACAGTAAGCTTTGACACAGAGGAGAGGAGAGGCTGCATTGTTTTACAAGCGTTATGTATGTATATATTATTTAACCCCATGAATTGTTCAAATACTTAAATCAGCAAAAATAGTGTGTAAACTTTATGGATCTTTCTGGTGTTAATTGTGTTCTTGTGCATGAGAAATGTCCTGAAGTTATCTATATCGTTTATAGTTAAGTTATTTTTATAGGTCACTTCGGTGCAATGGGTCTAGTAGGCCTGTTTATTTACAAGAGGCCTTGAGGAGTCAGAGCGGAGGAGCACGCGACCTTGGCGTGAGTCACGCTGATGGCACAAAGGGCTTCCCATGCGGTGATTTGACTCACAGGGGCACCCTTGGAAGCTGTGGCCACTTCCTGGTTTTCTACCCTCTAAGCCAGTCAGGACGGCTCCACTCTGGGGTGAGTCACAACACACAACACCAGGCTTGAGATTGAGGTTACAAGATAGTAGTGGCCTGTTATTAAGGAGAAGACTCATGGTGAGTCACTGATGATGAAGTGAGAGCTAGAGAGAAATGGAGAATACCCAGAAATTCATTCATGCTCCCCAAAAGCAGAGGGAGGGTTCATTTGAATGACCGTGGCTGACTGGGTGGGTTACCGGATGAATCACTATAATTTACTTCCCTCTTAAACTGTCTAAAGCAGCAATGGTTTAAACCTTGGCTAACTGGTTTCCAAACATTTGTGTCAGTCAGAGCAGCGCAGCGCCTCAGGCTGTGAGTAGACCAGCTGCCCTGCAGCTGTGGGGAGGGGGTGGGGTGGCCCCCTAAATTGAGGACGAGGCTTCAACTTAAGAAGGCCTCATAGGGGTGGGGTTATGGCTATCTCTGGGCTGGGCCACACTGGGAATATCTCCCCTCCTCTCCCCTACTCTGTAGCAGCTCAGTACAGCAGAATAAACATGTCTAGTTTTGCTTTTCTTTCCTAAGCAGAAAGCAGCTGATATCTCTTGTGTGCCAAACTGAACCTGGAGGACCTCCAGGTTGACAGCAGTCACCAGGATGGCACATGGCACAGGGCTGTGTGTTTCCATGGAATAAGGTGAGCGGAGTGAAAAACACACAAGCTGGGGCTTGGGGAGTCGAAAACACACGAGCAAGGGCTCGTTGGGCCTGGTGGGGTTTTCGCGTGGCGGTGTTTGGGAAAGAGCAGCACATTGTTTACACAGGAAACGGGAACAATGGCTGGTGCGCTAGAACGGGGCGGCCAGCAGGCTGAAACAACACAGAACCCCCACCCACCCCCCCCCCCTATACGGCCTGTTCACACTACACAACACACACAGTGACATTACACACACACACACACACACACACACACACACACACACACACACACACACACACACACACACGTTCATGCTCTCTGCACTGTCTCCAGCACACCCCCCTCCCCCCATACGACCTGCTCACACTACACAACACACACAGTGACAGTACACACACACACACACACAGAGACTCAGACACACGTTCATGCTCTCTGCACTGTCTCCAGCACACCTCGTTACTCACAGGACCACAGCATAAACAGTCTCTTGGATAAGATCCTTTATCGTCGTCCCTCTGACCCACCAAGCCTCCTCCTCCTCTCCATGTTTACGCCAGAGAAGGCCCAGAGTGTGTGACCACAGCACACTCATTAAAAAGGGCCAACTCCTACCATGTTTCTATTGTTGTGTATATCAGGATGTACACGACAGATGGCAGTGTGAGATCAAAACTAAAGGGCATTTTTGGGGTAACAACGCTTTTTAACCCTTTAACACGCTGTAGTGTAAGTGCCAAGCCCCTAATCAAACTACTGAGTGTGTATCTGTGAGGCGCAGTGTGTGGGGACATGCAGAGAAAAGCCAGAGTGGTTTATCTTCACTCTAACCCAGGAAATCCCAGACAGTTTAGGCCATTTAAGGGATAAACCTCAGCAGGAAAATGGCCCCTGGACAAAATGGAGGAGCAGGGCTGTTTGGTTTGGGAAGAGTGTTTGGCTTTGGTTGAGTGTGTGAGTGAGTGAGAGAGAGGGAAAGAGAGAGAGAGAGAGAGAGTATGCATGTACTGTATAAGAAGTGGATGCACTGCATGTACTGTATGAAAATAGCATGCATGTGTGTGTGTGTGTGTGTGTGTGTGTGTGTGTGCGTAAATACATAATCTACTACACACTCCTCTTATGTTTCCACTGATGTTGTTGTTGCTGACTCCTGGTGTCCTTCCATGTTTTATATTTACAGTATGGAGGAGAGTGAGGGGTTGGGGGGGGGGGGGGGGGGGGGGGGTTGGTGAGGTGCTGGGTTGTCCTGTCCGGGCGGCTGCCCTCACAAGTTGGAGAGAAGCTCTATAAATACATGCCACAAGGCTGGCAACCAGGCAGCTGCTGCCCTTTAACTAACTAACACACACACACACACACACACACACACACACACACAGTGAAGGTTATGTTACCAGTGTGAGTGGAGGTTATCATGTTAGTGTTCTGGGCCCTCAGACAGGGGGATATGTGATTATCACGTGGTCCAATTGGACGGTGGTCTTGAACACCACCACCAATGCAACATCAGACACAGTTTATATCCCAACATGAACTCTGTGAATGTGAATCTGACTGTCGTCATGGTGATGTCAACAGAGACCAGAAGTAGTTTTGTTCCCTCAAGAGAGCCAGACAGACAAGCACACTGTTACTACTGTGATACGCTGCAGGGTCATAGGCATACAGAGGTCAATCAACTGTCCTCCACGTTTGAACCCACTGTCCCATAACATGACAATGACATTCTAATTACAATTAGAACTTGAAGAGCTTTTGGTACCAACATGGCATCTGTCAAAATACTACATCACAAACTTAGTTAGCCATACGCCTACTTATAAGAGTATACTATCGACACATTCTCCTCTTATACAAACCTGAGGCAGAATTAGCCCACTAGTTCACCAGGTTTAGCATCTCAAAGCTGGCTTTTCCTTCGGTCTACCATCACAACCTGCTTAAGTAGGTCACAAGTTTGGTCTCAATGCTAATCTCTCCACTAACAGAGGAGCTTACTTGCCTGTTCCATATCAAATTCATCTCTCATTAAGCCAAAACACAAACCTCTCTTTAAGACGCTATGGAGATAATGGTAGACTCTGAGAGTGCAGGGGGTTCTGACAACTGGTGTTGGCAAGACCATTAGCTAATTCCTTTGTGGGAAACTTTGATAAGGAAATGTACTGGTATATCAAACATGGCCTGAAGGAAGTAGTTAGGTTTCAGGAGGGTGGAGGAGGTCTGTGCCGATTGCCGAGGGCTGGTTAGAGTGAAACTAATCTGGTTTAGTCTGTTTCTGGTGTTACTAGCTGTAAACACACACAGCAGACATAGATTCATTCTCTTTCCTGAGATCCAGTGATAAAGAAGGACGGCCGTGTTAAAAACAATGCTGAGGGTACTGGGCTGCAATGGAAGACTAGCCTACACCCTCGCTAAATAGTGTGTACTACAAGACATGGAACAAGACATAACAAGTAGAGGATTAAAAACATTTCCACAATTGTGGATAGGAGTTTGCCAGGGCTACGGTTACACACACACACACACACACACACACACACACACACACACACACACACACACACACACACACACACACACACACACACACACACACACACACAATTATGGCAAAACAGCATTTCCCATGTGTAATTAGAGGTTAGCTGATTCAGGACTACCATCCTCTCTACCATGGCCACATTACAGAGTGACAGTGCTGTGTTGGAATGACCAGAATTCCCAGCAGCATTCCCGCCCAGTAACCCTAATCAGGGAGCGGGATAAAGGAGCAGATTGGTTTTCCTATTCAGCCCCAGCTCCAGTTACAGGGGGAATTCCCCCTGTCAGACACACAATAGAAACCCCACACTGACTGGCTGACCGTAGGGGAACGACTAGGACTACGGGACCAGGACCTGTGCCCTATCTACTATAGAACACTGCCTTTTAGTGGCTAGAGAGAGCCACACACACACACACACACACACACACACACACACACAAACTCTCTGGGTTTGTTGTTGTTTTATGGAACGTTGCACTGGGACACCAGCTGGAAAATGTTGGAAAATCAGAACTATTCAATTCAATTATAAAAAAGGGGGGAAGGGAGGAAGGGAAGAGGGGAAGAGGGGAGGAGGAGAGAGGAGAGGAAGTGGAATGTGCAGCTAATAATAGGCCTGTCCATTCGTCAGGCCTGCCCCTGCCAGCCCAGCAGGAGAGAAGAGAGTTGGCACTGGGAGCCTGGACTGCCCATGGGCCCCCAGGGCATGTTGGGGCTAGCACTGACTAGCATTGACAAGCTGGCCCATAGACCGCTGACCACGTTGAAGCCTTTCATATGTTCTTGAACCAAATAGCCCAAACCACTCTTCTAGCCAAAACCATATACTTGGTTAGCCACAAGCTATGACACAGGAAGGAATGACCAAAACCAAGGAAATGCTGCCATAGGCGATCCAGCAGCAAGGGCATAAGAGGAGGACGCCTATTGAAAAAAAGAAAAGCACATGCTCATCCAAACTTTCCCTACTTTAAAAGCCTTGTGTATGAAGGTCAATATTGTGGTTATATTAGTTTGAAATCAGATCCATAAATACTCAGTGGTCGAGTGGAGAGTGGAAAGTTGAACCAGTTCCCTCTCAGATCTTCCTCAGCTGTTGCAAAGCACTATGGGTGGCTCCTCTTGTTACTAGTAAGGACAACTGGTGGTGTTGGGAGGGTGTGTGGGTGGGTGAGGTGGGGGCTGAGTGGGTGGGGCTACAACCGCAGCTGTCGGTGGGACGTCTAACTATAGCCCTGCAGCTGATTGGCAAGGTAAGCTCACACTCTCTCTAATGCATGCACACGCGCGCGCGCACACACACACACACACACACACACACACACACACACACACACACACACACACACACACACACACACACACACACACACACACACACACACACACACACACACACACACACACACACACACACACACACACACACACACACACACACACACACACACACACACACACACACACGCTGGGGAGAGAAATGACTGTGGTGGCTTCAGAGTCACGATCATAGTATTTATCTGTCCACCTACACATCCCTACCCCCGACTTGCTCTACACAAACACCATCAATACCTTCACCACCACCACCCACTGTACACAACCATCAGACAGCTCACAGCTAACTCAAACTCGTACATCACAACTTCAGTAACACCAGTGTTTTAAAGAATACCGGCTGTCGTGAGTGTAGAGTCAGAACTTTAGGCAACTTAAAAAAAAAAGAAAAGAAAAGGAGAGCCAGAGGGAGAAAGACAGAGAACTAGCCCACTATTCAAGCCCTCAGTCAACCCTGATTATAGGAGCACCAGTGGCTTAATGGTAGATTGTTTTCCACTAGAAGAGTAGGCTCCAGACTGAACTAGCAGTTGTACTTGCTGTGTCTCCATGTCTATCAGAGGGGCCCTTGTCAGGGCCTCACTAGCCCCAAGGGGTTTCATATGTCTCAAATATGGCGTGCTCATCCACTGAAAAGCTTCAAAACAAGATGTCTTGGGCAACATATGACAGATGTGGAAGCTATTAAGCTCAGCTCAAAAGCTTCGACTCAAAACAAAGACAATGATGCACAGTGATCAGTTTGGTTTACATCTTCCAATGAAGCATGGTGTTGCATGGTAACAAGTATTGTTGTAGAAATACAAAATGTACCCGATAGATCTTGTAAGAAAATTAAATGTCATTCATTCATTTCAAAAGGTCCTCAGACGTTGTTTCCTTGAGCTCTACAGTGCCAGAGCAGCTGTTCCTAAGATGTCCACCTATCCTCCTCCTCCTCCTCCTCCTCACACAAACACACACACACACCACAGTCTTTCTGGGAAAGTGAGGAGTCGCGCTTTGCTAACATTCAAAACCTCAGCGGGCTCTCCGTCTATACGCCTTCCCCGATGTCGTTCGCACTGTGCCAAGCTGGTGCTAGTGTGAGTGTGAGCTGTCCTATGTGCCGTAAGAGGAGCCCAGACAAACACAGCATTCAGGCTGATCTCATTAGGGCCTTAATGTGCCAGAGCTGGCCCCCAGCCCAGCATGTTAGGCACTCTGAGCGGAGCTGGGTAGCTGAGTCGGCCCTACAGAAGAAGAGAACAACAGACATACTGTCAGAGGAAGATCAGGGACATGTAGGAGTCTCTCTCTATATCCCACTCTGATATTGTCTTTATCCCACTCTACCCCCCTTCTCTCTCTCTCTCTCACTCACTCTCTCTGTCTCTATGTCTCTCTCTCTGTCTCTCTCTCTCTGGGCAATGGCGTCTTCCTCAAAGATCTGATCTCCCTTTTGATTAGACAAGAGAACTCATGAATATCAAGTGCAGAACACTGGTAACCCAGCCGGAGTTGTACAATGACCTCTATGTATGTGTGGTGCAGGCGTGGGAGGAGGAGGGGACAGGAGAATGAATGGACAGCTGTTAGACTGTTCCATTGACTTACATTATTTCTTTCTCCATTAACAAACTGTTTGTGACTTTTCTCCTATATATATTTATTTTCGTCTGTAAAGCCACTGAGGCTGTGGTGCATCATGGACATGGCCTTGTATTTCTCCATGAACAGTTCTGGATTGTGACCTTATGACCCTCCTTGCAATTTGGTCAGACAACATTGATCTACAGTACAGAGCCTACATTCAGGCCAAGGTGAACATGAACAGAGTAATGCAGGAGAGCGTTGAGAGGAGGATGAGTAACAGAGAGGGAGGATGAGAGTGGAGTGAGTAAGAGAGGGAGAGAAAGTGAACCGAGCGGGAAACAGAGTGACAGAGCGAAGGGGGGGAAGAACCACAGTAAAAGCATCATGATCATGACACCTCTGGCCTTGTGTTGCACAACAATCACCACTGAGTAATGCTCTGTTGTCTTAGTATTCTCTCTCTCTCTCTCTCTCTCTCACACCACTTACCCCACATGCTATTGGGGGGGGGGGGGGGGGGGGGGGCATTCAGACCAGTGAATGGTACGGAGGTCTGAGCCATAGAGATCTCTATATACAGCCGCTCTCTTCAACCCTGTTCTCACACCTCCAGGTCAATACATCTGATTAGCTCAATCAACGGCAGCCATCTTGGTTCTGTCTGTTGCCAGGCGACCTTGGGGAATGGGGGGGGAGGTACAGGGGAGTGACGGAATGCGGCGGTGTCGTGGCACGCTGGGTGGGAGAGAGAGAGGGGAGAGACGGCTTGGCGTTTTTCACGTTACCGTGACAACAAAGCTTTACCACTTTCACATTCCTGGATCAGACTTTTTTTTTTCTTTTTTTTTTTTTAAAACAGTCCTTATTATGGTTCAACCAAACCACTCACAGGGAAAATAGTTAATAGTTAACTAGGATAAAGGGAGAACTCTCTAAGCATGTGCTGACACATCACCAGTATGATAAACAGTGAGGGTAACCTCTGTTAAACAGTAATAGTGAGGTTAGCATGTGGAATTAATATGTTAAAAGGTAATATTAAAATCACTGTGTGAGTATAAGTATGGGAAACACTTGAGTGTTTCTGAGTGGGGTGGTTAGACCCAGAACTAGAGCTTCTGTTCCTCCGTGCTCCTGACTGCTGCTCCATATGGCAGACTGGCTGGCTGGCAGACAGTCAGACAGACAGACAGACAGCTCTACTGGGATCATCTTCCAGGCAGACAGAGGGACAGGCAGTCAGACAGAGGCTGGAAAAGCACTCTGCCTGCCATGGAAAACAGAGAGAGATAGAAAGTTAAAGGGTTGGGGGGAGAGTGAGTGAGTGTGTATGTGTGTGACAGAGAGAGAGAGAGGTCTAAGTGGCCCACGCAGGCTCTCCTCTCCCAGAAGAAAGAGTCCAGTGTCCAGCTGTCTGCTCAATGACTCTGGCCTGGCCTGGCCTGGCCTGGCCTGGTCTGGCCCACAGAACCAGGACTGGGCCCTAGAACAGGGCTGGGCTGGAGCAACCAGAGCCCCAGCCACAGAAGGCTGTTTCCTCTCCCAAAATGGTCTGTTATGATGCTTGATTTCACATATAATGACTGCCTTGCTGTTGATCTGAAGAGTTCTCAACAACTCAGGTTAGAGGTCACACTGTCCCAGAGCTGTGTGTGTTAGCTGCCAACTCTCTATTTCCTTCAATAAAACTTTAGCAAAGAAAGTCATTACAAATCAATTGCTGCCAACTCATCCTAGTCCTTTCCGTGCTACTTCACAGTACCTAATGTTAAAGTACTGTCACAACAAAACATTTCTCCCTCACACTGACTACCCAACAACATACTGGTGGGACTGGACACAGACCTCTCTCTCTCTCTCTCTCTGTCTCTCTCTCTCTCTCTCTCTCTCTCTCTCTCTCTGTGTGTCTCTCTCTCTGTGTGTCTCTCTCTCTGTGTCTCTCTCTCTGTGTTCCAGTGAGAGGCCAAGTAAAACCAGTGGACTCATATTAGCCTAATGTCCCCACTACAGAGCCAGTATTGTTGATAATCCTACAGCAGACATGAGATTGAGCTCTTGGAAATGGGTGGAGCGTGTTTATGTTTGTGTGTGTGTGTGTGTGTGTGTGTGTGTGTGTGTGTGTGTGTGTGTGAGGGGAGACCTCTTCTCCCCAAACAGTATCACACTCCACTCTTTCAGTCCTTTTTAAATGAGATTTATCATTCCGATATCCCTCGATAGACGGACTGGCCCGTACTAGGCCTGCCATTCTTCTATTTTTTTCAACTCAACCACAAAAAAAAAAAGGAAAACAACTATATTTTCCTCTCACTTTCCTCTAACATCTGCTTGTTACCAACCCTGACAACAGCCTGCTGTGAGGCAGTTATGGAACGAATTATAATAATATCAGTAAAAATGACAAATGGCCCCTGTCAAAACTACGCCTCTTCTACTGCACTTAGCGACCGCAATCATCTGACCCAGAGCTTGCCAATACAACGCACACACGCACACACACACACGCACACACACACACACACACGCACACACACGCACACACACACGACAGGACAAACCAGCTGGAGCTCAACATAGGGGGTGGCGGGGCGGAGGCCGTTTACAGCTGAACAGCACAACGTCCCCTCAATGTTGTTACAACACAGTAGCAACAAATGTAGCTTTGGAAGACATTTTAAAAATGTTTAATTCCTCTGCTGGGGATTGAGGGAGATGCTGAGGCTATTTCCAAACTGAAGGGAGGGGAGGGGCGGGGCGGGGAGAGGAGAGGAGAGGAGAGGAGAGGAGAGGAGAGGAGAGGGCTTGTGGAGGTAAATCAGTGTCAGTGATCTGCAAGAGGGGAGGAGGGCCTGGGCAGGTTACACGTTACAGGTTGCAGGCAGTAAGGAGGCTGGCTGCTATGTGACCATACCTGTTCTTACTTCACACCCACCAGCCGTTAAGACCGGTAGTCCCTTGTCAAACTGGGTGTGAAGGAAGGCTTATAGGATCAGAGATCTGCTACATGCACACGCACAAGCCACGCGCTGTAGGATTACATCATGTTATGATGAAGCAGTTAAAGATGATTGAGTAATTACTCTCTTCTATGACAAATTGAGTAATAGGTCAAACACATTATGTTGAAAAACAGTCCAAAATAGTTGAGCTGTACTTGACTTAGTTATCAGTACTGTGGAGCCAATGAAATAGTCCCAAAAGTTCAAACTCTGAGCTAAATCAAGCACAGCTCAAATATTTTCGAGCATTTGACAATGTGTATCTGAACCCAGTCTGTTGAATTACATCAACATCTATTGAGCCTCTATTTAGGCCCCCACCACTCCACCTGCCCCTGAGTGAGTGACCAGTGACCAATCCCATTCACAACATTGGCCTGTCACTAGTGGAATGCTGCAGCATTGATTCTGCTTGACTGAGATCAGACAGACAGCAGATTGCATTCCAGAAGCTTTTATCACTCTGTGATTCCATCAAGGCGTCATGGCAACAATGGGCATTAGCTCATGCCTAACTAGGCCCCCATCAAGTGGCCAACGCGACTTGGGATTGAGCAATGCATCACACATGACACTCCAGTGAATTGGGGACCCCCCGTGCCAACCGCCCCAGCTCTCTCTCAGACACACACACACACACACACACACACACACACACACCCCTCTCTCCTCCAGCCTACAATATGCTCCTGCTCTTATGCAGCAGCACACAGTAGGGACTAGCCCTGGGACTAACTGGGTTTGGGGCTGGATCAAGGACTGTGTCTAGGATTGAGACTAAGACTAGGCCTGGGACTGGGACTGGGCCTGGGCCTGGTGAATGAAATGCCAGTGGTATAGAGAAGCAGAGAGGGCTGCTAAAGCCTTTACTCTGCCTGCCTGGGGAACAATACACCCACATAGCTGCTGCTCACATTCCTGGGCCCATGAATAGGCTGCAGTGGAGAGAGAGAGAGAGAGGGAGAGAGAGGGAGGGAGAGGGAGGGAAAGTGGGGGAGAGGTAGGCCAGAGAAAGTGTGTGTGTGTGTGTGTGTGTGTGTGTGTCTAACTTGTCCAAGCTCCACCCATACACAGACACTCCCACACTAGGGGAATGTGGTCAGTGACACTACAGCCCACTCACTCTGTTTCACACAGAACAACATTAGACCATGATCAACCAAACAGTAGTATAATATTACTCAAAAACGACATGTCTATCATATAAACTCTCTCTATAACCTAGATCACTGTCCTCAAGTGGCTTGAGAGGTAGCCATTTTTCTAGGCAGACATTTTGACAACAAACACTGCCCTATCAGGTTCTCAGCGTTAATGTCCTCGTCAGCCATTTTGAACTTGAGGAACGCAAATAGTTTCTGGATAATTAGATTGATTTAGTCTACCTAAGAGATATCAAGGCTGCTTCAATCACTAAATCTCTGGGTCTCTCTCTCTCTCTCAAAGCAAGCGTGCAATTTTATTGGCCTACTACATTCTCCTGACTTATGAACAGTTTAAATGACTTCTAAACAGTATGCTGTGAATTATGAGGTAATAAACCAGTTATAAACAGCTTGCATAAATTATCCTCCATCCCCCCTCAAATAACTGAGTACCAATGATCACTTCTAAATTCTGAAAAATGGTCACTTTCCACTATAAAGCTCCCACTCCACCTGCACAGACAGACACACAAACAGACAGAAACGGACAGACATGATGCCAAGTGGAAAAAGGCAATATTCTATGATTTGGTGAGGGAGGTGGGTCAGTCAGGTCGGGTGTTTTTGTGTGTTTCTCTCCCTCTGTGCGTGCCTTTGAAGTGCGTGAGTCATGTGTATTGTTTTTGCTTTGTGAAACCCCAAAGAGGGCCTTAGTTATGAGTCCCCTGCAGCCATTCTCTCTGCAAACAAAAGGAAATGACCAGTTCCATATCCTGTCCTGTGGACTGCGCCATCTCTTTCAACCGCTTCGCGGGGGGATTTGAGGGGGGACAAGAGTAGGCTATGGAAAATACCACTTTGCCATTAAAAACAAGCATGTGTCAAACCCTGGCACGAGCTCTTCTCTCTATCACTGTAAAAGGGAGAAATACACCAACAAGAACAAATAAGGCTTGTTATGCAACAGAGATGGGCCAAAGACAACACACAGTCTGTGTTGGAATGGAAAGAGTGAGACAAAGAGAGAGAGAGAGACACAAAGAGAGACAGAAACAAACAATGATAAATCATGTGCAGTGAGCTTGCTCTCACAAGACAATATATCTAAATCTATTAAAGCCTATCAGACTAAACAATGTTAGCAACAGGTCACTAAAACTGTTATATTGTGTCTACCCTTGGAGGTACAGTGTGTGTGTGTGTGTGTGTGTGTGTGTGTGTGTGCAGAGGTGTGTGTGGATGAGAAGCAGAGCAGAAGTGTGTGTGTCTCAATTCCCTCCTCTCTGCTGACAGGTTACAGCTGCCTTCCCGTAAGAAGCCTCCTGGTCAAGGTCAGCATCTCCACACACACACACGCACGCACGCACGCACACACACACACCACCGATAGTAGCAGGGACCTGCTTCTTTATTTAAACACCATAACCCCCCCCCCCCCCACACACACACACACACACACACACCCCTCCGGGGCCCACAGCAAGCACAACATAAACACTGGAAAAACTTAACTAGATACACACTTCATCAGAACTGAAGTTGAAGAGAGTAGTTGTATATGCCAACATTTGACACATAAGTGTTTTATTTTTCTGGTGCACACATCCACTACCAAGAACATAGTAATCTAATTACAGCTGGACCACATCACATAGGCCTATGCTGTAAACATGTCTTGTGATCTGTAAAAATAGATCATTCTGTAGTTATGGCAAACGTATCCTCAAGGACTCAAAGGATCATTGTTTTGTGAACTAGGCTAGACTGATGCCACAACAGTAAATGTGTCAACCTGTGTCTGAACAGAGGGAAGAAGGAGTTGCCACATACACACCATGCTACCTATCCCGCAGAGGATGTGTCCTTTAGGGAGGCCAGAGAAGGTCAGGTGTCTCACACACACACAGGCAGGCTGTGTCTCCGGCCCTGGGCCCATAAATAACAGGGCTGTTTCCACACACACACACACACACACACACACACACACACACACACGCACACACACACACGCACACACACACACACGCACACACACACACGCACACACACACACGCACACACACACACGCACACACACACACACACACACACACACACGCACACACACGCACACACACACCAGTGTAGGCCTACTGTGTGCCAGACAGACAGACGGCCCAGTAACCTCCTCCAGCCCTGTTCACATTCAGCCCCAGAGAGAGAGTGAGAATGCCAAGGCCCACAAACCCAGTGGTTTTTAAATTCAGCCCACATTTCCTTCAACTCTAATTGCTTTCATACAATTTATCTCTGCGAGTCACGCAAGGCAAGGGAAGGCTAGGGCCCAGAGCCTGGAGCAGCACTGCAGTGAGCAAAGCAGCGTGCTGGCGCTACAAAGCAGCTCTTGTCCTGTAATAGCCCCAGTCAGCAGGCCAGCGGCCCAGCCAAACAAGCACAGCTTCATGCTCGTCCAACTCACATATTGGGACAGGAAGTGGGGTCCTAGCGCGCCCGCAGAGCCTCTGTAGGGCAGGGCTGGGCTCAGCGTCTGCCTGACTAAAAAGGAGAGATGGAGGATGCCTGCGTGCCCCCCACCGCCCTCTCTCACCGCCCTTGCGTGACCCCAGCCCATAACCAAGGCCCAAAGAGGGTTGGAGGAGGAGGAGGAGGTGGAGTAGTGGTAGGGAGGCACTTCAGAATTTTCCAAAACATCAGTTCTGGCAGAGAACAGAGAGAGAGAAAGACGATTGGCTGCCTGTGATTACGGAACATGTAATATGTCACAGCTAGGTGGCTCATAGCTGCTGAAGACCCAGTGAAACTCACTGACCCACAGACTAGAAGTAGGGACACAAACACTAGTGGTGTTGGTGGTTCACACACACACACACACACACACACACACACACACACACACACACACACACACACACACACACACACACACACACACACAGATAACACCACCATACACCTGCTGAACAACCAGTTAGACGTACAGGTGCAGCAGAACACCTCCCACACCACTCATAGGCCCATAAATCTATCCTAGGACACACTGGGAGACCTAACCTAGCGTGACCAGCCATTATGGCTCTCACGGTAGAAGAAGGGACCGACCGCCATTTCCCCCTGAGGGAGAGAGAGAGAGAGAGAGAGAGAGAGAGCTGCAGAAGGCAAAGTTTAGGCTGGAATGACGCTATCAGCTCTCGTTCTCACATTCCCCTGAAGGCTTAAATCAAAGGGAAACGTTCAGGCTTAAAATAGGAGGTTTTATCCAGCTTTCCATGGCGGCAATGGAAAGGTAATCACATCCCTGTGTGCGGAGAGAGGACGCGGAGGAGATTGAATCAGGCTTTTGTCCCGAGCCACTTACAGTAAATGATTAAAGCAGGAGATGCTTTCAAGTGCTGTTGGAGCTCTCGAGGGCCGTCAGGGCATGTTGGAGGTTGGCACCTGGCGAGCGGGCCGCCGAGGACCGTTAGAGAGATCGCGCAGATCAAAGACAGCACAGTACGTCCAAACAGTTGGAATACTGAATGATTGACTGCAACAAAAAAAAGCAGTGTTTTTAGGTGCTTGCTTGACCTATGCTTGCTTGATCTTTGAGGAAGACGCCGCCATTGCCCAGAGAGAGAGAGAGACAGAGAGAGTGAGTGAGAGAGAGAGAGAGATGGAGAGAGAGAGAGAGAGAGGGATGTAGAGAAAGAGAAATAGCAGCACTACAGGGGTCAGCCATGATTCTGAGCTGGTCTGTGACAGGTCTACCCAATATACTCCTCTTAACAGAATCAAACCTACAAGTGCAGGCTGCATATTCATGGTGTATTCTGAGCTGTTTGAAGCCCTTTGAGGACACTCTACACAGCGTCAGACTCTTGGATAATTACAGACTACCTTGACTGACATTTTTTTCTGTTTTAGATCCAAGCAGGGAGGAATTTTGGGCTTTCCAAGCAGACACCCTGGCATGCTGTGTGAGAGACAGCCTTGTGAGACACACACACACACACACACACACGCACGCACACGCACACGCGCACAGATGAAAGTGCTAGGGAGTTGTTTATGAGGAGAGTTCACAGCAGTAGAACTCAATAGAAGTTTCATTGTTTGTCTCCTCAAGTCTCTCCTGAGCTAGACCTTGTCTTCCCCTCTGTCCTACTGTACTAGGACAGGCCGTCCAGATCCCTGAACAAGACATAGACAGAGCACTACTCAATACAACAGGCCAAGACTCCACTACTAAACCCTGGCCTCAACACGGCGGGCCAAGAAGACTATAAACCCTGGCCTCTCCACTACTCTGCCTCAGCATCAATCACCTCCCCTCCACAGTCCAGGGTCCAGGGAGGACAGAGCCACCCACGTGTAGAACACAGGGCTAATGACCTCTCTCTTTCTATCATACAGGTTTAATGCAACCACCGCCCACTCATCACAACAATACAACCACCCACGCACATCTTTACAACGCACACACACACGCCTAATGCAACCAGCTCTCTCGCTCTCGCTCTCTCTCTCTCTCATATACCACAGACCTCATGAACCCAGCTCTCTCTCCTATAACACAGGCCTTATGCAAGCAGCTCTTATCACATAGGCCCTAATGAAACCACCTCCTCCACATCACCATGTTGACCAGAGGAGTTGGGGGAAGGTTTAGAAAAAGGGTTGCGTCTGTGTAGGGTGTGGAGGAACAGGCTCCTGTTACAGCGGAGGTGAGGGAGGAACGGTGGGATAGGTCCAGACACGTTACCAGTGAGAGGCTATGGGAGAACTGGGAGCATAGTTGGGGGACCGTCTGTAGTACAATACCATGCCACAGTACCATAACACTAACCCCATAGTCCTACATCCTGACCTCATTAGGACAGTGTAGTAATGATGGTCACTATTGTTCTCCTAAGTAGTCAGTGGAAGTGTATCAGCCATTATGAAGCCATCATTGTATTCACAAGTTTTTTTATGTGTGTGTGAGACAGTGCATGTGTGTGTGTGTATGTGTGTGATAGACGGGGGGGGGCAGTTAGGGGGGTGCTAGATTAAATCATTGTCTTCTGGGAACACACACGGTGGGTGGATGGGAAAGACGCACAGGACAGTGAGGAAGTTTAACCTTTGACCCAGTGCTTCTGTCATTGTACAGAACTTCCTCCACAGTAGATCGTTGTAACCCTGAACAGGACTTAACCGTTGGAGGAACATCCACAGAATATTCTGTCTTCGTTAGGACATTCTAAATTATTCTAATTGATGACAAAACACAAATAGCTTCTAATTCAACCCTTATCCAATTTTAAAATTCCAGAATAGAACGCTGAAATAAAATTTAAAAAAACTGAAGTGTAATCAATTATCAGGTAACTATCATACTACAAACGTTCTAAGTAAATATATTTTACTAATTTTAATACGGGGCAGTAAAATAAAGTGTTTTTCAAAAAATCGACTCCTCAAAGGGTTAACAACAGGCTGACAGGAGTCATGATGGAGCAGCAGTTGCCTCCTACACAGAGAGCTCAAAGTGAAACTGGCACACTGCTGGAGCCGGGCCGGGCCAGGATGACTTTGTTCCGCTGCCTGGTTAATTGCTGGGTGAGGTGAGGGAGGGGGAGGGGAGGTTGGGTTGGGGGGAGGGAGGGACGGAGGGAAGCCAGGGCTCCCCTCCAGCTCTGTTGGTGGTGATGAAGCCAACAGTGAACACCTCAGGAGGTTGGAGGCAGGAGCAGACATGTTCTCACCCCCGACTGGGAGAGGGAGGGAGAGAAGGAGAGGAGACACCTCTAGGGCTTGCAGTTCGATGAGAGATGTTCCCTCCTCTCCTCTCCTCCCCCCTCCCCAAAAATGATAAACTATAGATATAAGAGCTGGTCTCAGCCACTCCCTCTTTAACTCCCTCATTACCTCTCTCTCACCCACTTGTTCCACACTCACTCCATTCTTCTACATTGTTTTCTCTCTCCCTTGTCATCCTCCCCCTCCCTCTCTGCCTCTCTCTCTGCCTCTCTCTCTGCCTCTCTCGACTCATCACATGCACTCTTCACCTCTCCTGTGGGACTGTGTGAAGTCGGCTAATGAACAGCCAGACTCATGATCAGAGCTGACGTCGTTAGTTACCCTGAGGGTCAGGTCTGCAAGCACCCACTGCCACAGACCACAGGCACATCTCTCTCTGCTACTCTCATTATCTGTTCTCTCACACACACACACACACACACACACACACACACACACAATGTTTACATTACAGGCCGATAGCTGTCTGTTTCCTGAGAGAAAGAGAGAGAGCTCTGCTCTGCACCACTGCTTTGTTATTCATTGTTTTACCTGGTTGCTTGTGTACATGCTAATATTGGACTAATACAGAATAGTTAGAAAGACAATGAGTCTGGGGCTCATTACTTGATGGGCCATTGATAGTGTGTTAGATGGGGGAATCTGGGAATCAGATCTAGGTGTGAGAGGCACTGTAAAGTCAACAAGTTTTGAGAGCCAGGAGGGCCTCTGTTGCCTCTCGCCCCAAGGCTGCACTCTGGAGGGTGTGTTTTCTCACACCTTCTATAATTACTGCCCCCTAGGAGGACACCCCACTGAGCTGACCCCGGACACACACTGACACACACACACTCCGACACACACCAACCTCGACACACACACCAACCTCGACACACACACCAACCTCAACACACACACCAACCTCAACACACACACCAACCTCAACACACACACACACACACACACACACACACACACACACACACACACACACACACACACACACACACACACACACACACACACACACACACACACACACACACACACACACACACACACACACACACACACACACCTCTCCCTATAGTCAGGTAACCACCATGACCCCTGGGGCAGGGAAGAATAGGTCTGCCTAGTCGTCTCGTTCCTGAGAGTCAAGTCAAAACACACATTTGCATAGAGACTGACTGCATCTCCAGCAGGCCAGATGAAGAGATGAAGAGATATGCCACCCCACAGAGAAAGACTTCTCGCTGATAACGTAGTCACCTCCTTATCAAAGTTAACAAGAGAAGGGATCACAGGCTTTGTGTCTGTGTCTGTCTGTGCGTGCATGTTACAGGTGCAACAACATAGATTCTCAACAGTGATACTGTCCTGTCAAGAGAAACACATCACACCTTGTTCTTGAGCTGAGTTGAGCTATGGTCAGGGGTGAAAGGTCACAGACACCTCAGCGTAGAGGCGTCTGTATAAGGTACAGGCCGTTCATCAATGTGCGTGGGTGCGGATTATCAACGCCAGAGCCATTGTGGTCTAACCAGCTGGGGCTCCAAACGAAACCTAAGACAACTTCACTGAACTAAGTCAGGTATTGCACAACTCACTAGAGATGGTCTGTGATCAAGTTGCATAGAAAGATTTTGGTCTAATTCACAGACTGGACCAGAGGCAAAATATTTAACTGAGGGTTCTAATGGCAGGTGTTCTTTTATGTTCGTGAAGTGATTCAATCATTCCAGAATGGGATTAACCTACTTAGAACAAAAGCATGCAGCCCCTACTAGGCATTAAAAGTTTGACAAAGTGTTAACTTCTCGAATCTCGGGGCCCCACACTGCAAGCACAGACAGGTAGGGATCGCTCAAAATGACTTGAGGCTACACGCCGTTACCTATTGGGTTCGACCTGTGTGAATAAGGGAAGGGTATTAGGGTTTTAGCTGACAGTTGCAAACAAAGACACAAAAACAGTGTACTCAGTCAAACTGGCCGCACAGCGCTCAGAGGGGCCGCTCGTTTATCAGTGATCTGTCCCTATTGTTGTTGGCGTTTGCGCTCAAGTTACACTGATTTTCAGGACCCACTTATCATTTGGATGCGCAAATGTCTACACTGACGACTAGACTGAACTGTATATATGGCATAAATAGTTGTGTGGTGTGTGTGTTTTGATTTCTGAGCAATTTGGGCCTATTATAAAAGTCAGTGTGAGAAATTGTAGAATTAAAAACTTACTTGAGAAAATACTTCTGTCCGTTGGATGTGTAGGCCATCTCCCATCCAGGAGGCAGGGGTAACTCATCGGCAACATCGAAAGATTGGTGCCGGATATGCGCATGATGTGCCGGGCTTGGAGTTGGGTTGGCTCCCGTTCCAAGCTGTAAGGACGCAGGGGAGGAATGTGACCGTACGTGCTGTACGGTTAGCCTGGGAGGGTGGCTCCCTGAATCAGTGCTTGACTGTCGGGAGTGAGATCCAGAGTCGGGCTCCTTGAAAAACGACTCGGGTAAAAGTTTTTTCCTCCATGAACTTGGTTTGGGGTTCATAACCGAATTAAAAAGCGCCTCGAGATCCGTATCCGAGTCCTGCGCGACATGGATAACTTGTTGTCCTGGCATAGGCTGCAGTGGGTTGTTCATTTTGCTTAGTGGAAAAGTTACAGGGCAATACAGAGAATAGAAAAAATATACAGTTTAGAGGCGACTACAAATATCAAAAGTTATGTCCTCTGAAGTAGCTTAGGCTTCTTCTCCTGAAACTTTCCTGAAACCTCCAACAAAAATAGTTCTTTTATCACCTTTCCTGTCGTCAAATTCGTCTCAAAACAAATTTAAAAAGTTGAAAAGAGAACAGAAAAATGTGTCCCCTACATCAGAAAAGTTATTTGAAATGTGTTTTCCCTTTGCGCCGGTGATTTTCCTAGATCTATTCGGTGCCCGGACTCCGCTCCCGTCCCAAAGTTAGTAAACTCAACTTTTCTACGACGCCTGTGTCAGCAGCACCTCATGAATAATTCACGACCCCGGCGCTCGAGGGGTTTAACACAGTTTCGTGATTACAAAACAATCTCTCAACTGACTGAAACTATTGATGGTCGCATTGGCCGGTGTAACAAATGAGCAAATGTCGAAATAGTGACTACATGATACTCAGCGACAACAAAAGTTGCGGAATCAATTCTTTGTTTTGTTTTCCAACTCGGCGAAATCACAGCTGTCTCACTCCACTCACTTTGGATTGGCTGTTGGGACGGAATATAGTCGGAATAGGCCTATGCCTGCAGCCTAGAAGTTAAAGTTGTTCCAAAATGTTAACAATTATCACATCAATGCATTTTTGCTGTAAGAATCGAATAGATTCAACATGTTTTATTTGTTAGAAGATTATTGAATGCAGCCCATTGTCCGAGAGCGCCGAGTACCGAATACACATAAAGTATGCTATGTTCTTCTCTTCTAAGTGGATTTCTCATTAATTTGACCATATATAGAAGTATATTTATGAATCATAGGCCGCGCCCACTCCTGTCAAAATGTGTAGCCTACCTTTTATCCACTGTAAGTAGTCCACTGACCAGAGGTTCCGTTTTCTAGGCGTATGGAACTCTATATTTGATCAATATTTTTTGAAAAATTCCCATAATTGTATCTATTTGATTTCAGTTATGTGTCAACACATTGGGCTACTCATGGTGAGTTTAGTCAAACAGTTGTATCTAAAATATCCACTAATGTTCTACACAAGGCAAATATTTAATTGCTCAAAAGGTCTGTTGATAAGAACATTTAATGCAGCCGGCCAAATATCTACTTAGTGTGCAATTAGGCCCAATGTTTATAACATGGAGCAATAGATAAGAGAGTTGTATTGATACGTTTGGTTTTAGAATAGAGTTGTTCGAAAAGAGTTGGCCCCTGAAATAATAATGGTCCTGCAAATGCAATACAGCCAATGATAAAAGGAACCACAATCTACTCTACCCAACTCAACAGAGGGTGCAGCTGTCCTTTGTAATGTCAAATGCTATGGGACGGCGCGTGCCACCCTGTAACCAATCCCTTTGATGGACAATCACTCCATCCTCAACAATGTTCCTGCCAGCCGCCCCCTCACCAGTTGCATGTCTTTGTGGGGTCAGGTCTCCTCCAGCTCCCTCCAGCCTCAGCTCAACCTCCATGTGTAGCAGTAGTGCTTGGAGTTTTACAATAACCTTGTGATTAGTATCCATGACATCGTCTGTCTACATCTGACTAAAAGTTAGCTTTTCGGTGTGGTATTGTATGGTTGTTGATTGAGGGTGTAGTATTGGCAAACAGTGTTTGATACCAGTCACTGCAGGCAGTTAAATAGATGCTACAGGATATTTGTTGCTAATTCTTTACATAAAATTTTGGTCTTAAGTGTTGACTGTGTGGTTCATATAATGTAGATTGATTTCTTATCTCGTTAGACGACACAGTCCTTAGTTTAAAGACAACATACTTTTGCAAAATAAGCTTTTGCTCATGGTAGTGGGGAGGTGTGCCCCTCTCTGACCAATCAGGTAAATTCTTGACAACATTTTCCAATCCAGGGACCCGTTTTTTGGCTCATGAGAGAACTAGTGGCTGAAAATATACACAATTCCTGTAGTATGCATCTCTTTAAACATAGCTGTGCCAGCCTATAGTTCACCAAAACCCGCATACACACTAGCTTGACCTCCCACAACACATAGTCAATGGTGGAGGGTGTGAAAGGATCATATTCAGGCATATAACATTGACCATATTCATACTGTAATCAAAGGTCATAGTACGAATTAGTAAGAGTCAGTTTCTCGTTAAGGAGGATCAGGACGAATCCTCACACATACATTACACACAATATTATACTGAGACAATCAATTTTACCCGTGTCTGCATTTCCGTATCTCTCTCTCTCTCTCTCTCTCCCACACACACACACACACACACACACACACACACACACACACACACACACACACACACACAGGCTGTGTTGCTGAGGCAGGCTCTCAGGCGATGTACATCTGTCTATGAGAACAGTTGACTTTGACAGAAGTTACCCCCCCCCACCACCACCACCATGAGAACCCCCCCTCTACTCCCTAAACTCCGTACCCTGAGAAACCCACCTGTTACTGCCTAGGCCCCCCTTAAAGCCCCTGACCTCTCACTCCTGCACCAGCCCGCCCTCAGCATCTCGCTCTGGAATATAGATAGATAGATAGATAGATAGATAGATAGATAGATAGATAGATAGATAGATAGATAGATAGATAGGTACTTTATTGATCCGCGAAGGGAAATTAAGGCTTTAAAGCAGCTCACATCACAAACAACAACAACAAAATAAAGTAAAGTGACAATAGAATAATAGAATAAAATAGACATCTGAAACTTTATATACAGTAAGAACAGTCCAGTATGATTTAACATCCCCACAGCCTGACTTTGATCACCCCGATCAAGCCAGCCGGAGGAGGAGTTGTACAGTTTTATTGTGGCAGGCAGAAAAGATCTCCTGTAGCGCTCTTTATGGGACAGTGAAGCATTTTTTTCAAATCCAAACTTTTGGAGTGTAGACCCAAAAGAAGAAAACAAATTTTACTGTCCCATTACTTACAAACTGCACTGTATGAGTGACACTACATTTTCTTGGTATTGTTAAAGTAGGTTGTCTGTCATGCTACGCTGTGTCAGTCCTTCAATCATGTTGTGATTCTTCACAGTCTAATGTCCCATAACAATGCTGACATTGATTATAACCTTATGTTACTAATGTACTTTCACTGCAAAGTTATTACCTATTACATGTAATAAAAGTAATTATTTTATGACTGTGACCTATTTAGAACCTGTTGTGTTGCCTTGTTTCTTTTATGAGGGTATACACGTGCATAATGAACAAGGTGGAGTCTATGTGATCCTGCCCTCAAACTGACAAAGTTAAATTCACGTCACATGACCTTTCTAAAGGATATGACCATATAATTTTATTTGAGTGTTCAACCAGGAATAGACAATTTCAGAGGGTGCAGCAGATGGCAGGAAGCGCTGTAAGTGGCGGTGACGATGACGCACAGGAAGCACCTGTGTCATTTCCCTGTGCTTGTGTGTCAGAGTGACCTCACACCAGCGGGACTCCCACCTGAAGGACCTTTGACCTTACAGGACGTTTATGATGACAGTGGCTCCAGAGGCTAGGGGCCGTAATGGAACAGGGTCAGGGCCCACTATAGCAGTTACATCCCACCGACTATATTAGCCAGTTCTATTGTGATCACTAGACCATACTCCTGTACTGATATGAAAGGACTGGACCATCTTCTCAGGCTTAAAACTGTCTCGAAACTGCCATGGAAGTTGGCATCGAATCTCTGCTCTTACTCACTCTGTCCAGTCTCTGCTTTTGTTTTCACTGAAAGCGGGGACTGATGGTTTACCACCATGAGAACACACAGGGAAATAGACTTACTCATCAATGTTTTGTTTTGGTGCTTTTTGGATGATGGGAGGTCTTAACGATTAATCATTACCTTAGCAGGGAAATAATATTATACTGAGACAATCAAGCACAGTAAAGTGGTGAGTTTTACTGTACTACACCACACAGTCAGGAGTGACAGCTCGACAGGGCATGTCAAGTTAGGATCTGATTGTGTTAATTGATTAAAAATTATCTATAATTTGATGATGGCCAATTCATGACAAACATGTAACTTTCAGAAAATCTGTGCTCAATCTGATAAAAATCATTAGATGTCTTTCTGATGTATTTATTAAGTAAGCATGATAAAGTGGGCCATAAGTTCTCCTAATATAATCAACAGTTCTCAGCCAAACTCATACAGAACATTCCCTCACATAAAACACTGTATACTTGAAAGCATCCCTTTGTGAACTATAAATGGACAATTCAATTATATAGGAAATCTTTAGGTTACATATGTAACCACGGTTCTCTGAAGGACATGAGGAGACGCAGCTCGAACACCATCAAACCAAAGGAAGAGAAGAGACAGAAAAAGGTTCAATATCTTGCTTTATGCAAAGTAAGTGAAAAATAGCATTCAGCATATTCTCTTTTAGGCAAAAATAATACAAAATCATGAAACACATTTTAGTCAGGCATGAATGAGGATAAAAAATGGACAATCGACGTCCATGACAATGGCACAATTCATGCATCACATTGACTACCTTCGACCACACTCTTGATGTAAGACGCAATGTAATTGGCTTAATCAATGCAGAAAATGTACACATTCTGAATTCTCTACGTAATACAGTGCAGTGTTCTCCCTCCCTCTCATCCAGAATTGGTCCCAGCTAAGGCAGCTCTCATATGAAATGTGTTGAATACAAACACTTTTATAAAACACAAACACTTAAAACATATATTTAAAAAAACAAACAAACAAAAACAGTCAATGAATTCAATAGCAATGCATGATTACAACAGAGGGTGGAGGATGTGTCTTTTGCCAGGTGCTGTGTACAGCTGACATAGTATTAGAAAAGACATCCTTGATCAGTAAACTCCGTCCTTACACATTAGAAATGACTGCCAATGCCCTCCTTGAGTCAAAATGCCGCCGCCCCCCCCCCCCCCCCCCCCAATTCTCATGTAATTAATAGTAGCTTCATTACTATACATTATTTAACAGCCAATTAGATTTGCAGTGCCTTTATGTTTCTACATTATGTTTATGTTTCTACCATTGGGTGTCTCTCCTTGTCTCCTTCCCTTCACTTGCCCTAACTGAACAAACGTTACACAGGTCAACCCGTCCTGTCTGCTCAGATCTGTGCAGAAGGAGACAAGGACATAACCAACCCAGTTAAGACAGTTCATGCTATGTTACAGCTGCCCATCTCCTATTCTCCCAATCCCTTCGGAGGGCTGAACTGTACTACCCTCTGGTGGCACGGCTCCATGTTGAGATTTATTCAGTATCAGAGAGAACCCTATTAGATGTTCTGCATAGTTCCAAGTCAGAGGGGACCCTATTTGATGCTGTACAGGACTTTTGGTCAGTGAGGACCAAATTGGACCATGACCTGGGTTCTGAGTTAGAGGGGAACCTATTTGATGTTGCACAGGGTTCCATTCCAGACCAGCCGGGACCTAATTTGATGATGCACAGGGCTCTGTGTCAGCTCCGAAGGGGGACCCTATTTGATGTTGCGCAGGATCCTGCGGCAGTGGTTGGTCTTGAGCTCAGCTAGGGCGCTCTCCAGCTCCTGGATGAGGTGCAGCAGGGTGGCAGGGTCCGTCTGCAGGACACGGGCACTCATCTCACCACCACTCTCCTCCAGGTGCAGCTTCAGACTCACTGTAGGTTTCACCTGCTGCCGCAGAGCACGACTGGCCAACTAGAGGGGAGGATAGAGGGAGAGGGGAGGACAGGGGGAGAGGGGAGGACAGGGGGAGAGGGGAGGACAGAGGGAGAGGGGAGGACAGAGGGAGAGGGGAGGACAGGGGGAGAGGGGAGGACAGGGGGAGAGGGGAGGACAGAGGGAGAGGGGAGGACAGCCCAGTGTTAACATACTGAGACAGTGGGAGGGAGGTAGAGCTTAAACTACCACACAGGAGGGGAGATGTCTTTGGGTATGATAGAGCTATCATGCACACAGAAAGAGACAGAGAGAGCAGGAGAGATAGATAATGCACACACCTGTACATCGAGCCTCCACTCCAGGTTGTGGTAGTGTGGCAGCGAGGGGGTCAGCTCGCTGAGAATGCTCCGGATCTCCTTTCTGCTGTCCAGGTAGAGTTGCAGCAGGAGCTGGTTCAGCTCCTCAGAGAAGCCCAGCACCAGCACTGAGTCCTGGAAGTCCACCTCAGAGACCTACACAGACAAGATGGAAGTGAGTGTTCTAGCTGCTGCTGTATGCTGGGTACACAGTGAGTGTGTTAGCTGTACAGTGGTTGTAGCAAGTGTGTTAGTATAAGGTGAGGATAGTGAATCTGCTAGTTCTAGAGTTCAAACTCTGTGTGCTAGTGATTGGCGTGGGTAGAGCAAGTATTCTCATTCACTAGAGTGGTTACAGAGTGTTCTAGCTGTAAAATGGACACAGTGAGTGTTCAGGCTATTGAACGGGTATGGTCTGCACTCACCATGAGTTTGGAGCTCTCCGTGAGCAGGTACATGAGCCCCTCTACACCATGCTGCACTGTCTCCACAGCAACACTCAGCTTCCCTGGGGGACACAACCCATTTGATGACGTCTGATACTCATTTATGAAAATGACATTGCCAACATGTTGCATTCCATGTTTATAGTCATAGAACATTGGTGCAGTACTTACTGGCAGCCCCCTCATATATTTTAGGATTACTTCCCTTTCTCAGGAACTCAACAGCTATTCGTCCAAACTCACCAACCACTGAGGAAAAACAAGGACAGCAGTTCAGGCAACAACAACACAGGCTTAGCAGCTAGAAGCCAAGTATCTCAACCTCTTTCACAACCTCTTTTCAACCTCTTTTCACACTAACTCTTTATAGTTACTAACTAGCAAGTTACAATTCAGATCTATACACAATAAAAGCTGTTGGAGAAACAAAGCCAGTTCACAGTAGTTTCTGTCTCTTCGTGTTGTTTTACAGACAGTTACATTAGCTTACAACATAGCTGGCTAGTTCGTCTAGCGTTGGTTAGATGTCATATCGTAGTTAGCTCTCATGCTAATAGCTATTTACCTGCTGAGTCCACCTCTGGTAGAAACCCCAAATGCTCCTTATGTTCGTCAGACAACACTAACAACATGGTTACTTACTATAATTTAACTGTCAATATACAACGCTGAAACAACTATTCGCTATGTGAAGAGCACTCTGCATACATTTAGCTTGATAGCTAGCCTAATCAAAATCACATGATCATGTGAAGGTTCCATTTCCAACTCCAACCCGAGAGAAACAAAAATACTACGAAAAAGGTTCCGCATTCCTGTAGAACAGCGTGCTAGCACCACCACCAGGTGAAAACATGAATTGTACATTCGTCTGGTATTTATCACAAAGGCCATGCTATCGCCAAGCACTTGAGATTGTAACGTTAGACAGATTCCAAGTGTCTGTCACTCTGTAATCTTTAACAGTGATAACAATGTTGGCCACTGTGGCATTCCAACCCTTGGATATCTGGAGGCTTAAGAAGGTGACAATGCATATCATCTCTCTCTCTCTCACACAGACACACAGAGAGACACACACAGACACAGACACAGACACAGACACAGACACACACACACACACACACACACACACACACACACACGCACACACACGCTGTGTTTTGCCTATGACCAGTGGTCTATCTGAACTGAGGTCTTGGATGGGTGCCCTGGCGGGATGGGAGGATGCAGGACTATTCTCCTCCACTCCACAGGTGTTTGTTCTGATGTCTGTTCTCAGGCCAGAGGATGTGCCGGATGTCCTCACTCACGTCCCCTCTTCCTGCCACTCTGCCCTCTGATGTCATCGCAGTGGACACAGGATGCAGCTGTTAGCAGCTATGAGTTCGATAATCACACTCTTTTGGACTGGCGGGCTATTGTGGGTGACCTAAAATAGAGGGCTGAACCAATGATGGTAACCTAGGTTTTTTGTGTTTAAATCCTAATGCTTATGGATGTCTATTGTTATGACAGTGCCAACAAGTCTCTCTCAGCTGCAATGTCTTAGGTTTGAGTCTAGCATGAGAGACTAGAGTGCCCAGGGCCTAGGGTACAGGAGATGTTGTGTGAAGACTGAGTTACAAATCTCTCACAAATTAAATTAAAATTAATATATATATATGTAATATATCTTCTCTCTCTATGCCTTTACTAGATACTAGATGCTTTATATTTAGTCTCAAATGTCTTTTTCTCTGATGGTTTGTATATACTGCCATCCTATGGTCTAGACTTGCATTGCAATAATTGAAACAGTAGTTCCCTAATAATTTAACCTACCAGCTAAATATCTGATTAAATCAATAACAATGTGTATGATGTAGAGAGTAGAGCTTGCATGGATGAAACAGGACATTTATTATGGAAAACATTTATTTATGTATACAAAAACATATTTAAATTGTAAGTGTAATTATAATCAATAGCAGTACAACAAACACACATTTGGCATGCGCCCCTCCCCCACCCCCTCCCAAGTCCTCGTACAGTGATGAAGTTCAGGGTTTTCATTTGATCAATTCACAATTTTAGGTATGGCTCAAATAATGCTTCACTGGTGAATTTCCTCTGTCAATTCATACCCTCATTTCCTTACAGTAAATTAAAAAAAAACTCCTAACATAACTTTTTAGCTTCTCTACTGGCTTCATGTATTGCTCACAGATTCTAATCTCATAGCAAGAGCCATAGATAGTAACATTTTATGTGTAAAATTGGGTAAAACCTGAAGATATGGCAGTACAGAGAATGCTATACTGTATTTCACGGATTAGTACTGTGTAACAACGGTACTGTATGTAACCAACAGTGCATCAAACTTAACTTAAACTACTCAAGAAGCTTAAGCTAATTCACTGGTAGTGGTGGAACTCCTATATAGCTAAACGGTGATTAGTAAATGATTATCACAGTTCAATCATGATTCACAATTGTTTCCCCCAAACACCATCTTCCAATATTGGCTGTGATGGAATCATGTGCATCAATACAAAACAATTGTACCATTGTTGCAACATTGTTTCCATGCCTTTCAGTCAAAATTGCAAAGACAGCTGTGTCAAGCAGACATGATTAAAGGACATTTTTGCCAAAACATTTAGAGAGTTCACCCTTATTTAGGTTATTAAAGAAAATCACACTACCATTTAGACCCCAACTTGATCATCTTCAGAGAACTTGAAATAAAACAAAAACATCAACAAAATTGATTACAACATGATAACAACCCTATCAAAATTATAATATTCAATAATGCAAAGCACTGCATTCAAAGACGTACAAAAATTCTGTTTCCCAGGCCAATATTAAAACTATAAAAGTCGAGGCAACATTGCATGTGTTTACAGCCTAAATCGCTGATCAAGTGAACATGAATAATAACGATCCAATTGCTCTTGTTTTTCCAAATCCAATTCAAAAAGAAATGTTGAGTCAACACTGCTTGGGTCGTGAGTTGCTTGTACTAAGAGCAGTGTCAAGAATGAAAGATCAATGAGGTTTGTGAGTATTCAAATCCTGAGGTCCTCTTTAAAACTTAACAGTACATTTACAACACATAGCTGTATGTGATAAGCCGTATGCAACAAGTATCATACAAGTTCCCAAAACTCCAATTCTAATGCCATTGAATGGGTTTCAATGACATTTTGATATTCCAAACTTTGAAATTCCAAACTGCTATTGCTGACTAGAAGAAGTACAACTACCCTTCATTTTCAAAGCCTTAGGCACAACCATACATTCAGTAGGTGCAAAAAAGGAAGGAAAAAAGAAAATCTGGTTTGTGTTTTTTCAGATTCCCTGCCATTCAATCTTATAGCTACATTTAAATATGCACACTGCAATTTTAACTTAAGTGTACTTGTCTGAGAAACATAATTTTCAAAGATACATGTTCACAATTTATCATTTCAACAACATCAGATTAGACAACAGGATGGAAAAATATCATTTGGGGTCAATTACCATCTTTTCATCATGAATACCATATTAGGCATAATTCCTGTCCATTTTAGGACAATGCAAAAATATTAATTAGTTTGAACACTTATTTGATAATATCCACTTTCATTTAAGGTGTTTAAAGATATATTAAAATCCGACAATCTTTTAAAAAACACACTTTTAAACTTTGAGGAGAGATATAAATCCTACCATTTCATTTCCACCCTGTTGCTCTGATGAAGAAAACCAGTCTACAGACAGCACAAGCTAGGCGACAGCTGTCAGTTACAATCTACATTACACATTTAAGGAAGCAAAGATCACATGATCCACTCAGCCCACTCCCCCCCCCCCCCCCCCACAATTCAACACCTTCTCCTCTATCTACCGCCTCGATGGTGATAAATTAGCTTTACATCATCCAATGATTGACTGTAATGTCACCATCCTTAAAATGCCACAAGGAGTAAAACACATTTTCCCAATAACATTCTGCAAATTTCTTCTAAAAATAAGACATGGTTAAAAATGTAGTTCCAGGTTTTCTCTTCAACAGACGTGTGTATGGGATGGAAGTACCCCATACACACTGAGGTCCTTTCTAACTTTTCAGGACAACATACAGCTTCACATCAGTGTCCTCCAGTCCCAGGGGGGTGATGGACTGGAGAGAGATCTGACGAGGATGGCTTGGTGTGATACTGAAGGCAAAAATATCATTCTGTTTATACCGGAGACTTCCAGCTCTGCTTGAGAGGGTTGTACTCCACATCATTAGGGGGGAGGGTGTAACACCTTATGTATATTCAGTCCAAAAACTCACTGCAAAAATTATCACGTTCATGATTATTACCTGGCTGGATGTTAAAAATGGAGTCCGTTAAAAATATGGGCAGGCTCTTATCTTGTCTTATCAGATAAAAATATTAAGAACACATGACATGAAGTATACAAAAATATTTGAGTGACTCTAGAAAAACAAAAGCAGATATTTGTAGGAAAAAACAACAGCGGCGAAGATCCTTCTTCACATGATTGAACATTCTCTAGACGAGGTCTTTGATCCCTGGGAAGAGGGAGAAAGAGAACAAATGAAGTGTGAGAGCAAACAAGATCTACTAAAAAAAATAAAAAATAAAATCAGGAGAAGAGGAGCCATATGATTTCAATTAAAATGTAAACTTACTTGGAGTTCTTCCTCCTCATAGTCTTCATCATCATCATCTCCATTCTCCACCTCCATCAGAGTTTTAGTCACGGTTCTCTTTGCCACCTCCTGGACAAGAGAGGAACAGCATGAATATAAACCACTGCATTGTTTTGCATTCATGCCACAATCTTACAGTAACCAAATTAAAACTCTCATCTACCCTTCTTCCTCAGATGTTTACATTAACAATACATTTATGCCATTTAACAGACGCCTTTATCCAAAGCAACTTACAACAAATACATTTGGCTAAGTAAGTGAATCATCTATCCATCAGTCATCATAAGAAAAAAGTAATCTATGCTAGGACCAGGGGCTATTGGCAGTCACAATGCTAGAAGAAGGAATAATTACTTTTTTAAATTAATTAATTTTTTTTAAATTATTATTATTATTATTTATTTACAGGAGAGAAACTTGTACAGGGTGGTAGTGGGGATGAAGAGGTCTTTAGGATGTACACTCATTATCCCCTCATGGATTTAAAGGAAAGGAGAGGTGCAAGAAACATGGTGGAAACACCTTATAGCTAGTCCATGGTTAATGGACTGCTTTTACATACACTTTAGGGCAAAGGGGAGAGAATGAGCAATGTGACGTCGCTCTCCTGCTGCCTACCTCTCCGTCAGAGTTGACCAGCATGGTGATGATGTCATCACCTGTGCCCCAGGAAGCCTGGCTCTTCCACAGGAGATCAGAGGGGGGGCTGTGGGACACCCCTGCGTTTGCACCCCATACCTGCAACCACACAAGAGGACACTACTGTTAGACTGGTAATACACACACTGCAGTCTTTATAGTGGTCTCAATGGTTACAGCAATGGACTATAGTCAATAAATGAATTATAGTCAATAAATGTTGGTAGCAGTGGTTCCAATGTGATTACATTCTCGTAAAAGTCCAAGTCCCTTCTCTGTTAGTGTGATTTAGCCACCGTTTGGTTTAATCTGTGTCCATGAATCTGGCCCTGTGAGTGCTGCTGCTTACTGTCACAGTCTGCCCGGCCTTGAGGACAAACTTAGGGGAGAACTTGTAGGAGATCTCCTCTTCCTCACCAATCTGCCTCGTCAGCCTCCAGCTACCCAGAGACTGGTCCTAGAAACAGAGAGCCCATACATTCACTAAAGGGAACACTCACAACACACTGAATATGAAAAAAGAAAGGATAGCCGCAGTAGTAAGTGCAACAAGGGTCTCCCAACCTTCACCTATGGGGACCACCAGCCCTTTCACATTTAAAGTTGTCGGCCTGAAGATTGACAACCTGGTTCAAGTTGTCAATTCATCATCAAGCTCTTAATAAGCTCTATGGTAAAGGTGAACTAGTTCAGGTTACAACAAATATGGAAAACAGCTGGTGTTTCTCTAAGAAGGGTGGGAAACCCCAGTCGTACGCCTAACCGACCCCTGGCCAAACACTGCCTTGACATACCTTGTCAGAGTCGTTCTTGAGGGTGACGCACTTGCCCTCCAGGTCAGTCTCTTCGATGGTCACGCTGCCTGTGACCTCCACCTCCTGACTGATGTGGACCTGCGGCACGACAACAGACCCCTCCTCCAGCTCCACCCTCTTCCTCTTGGCTCGCGAGGAGCTGCTGCTGCCCGAGGCACGGGACACCGTCACACGAGAGGACGGGCTGGGGGACAGATGCAGCCTGACGGACACACAGGGAGAGAGGGAGGGAGGGAGGGGAGAATTTAGTTTGCAGGCATTCCATCGTTTTCCAATCTTACTCAGTCACATATAACATCTCATTTCTTCAGCTTCAGGGGCAGACAGAAGAGAGATAACTCAGTTTGTCACACATTACACATTGTTTTTTTTTTAAAGAAAATGAAAATCTCATGACGGTCTGAAAATGGAGGGGGAGAGTGAGGATACATTGACTAAGCTCCGGTTACATTGAATAAGCTCTGGTTGTCCTGAACAGAACCCAGGAGAAAGTTGTCATAAGCATGACATTAAGTGAGAAACAGGTGCCAGCTTGACATGACAGCCATTCAGGTTGGTGTTTTACATTCCGGCCTGGGGTGTACCAGAGCAAGTTGAGGCACGCTTGACATATGAAACATTTCAGGGTCACTGAAAAAGCAGTTAATTTCAATCACTGTGCCAAAACTGAAAGTGAACATTCTAGACAGAAGAGCACAGGAATATCAAGCACAGATATGAGAGAATCGGCCATAAACTTGGGAGAGATGGGTCAAAGACCTTCAATTAATGCCATATGTATTGGTCTACCTGCTCGTGGCAACAGGAATGTGATCTGTCTTCTTTGAGCAGCTTGCCAACAGCAAATCATAGACAGACTGGAACACAGCTGCATCAATCTGATGGCCAGGAATGTACTGAATGACGTGGACCTACTCAGACATGGGCTGGAGGAATGTTCTGTGCTCACCTGTCCTTATCTCCCTACCATAATTCAAAGTAGGCACTGTGTGTGTGTGTGTGTGTGTGTGTATATGTGCGTGCATGCCTCTACTCCCCACCTGTCCTCCTCTCCCTCCAGTAGATCTTGTAAGTGATGATCTTTGTGTGTGCCTGCCACTGTGTGTGTGTGTGTGTGTACACATTGTATGCCGTTCCCACCTCTCCTCCTCTCCCTCCAGTAGCTTCCTGTAAGCGTTGATCTCCATGTCCAGGGCCAGTTTGACATCCAGCAGCTCCTGGTATTCGTTGAGCTGTTGCTGCATGCGGTCTCTCATCTCAGCCATCTCCCTCTCCTTGGAGTCCATCTGACGACGGTGCTTGTCTCTCTCTCCAGACAGAAGTTCCTCCAGCTCACGCACTCGATCCTCAGACGCTGACGCCTACACATGGGGATATAGTACCAGATATAGTCATGATACATGCAGTGACTACTGTAACCACACAAGGATCAAAGGACTAAGTTGCGGCAGCAGAATGTTGGACATCGCGCGAAAACGTTGAAGATCAATCTCATTAGTAGGACTGAAGTTTGTATACATTTCTCACCAATAAGAACAAATCAAGTTATATCAGATCACAGGTTACAGGGAGTTCATGTTACTGGAGAAAAAACAACAACATAACAACCAGGACAAACCTGGTGGACTACTTTTTTCTAGGCGGGGGGGGGGGGGGTTGTTTAGTCATCAATATGAACCATATGTATGTGCATACCTGTTTTTGCAGAGCTGCAAGCTGATAGGCCAGACTCTCGATCCTCATGCGAGTTTCCTGCAGCTCCTCGCGTGCTGTGCTCACGGCCTTGTCGTTCATGTCAGACGACACCTTGGCGTTATCCAGCTACAAGCAGAACATGATGCAGAAATGTCACGCTAAGAGGGGGCGCATATAAAACAACGTTATCCAGCGAGAATAAGAAGATAAAATATCAATCATGAGCTGAACAGGATATAAAACATGGCATATAGAAATACGAACAAAAGGACCACATTGCAGATGCAGTATTATTACAATGGTTTCAAAAGGACTAGAAGGGCAAAATTTCAGGGCAAACCTGCTGAAATCAGAGGCATGCACTTGTGTAGATCTGAGAGGATTGGTTGGGCAAACATTCCATCTAGCCTGGTTACCTTAGACTGGAAGGTGTGCTCCAGCTCCCCCTTGTAGATGCAGACCTGCTCCTCGTGCTGCCTGCGCAGGTCCTGCAGAGCCTGGGCCAGTTTGAAGTCGTAGTCCTGGTGCGCTCCGCTGTCCACCTCCACGGTGCGCTTCTCATGGCGACGGCGCGTCTCACGCACCTCCTACGCACACAGAGAGTTAAAACACACACCAACTTCACCGAAAGTGCGTTTAGACATCGCAAACAAACCTAAAGAGATTTAGATGCACTTGCAAAAGACACTGAGGTAAAACATTAGCATTATAATGTGGGTGGGACGCCACTGTTAGAATTTGAATACTGCTTTAACAACTGGTAGTACATGACAATACGGGTGTGTTTGAACTTGTTAACATGCTTCGGGGCAAAGACCTCTGCAATGTTCAGGGCCATAAACACAAAGACATTAACCTAAAACGGGGTGTCACAGAGCTGGAAGGGGGATAGTGGCTTTTATTTGACAAACCACCACTGAATAGTGTTTCTGTTTCCACACACACACACACACCCCCACCCTTGGTCAACAGCTGTGATTGATGCCATCTCCACCCACCTCCTCAAACATGCTCTTCCTGAACTGCAGCTCCTCAGTGATGCTCTGGCAGCGGTTCTCGAGGTCCACTCTCATCAGAGTCTCCGCCTCCAGCTGCTTCTTGGCCACTGCATGAGCATCCTCAGCCTGGGGGAGGGACAGAGACGGTATGAGAGCGGGTTGAGTCCGTTTTCTGTGTAAGTCAGGCGGCCGATTGATCGCCCTGGCCCAAGCTTGTGTGTATCTGGTGTGCATTAAGCATGTGAATGCATGCCAGTGTTGTACAAATCACAAGCGCAAAGGTTTTAACGACCCCCAATTACTTCCACAGTAATCCACAGTATAGACTTCTACCTCATGACAGTTAACCACATACATCTCTGCCAACTTTCATGTTAGTCATTTCCGTTCACTGTACAATTTGCTGTAGTAAACCAACCCCCCTTATATAAACATCACTTGAATGGTACATCGGCTGTGTCAAGACAGGTGTGACCAAAGATACCACACAAAAAAGGCAGCAGTCACCCAAAACTTGTTTGTGTGTGCGAGACTGTTACAATAAAACTGGTAAGACAGGTGTGAGAAATAGAATAGGCTAGGGTAGAACAGAACAGGTATGCGTAAAAGCTGTAAAGCTACAGACCTTGGCGAGCTGGGCCTTGAGGTCAGCCACCTCGGCAGCCAGGCCACCATTCTCACTCAGGGCAGTGCTGAGGGCAGCCTCGCTCTGGTTGAACTGAGCCTCCAGGTCCTTGGCCCGAACCATGGCCAGAGCCAGGTCTCCATCCTTCTTCTTCAGGCTGAGAGGAGAGAGGGGGAGAGAAGACGGTGAGAAACAGGATCTATTCTATAACTCAGTAATAACAATACATTTAGGTTACTTTCTTATGTGCCTCTAGATGAAAATCTAATGATATTCACATTTAATGATATAACAAATAAGATGAACCTAGGCTAGTCTTTATCTGAGTAATAAACAATATTAATATATTTACTATCATCTAATAGATGTGTGTGACATCACTGCTGATACAAATTAATTTATGAGGATGTTCCCTTTGTGGGTGAGCATTGCAAGGTAGTTTCTAAAGCACTGACTTCCTGTCTCTGAAATAGTTGACTAGTAACCAAGTAAACTATAATCAACAGACATGTGAGTCATTGGCTGAATGTCTTCCCCAATGCATTGCATCCGCTATACTCCCCTCCTTCTCAAAACCCATTGGAGGAGGTTTGTAGTTTCCCCTTTCGGACTTCTCCTCCAATGCAATTTCAGGAAGCGGCGAGTAGAGAGGATTCAAGGAATCTAGGAACGTTTATTTTTTTTGTGATTCAGCCATTGTGTCCGGCTAATGAATCATCCTCAGAAAACAGAAATTGTCTACCATCTGCTCTTAACCAACGAAAAGAATCTGGTCAAACCAGCTTGGCTGAACTGCCCTTGAAAGTCCCCAGCACCAAACCCAGGGAGAAGAGGATTACATTTAAGTAAATCAGGCTTACACACTTACAGCAAGACCAATTAAGAGAGCAAACACTACAATAACCACATAATTACTGTTCATAAAACCATTAACATGTCAAGTCATTGACTAATAAAAAAGAGTCTATGTAGGAGATGGGTAGGTAAAGTAGGTCTAATTTAGAGCATCCTTCTCATATTATAACAACAAAAAAAGACTGCAATGCAGTGCACACTCTTATTCTTAACATTTGTTTACAGGTCTAACAACCCACAGAGATCCACATTCCAGAAGGATTTCCTATAACAGACTTCCAAGAATTTCCAGTATGTCATATAATCTAGTTATTTCCATGTGCGTGATTGAGTTAGAGGAATGTGCAGCCTTTCCCATTAAAACAACAGTGGTCTCCAGTATATATGGGTCTCAGGGTGGGTGTTAGCTAGCCTACTCACTTCCTGGAGACCTCCTCCAGCTCAGAGTTGGCCTTGCCCAGGTCAATCTGCAGCCTGGCCCTCTCCCTCGCTGTCTCGTCAAGTACACGCCGGGCATCTGCTAGCTCCGCCTCGTACAGGGTCTTAATCCCAGTCACCTGGTTGGAGGGGGGGGAGACACACACACGATGTCAGTCACATGAGTCGTGTCCAGATAATTTATCAGCATACCAGAGCCTATTTTCCCTCCATAGGCTACACACATGAATGTACATAGCTTCAGTTCAAGGATGTGGCAAGCTTTATACTTCAAAAACACACGAGAGAAGAGTGAGAGTGAATGTGATTCTCCTCCTGAAATCTAACCAGGGAAACATCTTTATTAAAAACAGAACATCTCATGCTTTCATTGTACACTTTAATCCTCTAATAACATGCAAATTCATAAATCATTACAAAGTTCTTAAATATGCCACACAAGCAGTCTCAAAACAAGTTTTTATAAAAAAAATCCTGTCAGCTCAGGTCACACAGCTCAGGGCGAATCATAACAGACATTCTCGCTTTAATAATATAAACAGGCTGAGAGAGTAACAGTCAGAGATTCAAATTTTTGAAAGGCGCCCGTAGCCTCGAGCCACTCCCCATCTGGCACTTTGGCTCTCGCCACACCACAGCCCCGCACGCACGCACGCACTCATCTGAACAATAAGCACGCGTTGACTCTCCCTCTAGCAGGGTCTCTATACAGCTTGGCTCAGTTCCAAACAATGATCCCATTCTGGGGTCTGTTCAATTCAGTAGACACAGAGCAAGTCAAAGCTCTTCCTAGTCCCAGTGATTTTCTATATAAACACTATGCAACAACATAGGAATGCAACAGCAGGCAAGCTGAAAGGATGGGGCAGGTTCAAAAGGGCCTTGCTGACCTCTCTTGCCAGAACAGGTGTGACTGAGCCTAAGTCCACTACTGGACTATAAACAATCACTGACACGGTTATGGGTCTTCAGTCACTTTTAATCTATCTAATCAATCTAACTGCCTATTGACTTCAGCTGTCAACTACATCAAAAGCGGATGAAAACTTGACATTGTGTGCAATAATTATGAATGTGCGACCGACCTAGAATGGGTTGAAAGTCACATTTTTGTCGAATAAGTAAAATATATTTGTCTCTCCGATGTAACTGTGTGGCCTGTTGCATAATATGGGATTCCCTCAGCAATGCAAGTCTTGCAAGTTATATTTCGGCGAGTGAAAATGCAGCTAAGGTCCTCCTGACCCCCCATCAAAACAACAATACTCGCGCGAAATTCGAATACAGTGAACTTGTCCGTATAGTAAGCACGTTTGCAACTATGGAGCTAATAAGACTTTCGAGAGTTTGCTTGCAACATTTTGGAACGTCTCGACCAATCAACAATACATTGTAGCTTCTGGCGCGAGTGCTATAAAGTATATGGCGCGCACTGATATCAAAGGTCCCGTAACCAAGTTCAGCTGACTACTGGAGTAAACAATGTAATTTCTCCGCGCAATCTCTTAGTTCTCAACCGAGCTGTCAGGTGTTGATCCGCTACCACCAATAAACTCCTACAGTAGCCAACACCGGTGAGCTCTCAGTTACTGGGCCTGGAATGGAACGTTGCAGCTCCATTGAACGTTATTAAACACATGCAAAAGAAAGTTTCACATTACTAAATTGTTTCCTTTCTATTGATGCCGTCTGATCATTCAGGACTGTATGAAGGTTAGAATAGCAAATGTGATATCACATAATATTTTCGACCATTGAACGTCCCATTGATAGTTTTCATTCCAGGGATTAGTCAGACCCAATTAGCGGAACTTCAGCTAGCCACCGTTAGCATGCTTCAGCAGCATGGAAAATACAACATTTGAACGGTTAAGAATTACCTCGCGTGTAGTGACTTCCTCCTTCTCGGAGACCTTGACCATGAGCCGGTCATTCTCTAGTTCTAAAGACCGCGCACGGTCGATATAAACTGCGAGGCGGTCATTCAGGTGCTGTAGGTCCTGTTTTTCCTGGAGGCGCGAGATCCTCGTCGGCGAAAGCGGGGTTGAAGCAGCCGCCCGGGTGGACTGGGCAGCGCGGCTAGGGGTTGCAGTCGCCATGACAATTCTTCAAGTTTATCTCCACTCTGCAATGTTTCCAAACTTGCTTCTTCAATGACCGATCGCAACGCACTTGTTGTTTTCAGGCTGCAAAAGCGGGTTGGCTACAACCTAACCGTGCTTGCTCGTTGAATGAAATATGCAATCCGCTACCAAGCCATGTACATTTCTCGTACTATTTTTGAAAGAACTCGCCAAAGCAAGATGGCGGTACCTCACGCGGACCGCGCCAAAAGGAGAGTTGACTTTTGCCTCTAGTTTGTCTGGTAGTTGTAGTCCGGAGTGATCACATCTTACTAAATATATATACAACAATAGCACTTTTTGCCCTTATACCTGTACAATAACAGTGTAATTACTGTATAAAAACAGTTGTTTTAACATGTTTAGTACATTACATAATTTGTTAATTGCAGTTTTGTTTTGTCCCTGAGATGGTTAGCTGGTGGTTAGCTGATCCCTATGATAATAGTCACTTCTCAAGGGCCAGTTGTAATGTGGACTCCCTGTATATGAGTGTACTCCAAGAGGCCCAGGCTTTTAAGGCACAGGTGGCAGTGCACTTGGCCAATAACCATAAATAGGGTTGCTGATTCCCTCTTGATTGCTATCCATAAAGTACAGTTTGACCAGTCCTCTAGTAGAATGCACCGGTCCCTGGGATTGTACTGTGTTGACACTACACCGGTCCCTGGTCCTTGAGGCAAAGGTTGAGAAACACTTTGCTGCTTTTTTATGTTAATGTTGGGGTTGGTGACCCCATAGAATAACCATGCGGGTGACCCACACTTGAATGTACACACACACACACAGTGAACCAGATTCTTATTTAGGAATACACCGTATTCCTATCCTTAGGGGGCGCTACATATATTTCATTGACATTCTCTTGTTGGAGAATCCTCATTACTCAGCTTTGACCGAAAAGCTTTCCTTCCTGTTTGTCCGCCATTGAAAAAGCAGGTAGGATTTTTGATGAGAACATTTTAGTATTTAATATCCATTTAAAATCATTGTAATCTGTTGATCAAGAGCAAATTTGATAAAACCAACGTAACCTGTAGTTGATATCAATGGCATGTTGCAAATATTGCCTTGATAAATGTTATAGTTTTAATGTAATTCGACCGTCAGATTGATGCGTTTACATGGCCTCTCTACACTCCGGCTTGGATTTACATGGAACTTCATGTCCTGACGCGTTTAAATGTCTACAGAGAATACGCTTATCCTTGCATTAGTACTTGCTCGTGTAATCTGGTCTTTAGTGCCGCTAACTGAATAATGTAAATTAGCAAACTAGCGTACTTCATCTATCAATATTGCTAGTGCCAGCATTGGCTCGCATACTGTCATACCATTAGCCACATGTTCGTTTTTAATTCACGTGATCAATCGTCTAACCTGAGTTTTCTTTCTGCAGACATGGCTATCAGGTACCCTATGGCCGTTGGCCTAAACAAAGGCCACCCGGTAACCAAGAATGTGACCGCGCCGAAGCACAGTCGCAGGCGAGGGGTGAGTGAGTCCATGCCAGTGATGATACCAGTCCATGCGAATCTACTGAAACATGACAACATTCTCATCATGTAATGAATGGGTTAGCGACTTCATGTATGTTAGCGTCATTTGGACACCATAGAGGCATGCAGCGGTGTGACACAGGCACTGTGTCACATGCATTTGTTGGAGTACAGAGACCGTGGTCTAGTCATTTGGATGTATTTGGTTCAAATCGCACAGCTGTCTCCGTTTAAATTAAGAAGGACGAAGCTTGCTCTGACCATAGAAATTCTATGGCACTGACTGCCTGACTGGAAGGTGAAGGTGATGCTCATGATCATACTTATACGTTGGATCTCACATTGGATCTATAGCCTGAGCACTAAATCACTGATAAAACCGTCACTATCTTTCATGAGTCTTTTTGCTGCTATGTGCTTGCTCTAAATCCAACCACCCTGTTTGTTTTTCAGCGCCTGACCAAGCACAGCAAGTTTGTGCGTGACATGATCCGCGAGGTGTGCGGCTTCGCTCCCTATGAGAGGCGTGCCATGGAGTTGCTGAAGGTGTCCAAGGACAAGCGTGCCCTCAAGTTCATCAAGAAGAGGGTATGCATGCATGTTGATTCCTCTGTTACTGACCTGGCTGGTGTATTTGTGTTGAGACACTACCTTCCCAGGATATAGTCTCCAACTAGTCTTGCCATCAACTTTCATTCAGTGCATGGATGCAAGCATTCAATTGTATCTCTCTTTAGCCCTGTACACACAGGTTGTGGTCCAGTGGAAGTCCCATTGCTTTTCAATGGGCATCAGTGTAAACAGTTAAACTGCGTTACAATGTTCGCTTTTATTCAAAGCCTGTTAAAGACTTTTAGATGCAGCCAGTCAATTGGTTGAATGACTAAGTGCAAACCACCCAGCTCGAACTCCGCATCACAGTATGATGCGAGCAGGGGTAAGACAATGCAGTATGTCTGCGATTTTGATGCAGTGTGATCGAGATGCAACATAGAACCTGCAGTAGCTCTAAAGTCGTATATGCCTGAGCTTTGGACAGTGATTGTCCTACATTTTCTGCAATTTAGATTGTGGCCTATTCAAGGTTCTGCAAGAGTGTTCTCTTCACTGTCAATGTGGTTAAGACAAGTGGAATTGCTACCCTCACATTTACTGATTGGTCAGATTTGCAGATAATCTTGCAAACCATGTAACAAGTAGTCTCCTGTCCCTGCCCCCTTCCATCTCTTACCTCCCTGACTCATCCTTTAGCGTTGTCCATCATGTAAGAATGCATTTTCTCTTGTCAGTGTTGCACATCTCTAATGTATGTCTTTATTTGCCCCCCAGATTGGAACCCACATCCGCGCCAAGAGAAAGAGGGAAGAGCTCAGCAACGTCCTGGCAGCCATGAGGAAGGCTGCTGCCAAGAAGGATTAAACTGTTATTGGACAAATAAATCTGTATTTCAATAAGAGAAGAAATGCTGCCTGCTCTTTATTTACTGTCTTAATATTACTGTCATGGTAACAGTTGGAATGATGGAGATATAGATTTATAGGGAAGGAGGAATTTACACAGAATTACACTTGATAATGAATTGGTCAATTGGTATTCCTTACAGATGTTATGGGCTCTGCTTGCTTGGCCATAATGTGTGGGCTTAAGCCAACTGGCTACAGAACTGTATGGCATGCCAATGATAGTCAAAGGAGTTGGTTGAAGCATGCAGGTCAGAGATGGGGCTAGTGGGCTGTATCTGTTATAGTTACATATTGGCTTTCACTTAAATTACAACAGTTAGCGTGAGGTTGGGCTAAGAAGAAACGACAGCCTATAACTGGTCTGACAACATTCTAATGCATCATGTAACATCAACCAGAATCACTATTCCTTTCACTATTTAAGCTAGATGCATTAGGATACAGGTCACTAATTAATTGTTCTTTTGAGACCACGTGTACGTGTCTAAATACTGCATAAATGACAGCATCCTTTTTGGGTGAATGCCTCAAGTGTTGATGGCATATCAGATATTATGTCAAAGGTGTGCATGCAGATGGCAAAGCATGCTGGGGTAGTGCACCATGGCTACAATAGTTAAAACAATCGGGAATTAAGATCAGGCAGTACCCCATACTCTTCACACGAGGTGCATCAGTTATCTACCTGATAACTGATGCACTGGTCTTGTCAGATAACCAAATAGAAACAGAATAACAAGGTGCTGGAAGCAGGATCAGAGAAAAAACACAGGACTCAAGTTTGTTTATTTCTGCAGTTATATTAATTGCAACATACATATTTGGTAAATAAAAAAGAAGGATCTATTAGTCTAGGCTGCGTAGCAGCAACATCATGACCCCAACTCTGTGGTGGAGGTTTTGGGGATCTTCACTGTTCTCCTGTTGCTCCTGGCAGCCCATTGCATCCCCTGTCTGAGGCCTACTGTACTTCAACACACATCTGCTCTGCCAGTGTTCCAGACTCCAGTGATCAGCTGTACAACTCTCCACATGATACAGAGCTCGCCCACAGGCAATGTGAGTGTTCCAGACACAGATTCTTCCCAGATCAGCAGATTTTCATAACGCCAGGAGAGGCATTTGACGTAGCATTTCTCTGTAAAGATCATACATGTGCCGAATCTATGTATCTCAAACACGCTCATTAGTTGGGCATTCGAACAGCAAGTGAATGTACTACCAAAGATTAAAACAAATCACTGTTGAGAGCCCTGTAATGTTCTGGTTACAATGTTTGAATGTTCAGGCCTCAAAGCGGACATATCCATGATCAGTCACTGTCCCTCACCAGTAACAGAGGGACCTGCTCAATTTGCCAGTGTCAGTCTCATAGCTTCAGCCAGTGCTTGGGTTGGCATCACTGCTGTGGAAAAACGATGCCGTACATCTTGCTGTAATGATCAACAAAATGCACCTCCAGCCCTTCTGTGATGTAGTCAGGCAGGTCAGAGAAGTCCTTCTTGTTCTCTGCAGGTAAGATGATACACGTCACCCCAGCACGCTTGGCCTGGACAAGGTGGAGAGAGGAAGGGAACATTGAGAGTCAATATGATACTGTCTGCTGCTATTAAACCATTTCAAATGATACTTGAATGGCATTATGCAAAACAATGGGGATAGATTTGCAAGTTACAGTAATTCACATATTACTATAACAACACCTCACAGGTTACTGAAATGCACAAATTAATGTGTCCAAATGTATACTATGTTCTGTCATGTATGGATGTATTCCAATGTATTTCTTCTTTCATACAAATGGCAAATAAACTTGAATGTGGTTGAAAAACTGCTTGGAAAGCTCATTTCTCCCACCAAGGCCAAATAAAAAGTGTTTTGTTGTTTGTGGAAGAGTGTTGTGGTTGTGAGTCTGAGTGGTTTGTAGAAGAGCAGTATGACTCACAGCAATGGTCTTCTCCTTGATGCCTCCCACAGGCAAGATCTTCCCGGTCAGGGACAACTCGCCGGTCATGGCCACATCCTGACGTACCGGCGTGTCGGTTGCCAGGGACAACAGTGCTGTAACGATGGTGCAGCCTGCACTAGGCCCATCCTTGGGAGTAGCACCCTGTAAACAACACCACAGGGTCAATACCATCACCTTCAAACAAACACACCACTGGGGTCAATACCATCACACCACAGGGGTCAATACCATCACTCATTTCTGCTTTTGCACTTCTGGTTAGACGCTAACTGCATTTCGTTGTCTCTGTACTTGTACTCTGCACAATGACTACATGTATGTATGTATGTATGTATGTATGTAATGTACTATGCGTGACTACAGTGTTCCTACTTTTCGTTTCAGGGACGCCAACATTTGGGTGAAGAAGAAAAAACCCCACCACTGCAGGTCTTAGTGTTTTTCCTTCTTCTAAGTAACTAAGTGTCAGTGTTGTGACCTCACCTCAGGCACGTGTAGATGCAGGTGTGAGCCGTTGAGGAAGTCGTTGTCAGGCTGCTGCTGCATGAGGAAGGCTCTGGCGAAGGTAAAAGCTATCTTGGCGCTCTCCTTCATTACATCTCCCAGCTGCCCCGTCACTTCCAACGACCCCTCTTTGGGGCCGTCTTTGTCAGCCGTCTTGTTCTGTGGACGCCGCAGCAATGTCTCGATGAACAGGGTAGTGCCGCCTGTTGGGTGGTGAGGGAGGGGGGGTGGTGGGGGAGGGGGGGGGCAGACAGGACTATGAGATCACAGCGCTCTATATACTCATGTATCCTATGTGATGTTCTCAATGGACTGTTTCAGTTCTACTTGCAAGGTGCAATTCACACTGATTCCATTTGAATGCATTGACATCTGTGTGTAATAAAGTCAAATCCAGAACACTTCTCAATTAGCCTACATAATTTATTATTTGATTGTTCTATTTTGTTAATATTTTGCTTTTTGTAATTTTGTTGGTCATATTTTGCTTACATATATTGTTGTTTTTTATGTCCCATGCACCAACCCCACCAAGTCAATTTCCTGTATGTGCAAATATACTTGGCCAAATAAAATAATTCTGATTCTGATTCCTACCCCAACCTGTCTCTCTCTTTCCCTCCCCCCCACCATACCCTTTTCTCCCTCTCTTACCCATAGCTGTCCAGGCCAGTCCCATGACAACGCCTGGCGGTGTGATATCATACATCCTGTCCACAGTGAAGATGGGCTTCCCTACGTAGTCCTGCAGGTTGTCAGGGGAAACCTGCACTGCAGTCTCCTCCCCGTTCACGATGCGGAACGCCACCTTCCGGAACACCTATATATACACACACATATTACACAACCATTTGGGGAATAAAGATTAGACTGATAAGTGTTGAATAGCATCATGCTGAGTCTGATGGAATACGTGGAGACATATTAGCCACACTGTACCTTAACAGCATTGTCAGTATATTCAATCAATACTAGGTAAACATGTTTAGTTGGTAACTGTGCATTTATCTGTTTAAATTAAAATTCTACCCTTTGGATTATATCTGATCCAAATCATTTATGACTGAGGAGTAACGTAGTTACGATGTGGTGAAACATAGAAACAGAGTTAGACTGTGATGAGGCAGATAGAGAGAGGTTAATAGCGATACAGCAGATGACAAGTCAGACACTGAGACAGAGTTCGGCTGCGATTCTGAGAAAGGGAGTGATATAAACACGTCACTTACCCTATGTTCTCTTCTATACTATCCCTCTACTCTTTCCCTACTCTCTCTCTCTTTATTTCTCCACCTCTCTCCCTCCACTAACTCTTTCTCCCCCACCCCAACCCACCCCATCTCACTCTCCTCCTCTCCCCTCCCCTCCCTCCCTCCCTCCCTCTTCTTCTCCCTCCCTACCTTCCTCTCTCCCCATCTCCCTCTATTTCTCCCTCCCTACCTCTCTCTCTCTCCCCCTCTACCTTCCACCCTCTCCCACCCACCCCTTTCCTTCACCCACCTCTCTCTCTCCCCACCTCTCTCTCCTCCTCCTTCTTCTTCTTCTTCTTCTATGTAAACACAGTTTTGAAAACACAACAATGCTGTGATGTGGCAAACATTGAGACAGGTTCACCTTCTCCACTTGTTTCTGTAGGTTCCTGACCCCGCTCTCTCTGCAGTACTGTCTGATGAGGAGGTTCAGAGCCTCAGAGGAGATGCTGGTCGTCTCCTCATTCAGACCACACTGAACCCTCAGCTGAGGCACCAGATACCTCTGTCAGTTAAAGAGGGGGAGAGAGATCAAACATTCAGTTACAGCACTGACATAGAGATATACATTTACTGTACAGCATTCACTTAGAGATACAAATGACTCCATGTTTGATGTTAGGTAGGGTGGCGTGGGTTTTTATTTTATTAAATAAAATCTGAATCTATGAGTGGCTTTCGGATGGAGCAAGAGCCACACGTTACCTCCGATTAATAGAACCTGCGTAGAGAGTATAAGGTCATCAATAGACATAATTTTACCTCAGCGATGGCTAGCTTCTCCTGGGCTACGTATCCAGACACATTGATCATCTCCATACGGTCTCTCAGAGGCTCAGGGATAGTGTCAGTCACATTGGCAGTACAGATGAACAGAACCTGGACCAAGAGGACAACAGTAGAGTTATTGTAGGTGGTCTGGTCTGAAGTGCGCACACCAGGCTTGTAGACCACTTTAATCTTCAATCGCAGCAGCCTACCTTGGAGAGGTCCACAGGCACATCCAGATAGTGGTCCAAGAAGTTGGCGTTCTGTTCCGGGTCCAGAAGCTCCAGCAGAGCTGAAGAGGGATCACCCTGGTAACCACGGCCTATCTTATCCACCTAGAACAAATACATGATATTCATCACCTTCATCAACATGACAGAAAACACCATAGATCTGTTTGTACAATCACATAGGCACAGAGGCCATCACCAGGATCACATTGATGCAAATCATGTGAAAGTTCTGTACTGTATATAACTCAACCACAACTGTTTTTGACGCATTTCTGACCATGAGGGATCACGACATTTACCTCATCAATAAGGACCAATGGGTTTTCTGTCTTTGTCTTCTTCAGACATTGAATGATCTTTCCAGGCATAGCTCCCACATATGTTCTCCTGCAGAGACACGACACAGAATATCACACAATGAGTAAACACATACAGTAGTGTTGGAATAGGGAAATAAGTGTTGTCGTGATGAAAAGTCATTACCCACCTATGGCCTTTGATTTCAGCCACATCTGTCATCCCGCCAACACTGAAGCGGAAATACTCGCGGTTGAGTGCTCTGGCGATGGAACGTGCGATACTGGTCTTTCCTACACCAGGGGGCCCGTAGAAACACAGGATCTTCCCCTGGGTCGAACCTCGTAGCTGGCTCACAGCAATGAACTCCTGCAGGAGGGGAACACGGGTGAGGGAAATGTAATGGAGAGAGGACATTTGGGGATCTCAATAGAATTGTTTCAACGTGACACTAAACTACTTCCAAATTTCTATTTTCACTCACAACCTAAGAGGGGAAATGAAAGTTGAGCTCCAAACTGTAACCTCGGTCTGATTCAGACCGTAACCATAGTGATCCTACCACCCAGTCCACTCACCAGAATGCGCTTCTTGACATCGTCCATCCCATAATGGTCCTCCTCCAGCACCTCCTTGGCCCGTGCCAGCTTCAGGTTCTCCTCACTGTTGACTCCCCAGGGCATGGAGGTCAGCCAGTCCAAGTAGTTCCGGGTCACACTGCACAGTCACAGGAAGTCAAGTGAATAAAGGCAAAACACTAGGCAAGTCAGAATTGTCAACAAGCAAGCTATTCAGGGAAACACTATGTGCCTAAGACCTCAATTCAATCAATTTCAGATAAAGGCAAATCATAATGAGGGTTCACTCAGAGTTTTCATGCTGTAAGTCACATGTCACTTTTAACGCAGTCAGCACCTCCCACATTGTCAACATTCAGGGGTAAACTGGTGTCTTTAGCTGAAATTGATGGAATTGTTTAGAATTCACAGGTGAGGCTAAAGTCCTGTAGACGCCACTGACTTGAACTCGGAGGAGTGGTTGTCCAGCAGGCTGAGTTTGTTCAGCTCCTCGTTGATGACCTCCATGATGTGCACGGGGACGATGCGGTCCTTCAGACGCTCGCGGAACTTCTCCTCAATGGCGTCCTTGTCCTCCTTCTCCAGACCCAGCTCCTTCTTGATGATCTTCAGCTGCTCCTGCAGCAGATACTTCCTGTGGGTCTGTTTGATCTTCTCCTCCACCTGTGGAATCGGGGAGGGGTGGGGTGAGGGACAGGAGTGTCAGCACTCATTGGAAAGTCAATGAATAAGGAAAAATCAGCACTGAAGAGAAAGGCAAATGGCAAGGAAATAAGTAATGTCTGCAGCTCTGATTTGTTGCCAAAGTGATTTATTGAGACACGCAAGGGGAAAGAGTTTGCTTACCTCCCTGCCCAGTCTCTGCTGCAGTTTACTGAGCTCATATTCTTTCTTAAGTAGCGACAGAGCCTTGTAGAGACGTTTGGGAATCTGTGGAGAGATGAACAGGATAAATATCATCCTCAAAAAGACTGTTAAGAATTGTCATACTTATTTGACCCCTGTAGGACTTCCTTGTTTGGATAAAAGCAAATGATGAACAGAGATATAATAAACCCCGCCCTCTTACATTGGTCTCCTCAAGGACGTCCTGCAGCTCCTGTGACTCCGCCCCTGTGAGGGCGGCACCCATGTCACTCAGGTAGATTGGGTTGTCCACCACTCTTTGTCCCGCCTGCATCATCTGAAGCACTGACTCTCTGGATACAGACACATTTACCTGTTAGTCATCTGGCAGATGTTCCTATTCAGAGTACAATGTGTACATTCAACTCTGCCTGGAACAACCACATAATATGAGCATTGAAAGTTAAACCTTCTGGGCAAGATTTGTAAAACTGCCTCTACCTGTAGAGTGGGTTGAGGGCGATGATATCACGGATGGTCTTGACAATCTCTGCTGTCAAGGCCTTGGTGAAGAAACCAGAAAATGTTAATGTTCACTTAACAGTCGGGATGTGCCACTGTGAAAGGTGATATTCATTCAACTCGTCATGTGATATTGATATTGTGTACAGTAGATATAAGTACTGCGTTTAATTTATTTATTAGTGAAATAAAACAGGACGTTATATTGCAGCTACAGGTCCTACCTTGACCTCCTCTGTGACTTCAAACTGTTCGTGTACAACATTATCCACCTCCACCATCAGGATGTCAGAGGAAGGCAGAGGGACCGCCTCCACGATTAGCTCCGCCTCCTGCACCTTCTCCTCCATGGTCTCAGCCAGGGACGAGGGCTCCTTGCGCACGGTGCGTTTGGGCTTGCGGCGCGGAGCCTTGGGCTGGGACCCTGGTTCTGTCTCTGACTCAGAGGAGGCAGATGCTGAGGCTGAGGATGGCTCATCTGGCTCCACATCCAACTGCTTGGTGATGCGGATTCTACCAGAGCGAGGGGATTGGGATTAATGCATTTCAGTGACTGACTGGTACTCAAAACAGGCATAATTCCAAATGTAATATAATCAAATCACAAATGTACTGTATGTGAAAAGCTTGGCTTGGCTTCTTCCACACAATTGATTTGATCAATCCAACCATGGGATTGTTTAAAGTAAAAATTTGGTTCAGGTATCCAAACAGGGTCTTACAATATAAACACAATATGACAGGTGTACAGTACCTACTACTGTAGACACCAGCACACAGCCTTCCATTTTACCTTCTATGACCCATCACGATCATTCTCAGCTTGTCCCCCAAGTCCTGCATCTCGTGGATCTGTACAAAGGTTCCCGTGTTGTAGATGGCATCCATACTCTCCACCACATCAGACTCATTACTGATAGAGAGGGAGGGAGAGATTGAGAGAATTTGATTTGAATAAAATTAGACTTGAGAGGGGGGAACACAGAGAGAGAAAGAGAGGCCGAGGAGGTCAGTGCAGCCAAGATAAAATTATGGTCTGTATGGAGGGCATTTATCCACTATTTACAGTAGAATGTCCTTACGCATCATCTTTCTTCAGGAACACCCCAGCGTACGGTTGAGCCAGTCTGACTTTCCTCCGTAGCAAATCCATGAGCTGCTTGTTCTTCACCTACAAATAAATGACAGAAGATAAAAACAAGTGAAATATGTGGTTAAGTTAACTGTGTTCAGACAGACGTGTATGAATTAACATGCAAGAGACAGCAAAACTGAGTCTAAAATAATACATGTTTATTGTGAGCATACTGTTCCAGACTTATTCCAGTTGTAGGACAGAAAATGGAAATATGATAAATAAAATACAAATAATGTGTACTGGAAAATGGCATAATCAAGCACTGCTAAACGTAACTCTATTTGCAGTGTGTAGAGAATGCAATGAACCCCAGGGTTTGTGAACTCTTGGTGGCTGATGAAATCAGCTGAAATAATAGCTCGGTGCTACAGGGCTAGTATTAGCAATGAGGATTTTATAAATAAGGACTGATGCTGAAACAAAACACAAGACATATCCTCTGAAACACAAGGCTATAAGAAAGACAAGCCATTCCAGAAAGTAGAATACTATATTTTCGATATTGCATCATCCAGATGTGTCCTTGACGTCCTGGCAGTGTCAGATGATGAAATAGGTTGCTTACCTCGATAATCTTGATAAACCTTGGGAAAACTGGATTCCTACTGACGGCGATGAGCGGCACGTTGGGGAACACTTCAGGCACAAGCATGGTGGTGAGAGCTGTCATCTGGGGGGAGTTGTACGGTGTCCCTCCGTCGCCCCCCGACTCATCACCCCCAGACCCGCTGCTCTCTGATCCATCTTCCCCTGAGAAACCTGCACCGCTGCCTTTGTTGCCATACAAACGTGCCTGGTTGAAGTTGACTGGAGACGCAAAGTTCAGAAAGTTCCTTTCTCCAGCGAAGACACCAGTGACCCTGGTCCATCTGTTGAGCTTCGCCAGCCTCCCAGTACCTCCTGTCATTGATGGCGCTACGTTACCAAAGCTACCGTTGCATAATGTTTTCTTAAGGCTCGTAGAATAAGACCGTTTGCCCACTAATCCAGTCCAGCTAGATGTCTCCTTGAGTAGAGACCGTCCAGTCCCCGTTGTGAACATATTGGTATAATTTCTCGACAAGATCGTCCCGTTTCTGTATGACTGATTACAAGCACCTAGCATTCGCATGCAGGTGGCCATGTTGACTCTCGAGCTTTCTACAGCAGCACATGACCTGACTCTTCCGGTAGGGTTTGATGACGACACGACAGTCTCCACCCTCTTTACACATAACAGTGACAGTCAGATCTGAGCTCCAATAAACTCCATATAGCTCCGTTAAGGTTTCGCTTTTCGCGACTTCAAAATAAAAGCGCGAGATAAGAGATTAATGGAAAGTGATGGGATCACAATATTTTCTCTTATTTTTGCTGAAATAGGGACAAATTACCGAACAGAGAGCATACACAATTTTGATCTTTACAACTTACATATTGGTGCAATTACATTTTAGTCATTTTACACATGCCTGTTATGTTTGTAATGGGGTATGGACCGGAATATTGTACAGAAATATTTTTCAATCACCACAATTCATAATTTTTACTACTACTCTACTCAGCAGCACTTCTAAAATATTAATCAAGTGAGTTTCAATCATGAAGGGCGTTGTATGTCCCCTATGCAGTCTAGATGAGGCACTGAACTGTTGGGCCACAGTAAAACGCCAACAACACCTCTATGACACCCCTCATGGTTTAAACTCACTTGATTCATATTCTAGAAGTGCTGTTGAGTAGAGTGGTAGTAAAAATCAAGTTTAGATGAAGACAAAGGGGTGCTAATTGCTTGAACCGAGCTTCCTTGGCAAAACACTCTTGTTTACTTGGCTACATCCTATCTCATTCTAGCTTTAACTTCTTGTGTTTGGTCTGATAGATAGAAATCCGTCAAGTAAAGCATTAGTTGATTAATCTGTTCAAATAATTTATTCACTGTAAAGCCCTAATGGCTTGCCAACACACGTGACCGGCTCCTCAAATATCTGACGTAGACCAGCTACGCTATAGGTGGGGATATTTGAACTTGAGGAGTGAGTTTACCATCTCAACTCCGTTACACTTACTGCCTTATAGTACTTTACTGTGCCGTATTGTCTATTGTTTTGTTGTTATTATTCTCTCTTATTCCTATCCTTTACTTACACTACACTGTTGAGAGGTTGCTCCTCTCAAACATTCCATTGTACAGGTTACATCTGTATAAAATGTAAACACCTGGCCTCTCTTGATTGCCTCCATCGTACATGATCATTATCCAATGAGCACGTTTGATCTGTTGTGACGTATGGACATTTGGAGAGAGAAAACAAATCAAGTCAACAGGTGCGACGGAGGCTGGGCAAACGTCAGGTGAAAAAGGATACCTCAGGTAACGCGTTTGTATAATCTTTCCACGTAGGGTAGTCTAAATCATTATTGTGTAATAGCCTACAGATAATTTGGAACATTGTAGAAACATTTGGCCTGCCAGACATTTTTGTAAAGAAGTAATTTTATTTCAGCTGAAAACATGTCTTCACCCATTCTTGTGAACGCCGGACGTCTGCGATGTGGGGTGCAAATCTCGCAGACGTCACCAGACACCAAGCATCTTGGGTCGTCGTACATGGATGACAGAAGCTATGATAGTTTGGAAGGGTAAGAGTTAGGCCCATGACTGATATGCTATGAAACGTGTTTAATTGTTGTGTCTCTGCAAGAGAACAAGTCGTAAATCGATCTTTTCTAAAACATAAAAGGCCTTGGCTCACGTATATTGTATCTGAAGTCTTGTGTCCCACATTGGCCATGACTTCACATCAAATTGATCTGGTTTTGCAGGAGTTCTGCAGAGTTGACTGATGTGTTTGAAGAAGAGGACTACTGTGAAGGAGGGAACTGGAGTCCCCCAGTTGCAGACCTGAATCTAAAAGTTGTAGCGCAGCTAGAAAACTACTTTTCCAACGAGAGTCTCTCTGATGACGCTTTCTTACTGAAACACGTTCAGAGGAACAAGATGGGTTATGTCAGCCTGAAGTTACTCACCTCATTTAAAAAGGTATGGTTCATAGCTTTCATTTGATTGAATTGTTGAAATTACTTATTTATCTACAATGTGTTGTCAATATGGTCTAAAACATTGATGTTCCAGGCATGCTGGCCTTCATCAGAATCTAAATAAAATCCCCATCTTTCCTAGATCAGGGAACTGACGCATGACTGGCGAACTGTCCTGGCTTCAGCCCGCACCTCAGGTCACCTGGAGGTCAATGAGGAGGGCACCAAGGTCCGCCGGAGGGACCCGGTCCCCGACTGGCTGCTGTGTATCCCCACCAGCAAACTTCTACTAGCGTGGAACTTGCTGGGGGTGGAAGAGGACCACAATGATGAGGGGGAGCAGCAGGAGGGGGAGGAGGGGGGGAGCGTAGCCCCAATGGTGGAGGTGGGGCAGCAGGGGCTGATGGAGGCGGCCATGCGTCTGTTTGGCTCCCATGGCACCATCACCTCCCTCCGCATTCTCCGCCCAGGGAAGGAGATTCCCACGGAGCTCAGAAGGTACACCAAGAAGCACCCGGAGCTGGGAAGGAGAGTGTGTGCCGTGGTGGAGTACGAATACCTGGAGGGGGCTCGGAGGGCTTATGAGGCCCTGCAGGCAGAGAGGGAGGGCACCAGAGGGGTACGTGTAGTTCTCCTGGGCAGCAAGGGCACGCGTAAGGCAGGTGGCAACATCGAGGAGGAATCTGAGGACAGCATAGAGGGTGCCTTCTATTTCCAAAAGCCTAACTGTAAGGCCAAGCGCTACCCATACTGCTCCCTGGAGGACTCTGCCCTCTACAGCTCCTCTGAGTCTGACTTCACCCCCGCCTCGCCCAGGCCCAACCGGAGGGTGTCCAGGCCCCAGGCCCTGTACGGTAGTCCCCTGGTCATCCCCTATGTCTCGTCCTTCCCATGTAACCCCTACATGAACCCAATGTGCAGCCCTGTGGAGACCCTCCTGCCCCGTAAGCTCTTCTCGAGCGGCCTCAACCCCTCCCCACTAGCTGCTCCAGAGCTCAGCAGCAGCCCTGTCTCCAGTGCCCACGGAACCTCCAGGAGCAAATGCTCAGGGGATTCACTCTCGCTGTCCCTCCCCCAGAATAGTAGTGTGGGTTTTGTCAGGAGCCCCTGGGTCCAGCGGAGGAAGACTGCAGCCCTGGCCTTCTTTCCGGAGAAAGGTGGTCCATTTGCATCTGGGTTGCCCAAGAGGCAGCTGGGGGGTGTTGAGGTGCTTCGCCAGCCGCAGGGCCCCGATGGCACTAAGGGGTTCTACAACTCTATTGGTAGAGGGAAGATGGGTCTGTAACACTGAGGAAGTCCTAGATGGTCTCTCTACCACCAAAACAATAGTTTAGAATGTAATGATGTCATATTAAGATGTGGGAAACAAAGTGTCAAATGATATAAAAGCACTTTTTTAGTGTCAGTTTATCTGAATAAATAATTAATGAGGGGGGGGGAGCAAGCACACTGAATGAATATTGTATGTCATGACAAAATTGTAATGATGGTCCATGCTATAAAAATCTGAAATGTTGTATTAAATAAAGATTACTTTATACTGTCAGCAATTTTCTTTCTGTCTTTGTTGAATTTAATGCATGGCTTTCCTTCTCTAGTATGACACTTAGTTTCACCCTTGCCCTACATCCCCTTTATATGAGTCATACATGAATTCCTGCCTTGAAACTGCCCAGGTATCTTTACTCAGTTGTTATCTGAACTTCACATATATAATATATGCCATTTAGCTGATATCCAAAGCAACTTACAGTGCAGTGAGTGCATACATTTTTCAGTATATATGGTCAGAGTGGGATTTCACTCATGTAACTTCTATGCCACCTTTTTACACAAGTGGAGGCTGTCCCAGAACTAGTAAGTGCAAGTGCCTGAAATTACAGTAGACAGCGTGTTGATGGACGTGGCTGATCTGGACACCGAAAATGATTAGGTAGGTCTTTTTTTTCCACTCAACGTTCGCTTGTGATGCGAGTAGTTAAGATATGGTGGTAGGGATGCCAGAATGACTAGTCACACAGCCATTGAGGCACTTCTGCCTCCCATGTGGTGTTTTGAGGTCAATGCAAGTCTAATATACGTATGTTTTAGACTGGGCTGAACTGTATTCTGGACAGATCGAAGCAGATTTTTCAGCAATATTGTTGGCTGTGCATCAAGCCTTAAAGAAGAAGTGCAGTGTGTTATCCCTGTGTTAAGGCAAAGCAATGACACTGCCAGGCTCTTGCCTGTCAGCCCCTAATTTGGGCATTAGAAATCAGTGCCGAAAAACACAGTATATAAATAAATAATTTATTGATGTTGCAGAGAATGCAGAAGTCTTGATTATAAAAATCACATTCCACATTGAACCCAAGAACCCTTTTCTCAGAAAATAGCATTTCTTCATTGACTAGGACAGTTCTATATTTACAAAGCAACGCAGAGGCAACACACTTGACACTCAGTTGAGGCAAACTGAGCACATGCTGACGCCCAGGTAAAAGGACCCCAATGGTAACAGCATAATCATTATCATGCAGTGTATTGAAAAACACAGCGCACATGTAACACAATCAATAAAGCCTTCGCTATTTGAATGAATGAAAATGTAAGTCATACTTAAAACTGGCATGGGGTGAAGTTGTCACTAGGTGCCGATCATGGATCAGTTTTTAGTTTTTCCCTCTCATGGTTAAGGTTAGGGTTTGGCGAGGGACAGCTAATCCTAGATCTGCACATAGGGGGCAACTTCATCATAGAACTACTAAAGCACGTATGTGATATTGCCTTCATAATGACGAAGCTAACGAACGCTACAGTCTCACTACAACAACGACATGACCGAAGTTACTGATTCAAAATACAAATAAAGTTAAGTTTTTTTATTCTGAAAACCTCTACCACTATGAAAAATAGACCACTATCTTTTTAAGTTAGTTACGTTTTTAAGACACCTCCGATAGAATGTGGCATACATAGCAAATCATCTCTTGTAATATAACTGTAACAGTGATGCAAACTTCAGATTTGCATAGACTTTGCTTCACTGAAGCAAATAATGACAGCGAAAATAGGCTAGACCACATGCAAGTGATCAATGCAATGCCATAAAGACTAGTATTCAACCCCGATTTCAATAGCATGTGTAAGTGACCTAATAAACCTAACATATCCTAAACCCAATTGAAGACAAAGTAACAATTAACCTTTTGGGAATGCTTCTAAATTGTAATCACATTTTCTATAATATGTATATGGAATAGCCTTTATGGTCGGAAGTAAAGGTTTTGGTCTCAACTAAAACACAAAAACTATGTTTATCACAATCCTATTGATAAGTACAGGATGTGTTAGTTCATTTAATCTACATCAAAATCCTACTATGGTGACCAATAAAACACCTATCGTGTCATAGATGCATCATGAACAACCATATGCATTGTGATTGCATGGAACAAGTGTAACATTCCCTGTAAACCTCAAACATTCCAATAATCATCCAATAATTAACAATCTTTAAGATAAGGTGTAAGAGTGAAACAAACTCATTTCGCACATACAGTAATCACACTGCATTGAGTGGAGTAAAACTATCCTATAATTGCCTGAGCAACAGATTACCTTATACATGCTTGTTTTTGAAACTCTTGACAGATCCTGTTAAAAAATATTTACAAGGGTTAGCCTACATGTCCATACAGTACAAAAATATACAGTAGAGGTTGAAATGACACCTGGACAGATATGAGAGGCATGGATTTGAATGGGATCAAGGCAAATTAGTTTTTCTGACTCTACTTGGTTATATCAAAGGCTTCAGAGCATAGCTCCCCAAATACCCCACATTCATGTCATGGTAACATTGGTTGAGTCATGATCCCCTTAATAAACACACAGAACTAGTTTAGTCCTATGAAGAGGAGAGCGTCTTTGTGTTCCAAATGAAAATATCGAACCAAAGAACACTCTCCTCTTTATCATATTGGATTTTGCCTTTATGAGCCTCTCTCCACCTGGCTTTCTTTCAGCACTGTAATAAAAATGACCTGATGACTCATGCCTCCATCAGATGACTCTCTTACAGGAACCTTAGTTCCTCTGACCTTTAGGCTTATACCCAGAGTCACATACACACATATGAACAAGACAGTCAGGTGTAGGCCTATTACTCTGGCTATACCGTCGTCCCAAACACAATCTCATCCAGCTCCTGATCGTCCATGTCATCTTCGCTGAGGGAGAAGTCCTTATGGTTGGAGATGCGGTTTGGACTACAGTTTGACTCTCCGTCCATGAGGGATGTGTTGACGGTGGGCTCGCCACCCATCCCTACCCCGATCACGGGCCCCAATCTCTCTGCCTCTGCCATGTGGGACAGCATGCTGTCCAGCAATGGTCTGCTCTTACAGATGTTGTCAAGCAGCTGGCAGCGGTGCTGCAGTTGTCCCATCACAGCATCTTTTTCTTTCACCATGTTCTGGAACCTCTGGATGGTATCCTCTGACCTACAGAGCTTCTCATGGAGGTAGGAGATCTCCCTTGACGGAAAGACAAGGACACATTTAGTTAGTACAATACTGCAAAGACAACACACACACACACACACACACAGTTTTATTTTGGTGAGTTGTCTGTGGTCTCATCATGAGCAAATTGCAAATAAGAAACAGCTAGCCTCCCATAGAGAGCCTTTCTGATTTGTCAGCAAGTCACAAATAGTGGGAGGGCTTCACTGGCAATGGCTGAAGATGAGGCTAATTGCCATCACTTACTTATCCTTGGCCTCCGTTATCTCTTGTGTAGCAGCCCTCAGTTGCTCGTCCTTCCGAATGAGGCTCTCGGCTTGCTCGCGCACGGTGTTCTCTGCGGCCTCGAGCCGCCGCTCCAGCTCTGCGACCCTCCTGTGCAATGCGGCCAGGTGTGCGTTCGCTTCCCGAATTTGGACCGGTGATGGAGAGGACATGTCACACGACTACCTCGGCCAGTATCACCCAAAACAGACAGCTTCACGACACGTCATCCCTACAATGTGTACTATTTGGAGCCCATTAGATAGCTATTCAACAACAGATATCATTCGAATTACAAATGATGAACCAGTCCCATTGCCAAGTTTGCTATTTGCAATGTTTTGAAATCTGAAAAACATATGGATAGGCTAACTTGAATGAACTTCGCAACAATCTTGTAACCTGTGGATTATCTACTGCCCCGGAAACAGTAGTGTTGACAGCTGCAAAGGAAAATGCAAAACATATTGTCACTGTGTAATGTTGTAAATGCATTGTATTATGCATACTTTATATTATGCTATAAATTAGAAATAATCGTTGGCTATCAAACAACAGAAAGCTACCGTTACCTGTCAGCAAACTCATCTTGACAAGAGCTTTGTTTGGGAAACGTGTATCAATAAAGTTTTGCATTATCAATTCTCGTCTGCCCCTACCATCTCGCGGTATAGGCACTGTTGTCTGTGCCCTTGATGTGAAATCCAAAATGGGTTACTGGGATCTACAAGAGGGGAAAGATTGTATTGAGAAAACATGGATCACCACCAAATTGGCCACAGCTCTGGGTAAACCTTACGTGAAGGAAAACATTGCAGAAGTTAGCACACTGATGGCATAGAACAGTAAAGGTAGACCTACCCATAACCGGGTAGCTCAGCGAGCTAGCATTAGCTTGCTAGCCAGCTAGTTGAGTCTGACATCAAGAAATGGATTGTTTGCTGCCAGTATCTTCTAATGTCAGTGTCGTAGTGGATATTGAAATTTAAATAATATTTTCAAGATAGTTACCTTATACGTACTTCTACATCTGATGGAATTGGGGGGTAGCTATGTCACCCTGGGTCAGCTTGCAACAACTTAATCCATCCATCAGCTAGCCCAGTTATGACTTGGTCCATGGGTATGACCGTTTGTTGTTAGAATGTTGACAGCTAGGCTAGCTGTGTTTGTCATATAAGGGGCCAGGCCACAGTGGCATGTACCATACCATGAAGAAATGTAAACACTTGACATTTGGTGTTGATTTGGCTTGATTTCTTTACATTGAGAACTACATTGAGAACTTATTACGGGTCAAATTGAATTTACAGCATTCTTCTGTTTACTTGCAGGGTTGGTGGGCTCAGCCTATCACATCGTGGCATTCCAGCCTGATACGGCCTTGCAAGCTGTCCAGAGAGCGAGTAATGCCACAATGACCATGGGTATGTATCAAGTCTTGTGTATGTTGGACTAATCATTACCTTGAAGGCTTGCTGTCCTGAACTCGACATGTTTCTAAACAGCTAGCTATCCCTTTTCCCCTTGGCACCAGTGCCAACATTGTAGTTATAGCACAATATGTGCTGTCTTTAATGTAGTCTGTCAGAACCCTTCAGAATCCTGCTGTTTCCCCGTGTTGGCATGCAATGTTGACTACCGGGAGTCCAGGATGCTGACTATACATCCATTAGTAACTTGTAACTCTGAATTTAGTTAAGTCTGCCAAGCAAATGGGGGTTGTGTGTTTGGCTATGTTTTATCTGCTCTGTGAACAGGTGCAGGGGCAGTTTTGATCATAAATATAAGTCATAGAATGCTCCTTTAGTCTAATTTGTATTCCCCTCCTTTGACAGCTGCCATGGGGGCGATCTTTGGACTGACCACTTGTCTAGCTGCACAGGCCCGGGATGCTCCTGACGACCCAGTCAACTACTTCATCGGAGGCTGTGCATCGGGAGTCATCCTTGGAGCTAGAAGTGAGTATGGTACAAACTTGGGCCCTTTCCTAAAACAACCCCCTAGCCCCTACTCCCATAGACACTTGTAGACCTGAAAGGATTCAGAGGGCAAGGTGGAGCTACTACCGTCTCGCTAACACCTTTTCAATTCTGCCATATCTAAGTGTCATATATAAGTGTGAGGCTGCATTTCATTACAAGTCACCTTCCCTTCTGCACCATCTGCAGATCTGAGATGACTTGGTATCGCAATAGCACCACATAGTTTTATCTATTGCTTTCACCGATACAGTTTTATGAGGTCCATGATCAGCAGTGAGCAACGGCAGTTGGGGGAAGACAGGTTTTTGGAATGATTACAACCCTTGTCCCTTAGATGTTTGAGTGATCTATCTTCGGATCTATCCTCTTAACTCGATTTCACTTACAGTTTATTTTTCGATGTCTGCTTGATTCTGCAGCTCACAATGCAATGACAGGCACATCAGCATGTCTTGCATTGGGGACACTGGCTATGTTCACTAAGGTGGGGAAGATGGAAGGCTGGAGATTAGCAGGCCCACCTCGGATGTGACCATCTGGATGGGAACGACTATATGTTGACATGTATATTGTATATTAAATATTCCACAAATAAACGTTTAAAAGTGTTTGGTGCTTTTGACATTGTGTGTACTGTAATTTCTAATTTCAGCCAGAAGGTGGAGACATAAGACAATGTTTTGCACCGTTAGATTGTATCGTAATTCAGTCAGGTTAAGCAATTAACAGCTGAAACTGATTCAAATTACATTACATGGTACAAATAGGACGTTTGAATAATATGAGCAGTCTTGTTGGTGTTTTTTTTACGGAAGACTTGGCATATACTATATTATTTCAAACAGTGTTATGTATGATAGAGTTATAATATGCGTCTGTGTAATCACTTGTGTCAGCCATATCGATCGTGTTTGCTTTGAGCATGACATGTTATTTATAGGCCTTAGTCTCATCAATGCACCAAACAAATACATACTAAAACATTTATAGCAGTTGGCAACATGTTAGATTGTTAACACATGTGACCGTTGAGCAAATGATGTATTTTCAACTTGTCCATACATCGGTTGCCAACATCGGTGCAAAGGATTTATTGGGAACTGTGGTGTAATTAAACTGATTGCCTGAATTTAATGAGAAGATTTGAATATCCTCGTCCTTTCCAGTCTTTTAACTCTACAATGGGGAAAGAGACTGTCACCGGAAACCTCAACTACAGCCCTCATCTGGATTGGTATTCTGGTTTTCATCTGGACTTCTTGGCACTACGTCTATCATCTAAGAAGGCCTTATGTGCAGTTGTCTTATATTGAAAATCTGCCAAGAAAATAGAGTAACATATACCAAGAGAAATAGGAGATGCTGTGTAGGTGTTGAATGTTTAGGTGTTGGGTGTTTAGGAAACGGCTACAAGTCTGTTTCTCTGCCTCTGATGAAATAAGTAGTATTATCCCCATTTTTCGTACAACCTTGGTTTCATAACATTTGGGAGGATTTTAGTAAAGGATTGAAGGCATTAGATGACACACACTGATAAGAAAAAAAATCCCATTGAGCTTTTTCTCAATGAATCATTCCAATAAAACAGGATGTTTAACCAATACACAAATGTGCTTTTGTTGTTTGGTTTATGTCCGCTTGTTTTAAGCCTCTCCTATTCCTCAGTATAACAGGATTGAGAGTAGCAAGAACAATCAGATGAACTATGTAGACGAACTCTTCCCCTATTCAAGGAATGAATTATACTCACCCCTGTACCCAAGGTAGATAACAGAGACAGCTCTTTAAAGAGAATCCCATTCCCAGTGTATATGTGACTCAGCCTGGAATGTGACCAGAAGTAAACGGTCATTCCCAGTTTGTGAGTCAGCTACTGTGACTCAGAGCTGAAGACCCCCACCACGCCCTACACCCCCTCATCATACCTGGGACCTGGTACAATACTTAGAACATTTAAATGTAGAGGCCTACATTTGTTATCTTATTATCCCCACCTTTTCTCTTTACTCCTGAGTACTTATTTTGAGGCACTTTGAGTTACGTTCTATGTATTGAATATGGGAATATGCGATGAAGGAGCTACAGGATATTAATAAAGTTCTTCTTCTTCTTGTAATTTTTATGACTACACAACCCGCTCTATTTGGTAACTTGCATTCCACTACTAAAACAAGGTGAACTAGTGTAAACGATTCATAGCATCACTGTTTACACTTTGGGGTAATTACATACAGCCATGTAAAGAACGTACAGTACCATTTTGCCTGCCCATGGCTAGGAGGCTGTGACGGAGAGTGATGATCTGTATTGTTTATTAGACAGATTATTCTCCACAGTGGCACCTAGAGAGATTAGGATGAAGAGTCAGGGGTGGTCTCTGGTCTGGCACAGGGGTCACATGGTATAGGAACTTAACAGGGGATTAGGGCCTTTTACAGTGCCAATTACAAATCACCTCCTTGGCAGCCATTTTCTAGCATTGGCGAACAAGTTAGACCACCTAGTGCACTTTAGTATTAGCAGGATGGTGAGCTAATGGTGTTTTACTGTTATACTGTAAGTGTGATGCAGCCCACCAAACTGTATTTTAGTGTTATGGTGGAGCACATAAACACAATGAATGAGATGTGAGAAACAGCTGCATCTTGTTTTGTTTTCTGAGGTCACCAGGAAGGACAATAGAGGATGATTAAGGCATTTGGAAGTAGATTCTAGGGTGTTTGTCTTAGCTTTCATTTCAGACATTATAGGAGAGAAGGGGGAGAGAAAGAGGGAAAGAGAGAGAGAGGAGAGGGAGAGGAGTAAGGAAGAGAGAGGGGAGAGAAATAGGGGGAGGGGAGAGAGGGAGAGAGAGAGTGGGAATGAGGATAGAGAGAGAGAGAGAGGGAGAGAGAGAGAGAGAAAAAGAGAGACCAAGAAAATCCCAGGCACATGACTGGGAAGGAGACACAACAATGATCGATCGAGCACTTTGGAGTTGGCTTAGAAAGGCAGGCATGGGACCAAATTCACTGTAAGCAGGTTGTCCATCAGTAGTAGCTCTGAGAGTTGTGATTATCCATCCAGCTACTTGGTACAGTAGATGACCCTCGTTCAGACCCAAAATCACATGCCCCTTCAGCCTGGCTTTTAGTAATGAGGGGTGAAGCGAGGTTAGGATGACGGGTAGAAGTGAGGACAGGAGAGCCACGTGGCTCAGGTTCCTTCTGCTAATGGCTACATGGGTGTTAATGCAGGCCACACTGTAGAGACATCCTCTAGCTGTCATATAATTGTAATTAATAACACCGATATAGCCTCTCAAACCATTTTCATTTTGCCTGGTACACCCAAGATGACGGACGTGGAACTGCGATGCATAATTGATATATCTATCCATCAAGGGATATTGAATTGAATGGGTATGTCTGTTCTGTGGACTCTATATCTTTACTTACAGTCACAGGCAGTTACCACATTAAGCAGTGACTGAGGGAGATCCCTTCTCACAACGCCCTCAGACCACATTAATCCCAGTGTCTATGGGATGTCTAATAAGCCTGGCTGGTGGAACACTGCCAGGACCAGGGAGGTCCAAGCCACAGACACAGATCAGACACTAAATTTAATAAGGAGCTGTATGTATTCTCTGAATCTGAGCCAATTCTATAAATCCTAAAATTTAACTCTGTAGGATTAAAGCCAATCAGGTTGAGGTAGGGAACAGAACATGATGTCATGTTATAGTGTGTTACAAGTTACAAGTTTCCTAGAGCTTCCTTCCTACTGTAGTGTACATTATACCAAAAGAAAAGCTGATTAGTTTGTTACTGTTCTAACAAGAGGCCATTAGATAGTGATGAATGACTCATTGAAAGTATTACCATTTTCTTTCAATCCCGTTGAACATTTTTATTTTGTCCATTATTGTTCATATGGACTAACTCTACCTTTTCAGTCAATCATACAATATACTATGTCATGCTTACAGGAACGTGAGAAACTCGAAACTCGTACAAATTCCAGGGGACAAGAGCAGCAAGTGCCGACAGAACAAAACACATGTTTTGAGACCACCTTAGAAAAACAACATATCAATAGCTATTAAGTGCATATTTATACTACGGTAGTAGCATCAGCTGCTCTCCAGTATTACAACCTTAGAGATAACGTGTCAGGAACCATAGGGGCTTATTCCACCAGGCTTTTAAAATAACACAGGAGAGCTCTTGGAGGTTAGAGATTGGCTGCATGTCAACACTGATTCCAACATCAATTTAGAACCTACAGAGGCAATTCAGTAAATGTTGCCCCATAAGCCTGTGTGATAACAAGTCTTCAACAGAGATGCTCTTAAGATGACTATTCAAGAGGCCTTGGCCAGACTATGCTGGTTCAAATTAAGGAGATTAAGAAAGATTTAAATTTAATCTGCATATATGTCAATTTATTTCAAGCCATTTCAAAGTACAACTTCACACAGATTGAATGTGGTGGTTGATCAGAAATGAGTTTGTGAAGTGTGTGAGCATACATTCACAGAGCACGCTCTCAAACACATTATTCAAACGTTCATATCATAAGGTTTCAATAAGCAGTAAAGTGAGTTCACACTCAGGAATTTGAGAGAGAGTTTTACTCTTGCGCCTGTCGGTATAATAAAGCAAACTCTCAGTAATTCAGTCACCACAAAAACCTCATTCCAACATTTGAGCATTTTAGAACTCTGCCAGAGAAAGATCTCATGCATACTTTTTACGTTTGATATTCAAAAATAACACCCATTTTCAAGATATAACTGCCAACAAAAACTGAGACAGCTTTGAATCAGTTACAATGATTTCACTAATCTAAGTGCAGTAGCTTTGACTCCTGAAGGACTTGTGTTGATTTCACAGCCCATATTTAATGTCTAATGTAGAGCTGTGGCTCCACAGACTGACACCACCTCTGTGCCTGCCAAGTGGAGGTCAGGGTAACAACATGGTATAAATAGAACTAACTGTCTCTCCGTTAAATGGAAAAGATAGGATGATGCTTCTGTCTTCCAACTGTCACTTTGTCGGTGAGACAGGGAACAGACTGAGTGACCTTTCTAGAGTTACCTCTCAAAGAAATATAAAGTCAGCTATACACTGTCCTGCAAATACCGTTTTTCCCCTAATAGGTGCTCCTTAATTGATTCTGTGAACTGCAGTATACTGTAACGCACGAAAAGACATTCTCTCTATCCCTGGAAAGAATGTTTCATAAATATGTTTTATACACCATTTCGACACACTAATCATACCTTATGATATTTGACTATTATTCATGACAGGGCAATCATTCATTTTCCCCTTCAGAGTGACACCTCCTCTTGGATTGCGTGAGAGTTGATGTAAGGCAGTTGTTGAGAGTTCCTGTCCCCTTGGTGGCCCTGTCATGTTCAGTCTAACCCTAGCTAGTGAAAAGACCCTCCTAGAGAGCTACTGAGTGCACTTCTCATACACCATTATGTCGAGGCGCAGGGAAGCTTTTAGCCGCGTTTTATACTGGAGACATTCCTCGAGAGTCCCAATGCCTTAACTTAAAGGGATAGTACACTCAAAATGTCATGATTCATTCATCTTTTTCTTCCATTGAAAGTCGTCTGAATTTGAGCGAAATATCACTTTAAAGCCATCGACCTCCATTAGGGGCAACACAATCTTCATACACAAAACCACCATGGATACAGCACCACTGTCACAGGGACAGAAAGGCATCAGTAATCTGCGAATAACATCGGCTCAAACTGTTTGTTTTATGCCTGTCCACCCATGGATTTACTGCAGGTGTCAGCGAAAGAAACTGGAGCATCTCCTGGAGGAGAAGAGTGATGCCTCCTGTCAGAGGCCTCCTGACGCACACAGCAGCCAGGGTCGATGCCTGCTGCATATGGACTTCTGGGGATAGGCAGGGCCCTGGAGATTTAAAAGGCTGGTTTGATTGAGCTGAGCTTGCTGATCTGCTGCCATCACGTTTTACAGTACCACCCTGACAAGTACAGTATGGTACAGTACAGTGCATACAGCTAACTAATTCAAAACACTCTCACTTACTGTACATGGACTGACAGAATCGTACAGTATAAGATTCACAGAGAGGTAAAAACCCAAAGGAGTGACAAGGATACATCGCTTTAGAATATGTATTCTGCGTTTTCGCTGTATCACAATGTTTCATATTAAACCCTATAGTGGGAGATCAAGCCAAGAAAAACAAATCAATAGAGAATGGAAAACGCACAGCAGCCCTTTTTCCTGCAAACTCATTAGAATGGACAGAGCCTGGAGTCAGATGACTGTTGCCCAATGTTATATTGATGTGTTACATAAAAAGTGAGAAATACTAAAACGAACCGAAAACAAATACTCATTCAATAAAGTCAATAATTATGCAGTTTTGATATCCATGACACTGTGGATTCAGATCAGATTAGTATTGTGAACATACTAATTCATTATGACAAAGATCACCAATTCCAGTATCAATGGCAAATCTGACATGCCAGATAGTCCTAACCCAAAATGTCCCTAAGGAATCTCAAAACGTTCAACACTCAATCAACTTAGTTGAGACAGCAAACCACAATAGACAAAACTCAAACATGGAATTCCCAGCTCCATAGAAATGACTACAAGTGAGAGGGAGGTAAATACCTTCGGCTAGAATCACAATGCTAAGAGCACAGACTCATAAAGAACCACACGTGCATGGCTGTCCTAAAACAACCCACTGCATTCCAGTACATTGTAAATGATGTTACCTGGAAGGGATTGATCACTATTCTAGAATGGTTGCGGCAGTGTCCTGTGATTGATGAGGACATCAGAGCGAATGCTTTTACCCAGCTATCTATCAAGTCACCCTGAACTGAACAGAGCTCTGACCGTCTGTGGGATCTGTCAGGGGTCATGACCTCACACTAACATGCTACCCTGGGTTACAATGAACATGCTCATGAGGTCTCATCACTGACCAGTTGGATTGAACACATTTACCTTCACATTGACTTCGCCTATAACTTCCCTAATTTAAAAAAAAAAAAAAAAAAACATATATATAAAATAGGTAGGTCTCTAAGTTACCTCAACCTCTCCTGTCTCCTCCCAATCAGAACCCACAGTGTATCAGAGTATGGATAGATTCCGGGTCCTCCCAGTTTCCTGGTCTGTCAGAGCTTGTTAGGCTGTGTATATTTGGACAGAGAGGCTGATGGGGAAGATGATTAGTCCACTGTTCCCAGCCAATCACCTCCCAGTATTCCCACCCTCCTCTGTCAGAGACGCCCATCTCTTTGACACAGAGGACAAGTCAGGTCAGGGGATTCCTGATACTAAAAAACCTGAGGATGGCAGTGTTTAATTGATTATTACCCAAAACACATTTGTACCCATGAAAGACTGTGTCTGGCCTCCTTCGCTGGTGCTTCCCTGAACGGCACGGAATGTTAAATTTGTTCAAGCTAAAGCAGGGTGATGGGCTGTTTGTTGGCTGTTGATGTGGTGTGATCTAAACCAGAGAGTTTACACATGATTAACTATGCCAATGTTTATGTGGTCTTGGAGTTTCCTTTAAATTAGCCCTGAACCCAAGCCGTTCCCTCTCAGTGTATACAAATCTCTCTCCCTCGCGAGGTAGGCTTAAAGCCTGATTCCCTTTTTCCACAAAATGTGTTCCATGACTCCCATTGAAAGTTTTCCTTTGGTGCATTGTTTTTTTCTTTATCATTTATATGGATTTCATTATGTATCTTTGGGGACAGTCAGTGCTTGGACAAGCATAAACCATACTCTTTATGAAGTATACTGTAGGACAGCTTATAAATCTGACATGCTCTGGGACAAGGTCACAACACCGAAAATGTATTCAGTATTTTCTGTATCACTGATACCCTTTATAACAACATGTTATTTGACAGTAAATCTATATCAGACTCTGTTATTGGCCGAGTTGTGGCCAATGGAATTTGAATGTTGGCTCTAGTCATAATCCACTTTGTCCTTTTCACTTGCACTTCCATTAAACCATTACAGGCCTGGTCAAGCTAGAGATATTCAAGCTGTAGAGGGAAAATATGTACATTAAAACAATTCAAAAGATAGTAAGACATTCAAGGGCAACAATTTCCAGTCATTGACCCAAGTGAGAGTTGCGTAGGAGGCAGCCAAGATGGATGTGACATGAAAGGTGCCAAAACATTAACACAAGATGTTTCCAACAACCCAGGACCAGAGCTCTCTGTTTGTATTTGGCACTGTGCTACAGTAAGACGCTTTAGACTAGGGCGGTTCATGCTAATCAAGAATCAGTGATCAGCTTAATACTAATCAAGAATTACTTCTCAGCTCCTGGTTGGGAGTTGGGTGTGGACCATTTTAACCAATCAATCAACATTGAGAACACTTGATCATAAAGAAGAATTCCATGGCATCCAATACGTATCTTAATCACACTGTCTGGCCCAGGAATTAGTCTCCCTGAAAAATAACAGATAAAACACTGGGATAAAATGCTGGGAACTTATCTCTCAGTTATATTTCAGGAAGAGGCATAACCCAAGTATGTGAAAGAGACTTAAGGGCTACTATTTTTAACCTGCTTTTTATAGTCTAAAAGTTAAAGAAACAGTCTTGTTGATAACAGTCACAGTATTCCAGATCATTTGAGCCTCTCACACTTCTGAGAATAAGAGAGTGAGGTAGGGGAGCTGTGTAGCAACACGTGATGGCCAGTCAGCTAATTATCTTCCCCAATGGGAGAGTCCCACTGCTGAATAATTCACTGTGCTGAGTGAGGGGAATCTAATACACTATGTAAACCAAACTCATCAAGTTAGGAACGCACGCAGTCACGCACACCTGCATACAACACGCACATACACACACTAAGGGTGCAAACTTCAACAGAAAATGGAAAATGTTCAGGTCCTCAGGGCCACATCAAGGCTCATAAAAGGCTCCTTAAGCTCCATCTTGCAACAGAGAGCAGAGGGAGAACATTAAGGAGACATCTATAAGTCATCCCAGTAGGGGTGTAGCTCCCTCCCAGCTCTCTGTCTCCACAGCAGTCACTCATCTGAGGGGAGGAGATGATGGTCATTCTCTCCAGTGAACTCATGCTCTCTTGAGTTCCTCAAATACGGTTTATGGAGAGTTCATAAAGGGTTAGGGTTAGGGTTAGGGTTAACATTTTTAAGAGTTAAACGTGGGACTCCGAGCTCTCACATCTATGAAAAAGACACAACACCTGTTCTAAAAGACTTCACTGCCATTTATGCTTGACCAGTTATGACTTGTGGATCTTTCATCATGACCATTCATCATTTTATAGACAGAGAAACACCTTATCCTTTGCCAAGTGTGAGGACAGATACATCTGTCATGCATGTCCTGTTTATGAGTTGTATTCCTGAGAAGTTAACAGGAAGTTATCGGTTGTGGTTTCTTGTTTAAGATCAGTTTTGAGATAAACCGTACTGATAATGTACTGGATCTAGGCTACTTTCTTTCTTTATGATTTTTGTACTGTTACAAGCTGTGCCAAATGTGACAGCTATTCAGTAGGTGAAGGAGTTGGTATGATGTGTTATTGTTTACCTGTCTGATGTGCCCGAAGACTAATGGATAAGATGTCATGTTCATCTTGATATGAAATTTCAGCTGAAGAGAAATGTCCCTCTCTTTCCCTCTCTTTCCCTCTCTTTCTATTCTAGTGGCGTTTTGCAGTCCATAGCCAGTGCATTTTAGATAATGCATCCTTTCTAAACAAGCTGTCCAACCAATGTGTGTATCAAAGTGTTAAGATCTTCCATTTTAAGCTAAAACTAACAACGGCATAAACGTGGCGAACAACCTTCAAGTCATGAAGGTGTTGTTTTAGCACATACTTACCTTGATTGATGATTACACAGAACCAACCCCAATGAGGCTAATCTAAAATTGTTATGTAAACTAAAGAGTTGGAGTCGGTCCAAAGGAGGGGAAACAATTTCTACAACTCAGTCTTACGCCACATCCCCATAACATTGTATTTATGTTATACTCTTCGATTTGTCTTTATGTTAACAAGGTGCTATTCTTAGTAACGCTGTGATCTAGTGTCTATCAACAAAGACAAACAGAAGAAAAACAGAGGTTGCATCGCCATAGAGGTTAGAGAAGCTGTTGGGCTTCCAAATCAAACATCTATTTGGCCATACAAACCCTCGATCTTATAGCAGCACAGGAAACATGTCCATGGTAATATACAGTAGTATGTAACACATTTGCTAAGGGGGGAACACAAAGCATATGGCATTTCAAATACCTCCTAAAGATTTAGAGGATGACCTGTGTTTTTCTGCTGTTAAAAGTACATCTTGTCAAGATTGGTCATGGTGGACCCAGAACTGTCCCCCGAGGAACAACTTGAAACATTGCATCTGCCATTACAATGTTCAGATGTTGTTCAAGGCACATGTAGACCAGAGGAGGCTGGTGGAGGTATAAATTGGACGCCATCTAATGCATGGAAAGGAATGGGTAATGGTATCGAATACACATGTTTGATACCATACCACACGTTTGATACCATTACTCATTCCATTCCATGCATTACAATGAGACCGTCCTCCGACTGATACCTCCACCAGTATACCCAATGTGTGTGTGGGTGTGTGTGGGTGTGTGTGTGTGTGTGTGTGTGTGTGTGTGTGTGTGTGTGTGTGTGTGTGTGTGTGTGTGTGTGTGTGTGTGTGTGTGCATGAGTGTGTGTGTGTGTGTGTGTGTGTGTGTGTGTGTGTGTGTGTGGGTGTGTGTGTGTGTGTGTGTGTGTGTGTGTGTGTGTGTGTGTGTGTGTGCATGAGTGTGTGTGTGCCTGTGTGCGTGCATCTGGAGTAGAACGAGAGAGTGAAGCAACGCAGGAGCCTCCAGTAAGAGCAGATAAAACCACACGTGCCAACCTGTCTAATGGTCCAGCACAGGAAGTGAAAAAACACACTCTCGTGACCAACCAAGTGCACACAACCCAAGCCGTGGTCTGTGTTGCAGAGGTTCAATAGCAGATGGATCCAATCAACTTGCACACACAGATTTACGCAATAGAACATGTAGAAAAAATAAATGCTTTGACTAACTTTGTTTAAGTCCGTTTGTTTGAGCCATATGTGTGTCTGGAAACATATGCATTCTTGAAATATTTTAGTTTGATGGGAACAAGACATTGTTTACTGATTTTGAAGTGTATAGGTAAAAGGGTTTAATAAAATGTTGAATGTTGCATTCTGTAAGGTGGAGCAATTTGTTGTATAGATGGTACTTGCTTTCCTGATGGTTTGCAGATTCTTTAATTGAAATGATGACGTTAATTGATGACTTAGCTTGGTGCCACACAATGAAGGCTTTGGGAAACATTGTATTGTATCTGGTGAAAACTGGGTTTGTTCAAACAGACTTGGGAGACCTCATAGATGTCATGTTATTTCATTTTGTGTCACATGAGGTGTTAGTCTTGGCAGTTTAATAGTTGACATAAGATATGTTTGTTTTCCTGTGACTTACGTGACTAAGTTCTCTTCTCTTTGTCTTTATATAACACATCCTATGTTTTCTCCTTCCCGACAGACTGCAGCTTCCAATTATGCTTTGGCTGTTTTTGCGAGGTCAAGTGCCAGCTTGTTTCAACAAAGATTTTCCAGTTACTTGTTGAACCGAATATACCCAATTTGCCATTGAAGAAATGTGTTGAACAGACATTCAACAGAGTGTTGCTACCCACTGCTACTACTGTACCACAATCACTGCAACAACAGTTTCTATGACGCCTACAACTACGTCTGTGTCTACCAATACAATAAAGAGATAGAGCAATTTATTTTTCCATACCTTTATTCTGTCATTTGTGTATAGTTAATTTCAATCAGCAGAGATCCCTATAGTGACCTGAGTGAATTTGATTGCAGCCCATTACAAGTAACTCTATAAGATACAGTGCATTACATACAAACAACAGATTATGTTTGACTAGGTGCTAAAAGCCGACTGCACAGTTATGTCCTCGACTGTATCTCCTGTCTGTGCTGTCTCCTTAATCCTCCTGAGCGTGTTTAAGTGGAGGGAGAGGTGAGATGTGATGGGAGGGTGTCAGACAAGCATTGGGTCTTTAAAGGATCCTGTCATCTGCAGGTCTCAGCCAATCACAGTTTAGTGTAAATACTGTATAACGCCCAAACTGGCTGGCATTCCTGATCCTCTTATGTTCACACCTCACCTCACTGGTTAAGCAGCGAGCACAGTGATAGTCTAGAGAGACACAATCAAGCCCACCCAATCTGGGAATAAAAGTCCTCAATAGAGAGTTCAACCAGTAACAAAGTAGATTCACACACAAAACAGACATAGAAAAGGAAGATATTGAAATCTGCTTTTTTTTTTATTTATGCAAACCTACCTTGTTTTCTTTGTAACTGTGAGTGCGTCCACCCCACTTCCACCATCTCTACTCACCTCTGCTAGCTGTGTATGTTGGCCTCCAGCTGCCCCCGGGGAGCAAGTGTAGGCATTGGCCCGTTTGCTGTTTAGCTGCCTTCCTGCCCACTTCTCTGAGTTGTTTATTTGATTGGAGATCAGAGGAGAGACGGTTCCCAACTGATTGACTACCCTTGATTGTCTACTGTGAGTCTGCCAAACATAACATGGACAGGAGTGTTTCTAGTAAGAGTTATACACCTTGGACGTGATATCTTTGATGAACAGTAACACAGAGAAACAGTAGCTAGCTGAAGATTCACAGAAGCAGAAGCAGAATCCCTAATCTCCCTATTTTCCAGCTGCTTGGGAGAATCTTGGGCTCAAATTTCCAACATGAATACTTGGATACTTGAACATATCCCAATATGTTATGTTGTTCATGAAAAAGCTTGGAATTATTATATTTGTAAGCTTTAAGCGCCAGTTGGGATGCTTTTGACACTTGTTCTTTCAACACATGTACTTAAGTCTTCCCAGGTGTCCATCATGTAATGTATTCCTTAATATGCTGCTTTTCATAAACCATAGGGAGTACATGGTGAGTTATTAGATGTCAAAACTCACAGTATGTGAGCCAACATCAGAATGCTCCTAGTTCCTAGTGTCTGTTCAGAACAGCGTAGTCTTTGATCGACATTCATCTGAGACATACTGTACCACATACACTGTACCACAGGTGTTGGCAATAACTGCCTGTTGATGACTACAAACCTTTATTGGTTATAATGACATATGTCTCATCTCTGTTACTAATATGATGAGTAGGCAATGACGATGTAAGTCTAGTTGTCATTGAGAAGCTATAGGGTGTGGACAGGACCCATGAATACAGTCAACCACTCCCACTCCCACGTACACCCATCAGCCCATGCTCTCATTCCAAATGCTATATTTTCTTCCCACAGAGAAGAGCGGGTTAATAAGTTAGCAAACAAACCGATCACCACTATTGTTCATTCTCTAGACCACATCCACCACTGTCCTTTTAAACATATAAGTGGTATCTATTGGAAACCAAAGTGGAAGAAAACATTGCTTTGATTTTTCTTTCATGCAGTGTAATCCCCAACCAGCGGAAGTGTCTCTGTGTGTCATTGAACTGAAGCCAAGTTCTCCCGCTGCACCTGGAGTCTTCCCAGGCGTACCCCGCTGGAGAGGAGCTCTCCACAGAACCATTGCATTGATTGTTCTTAAATCGACACGTACATAAACTCAGCACATTTTTTCATCACGCTCGGATTCGAGGAGGAATGTATACTTGTAAACACAGGGTTATTACGTCCCAAGGTCGAATATGACTTTGATTATAATAACTTAACTGTATGAGAATATACAAAAGAAGTTAAGAAAATACATAGATACATACAGATTCTGTACTGCAGGGCTTTCATCAAAGAAGCCATTGATGTGAATGGGAGGAGTGAATTGTTATGCCAACAAATGTTAGGGGTTGGGCATATCAAATGGACCATTAAATTCAAATGTATTCTATAGATTAGCACTGAAACAACACTGTCACAAGTCTCCTCTTTTACCCTTCAGTAGCTGGGTGGGGCCTGTGTGGGCGTATTGGGTCTTTGTGGTGGGCCACAGTCATGGGGATGGTCAAAAGGAGGCAGAAGGTAAACGGAGGAAGGGGGTGCTTTGAGTGTGTGTGTGTGTGTGTGTGTGTGTGTGTGTGTGTGTGTGTGTGTGTGTGTGTGTGTGTGTGTGTGTGTGTGTGCGTCTGTGCGTGCGTGCGTGCGTGCGTGCGTGCGTGCGTGCGTGCGTGCGTGCGTGCGTGTGTACACATAACAATGCTCACAATGCCTCTCATACCAAGCTTTAGATTATGGGTAATTTCAGCCTGAGATTGTAGAGAAACACAGGCAAACCAAAGAAAAAACGGTATATAAATGAGCTTGCCCATTGATTGAAAACATTATACAAGAGAAGCAATGAAGACCAGCCCTCTGCAGCAGGACAAGAGGGAATGCATTATGTCACTGATTCTTTTGGCTCGGCTAATGTACATACATAATGCATCTTTATCCTTGGTGCAGAGGTCAGTGCAGGCTGTCACACACACACACACACACACACACACACACACACGCAAACACACACACATACACAGAGAGAGTGAGAGAGAGAGAGAGAGCGAGAGAGAGAGAGAGAGAGAGAGAGAGAGAGAGAGAGAGAGAGAGAGAGAGAGAGAGAGAGAGAGATGGCTAAGTGAATCAGCAGCAGTCCAGAGTTTTGTCCAAGCCAGCCTCCTCTGATTAGGATGTTAACAGTAACCCGAGTCTACCACTAGCCTGAGAGGAGAGGTGGAGCATCTGTGTGTGTGTGTGTGTGTGTGTGTGTGTGTGTGTGTGTGTCTGTGTCTGTGTCTGTGTGTGTGTCTGTATGTCTCTGTATTTGCATGTGTGTGTGTGCCCGTGTATGTATAAAGAGTGATGAAGCTATACAATTCAACCCCACCCCCTGCCTCCCGTCCTCCTCACCCCTCCTCCCCCCACCTCCACCCCTTCTGTCATCCCTCGCTTCCATCCCTCTGTACCTAAGCAGTCTACAGCAAGTCTCTCTGACAGGGGAGGTTCGTCCAAGCAGGAGACTATACACAGCACTCACTAAACAGATGAGGATAATACACTGTTCAACTCTAAACTAACAGAGGAGGATACATTGAACTTCTCCAGAGGGGAGCATTACTTCAGTGATCTTTCAGTCTGCTTCTCTCTCTCTCTGCGTATGACAGGTACTGTAGCAGCTGTCACAATTACAATCACATAATTGCTACTTTGTTGGAACATTCAAGTTTCTATCTTTGGAGCGGGATTCTCACCGTTGGTTTTACTTGTGTAAGTAAGAACGAGGCTGGGGTTTCTCTCTCTCTCTCTGTGACTCTCTCTCTCTCTCTCTCTCTCTCTCTCTCTCTCTCTCTCTCTCTCTCTGTGACACTCTCTCAGTCGCTCTCTCTCTCTCTCTCTCTCTCTCTCTCTCTGTGAGGACTGATCTGGAGTTAACTCAAGAGGAGCCGCAGGAGAATACACCTTGAGTGACGCACATTGATATAATCTCTAAAAAAGTGCTTATTTACTTTGTTCATTTTAACTGGAAACTATTGGTGTCTATCTGAAAGACCTGTACAGACATTGTCTGTTTGTAAGAGTCTGTCATTAATCAGCTTTCATCATATTCCTCACAACTCTGTTGAGAGATTCTGAAGGGTGAAATACTCTCACAAGCTGTCCTGGAGTTTACTGTGTTGTTAGAGATCGAAAATGGACAGAGTGATCTTCCTCATCGGAATCTTGGACTTGAAAACATTCTCTCATGAAATGTTACCATTTTTCAGTCCTGCGTAATAATAACTTTCAGCTAACTCAATTTTCAAAAACAATGTATGTTGTCAATTTGTGTATATAAACAAAAAATTTTTTTTTTGTCATTTCAGTCCAGTGTTGGTTTCAAGGAGCGGGACTGAATGTTTATTGCCTTAAGTGGTGCTGGATTTCCAAGGCTCGTTCTCTGAGTCTGGCAGGTCTCCTTGGGCATACCTGGCAGTCAGCTTGTTTGTGAAGGACTGAACCGTATTAAAGGCTATTGTGTTCTTCCTTTTACAAGAGAAGCCCTATAGCTAACTCTGTCCACCTGGGCTTAGCTAATGGACCATGGGCACCTGGAAGTAAGACTATGGGGATTCTGAGATTCTCTCTGCACCAGCGGAGCGTCTGGACGTGTGACGGTCTTCAGCAGATGAACAGACAGAGCAGCAGCAGCAGCAGCAGCAGCAGCAGCAGCAGCCAGGTTCTCAGGGCTCAGGACCCCAGCAACGCTTTCTGATCACTGGGTGGTTGGACTGTTTGACTGCTTGATGCACGGTTGACCAGCTGGATAGAGAGAGCTGACCTACAGCTGACTCACTGTGCAGTTCACCCTCTGGGTGGTTCTTTAAGTTCAGGGTGAAGGGAGAACTGTTACCCACCTCTCCTCTTCTCTCTGCCTGATCTGAGTGGAGGACAGTGGGAAGAGAAGGCTGAATCACAACCCTGTTTTGGAGTGGAGGAGTGTTTGTTCTGGTCTAGGTGGAGTGGAGGAGTGTGGAACGGAGAAGTGTTTGGTTATTGATCCATGCGGTTCCCAGTCCCACCTGGAGGTCAACAGAAGAGACACACAGAGGAGTCTGGATAAGCCGGGCGAACGGTAAGGACACGGTGTATCCTCTTTGGTCTGTGTAAGCCAGGGGCTTAAGAGACAGGACAGTAATCACTGTTAAAGGCCGGCTTAAATTAAACATGGACCAACAGAGACCAAAGTACATAAGGGGCTCGTAGCTGTGGTAATGTCTGATTCAGCCCCCTGGAGATAATGTTAGTAGTGCTCTCATGTTTTTTGGGTGGTTGTTAGTTTCATTCTTTACAGATTGTTTATGACTTTGTGAAGCATATCACATACAGTAAAAAATCACTAAGGAACTCGTACCTATAGAACCTATAGTTTCTTTGCTAGAGATACAAGGAAAATCACAAAGTAGATAGTCTAGCCAACATATGGTAGAAATCAACATGTAGGGACTGAGGTGTTGGTTGAATTAAGCGCTGTCTACAGAGAGAGTCTAGGTTATGGCAGGCAAAACCTGCCATCTCTGAGCTTATTAACTGCCATAACCTTGGTAACAATCCGGATTAGAGCACAAGGCAGCTGCTAACTTTCAGGAAAATGGTGATTTAACTCCACTGCAGTCTCGCAGGGGTGTCAAAGGTCTAACTCCTCAAGTCTGTGTGAGGACCACACAGTATACAGCTTAAGTACAGATCACTTCTGATTAGTGCACTTTGGATAAATGCAGACTCGTGCATGTTAAAGTGCAAAACAGTTTAGGTTTAGTTTAACCAATTACACTCTTTTTTAATTGCTCTAGATTTAACAGCATGTTCTGGTTTTGTGCACTCTATTACGACAGACCCAAGACATTGCATTTATCAGTCAACTGTACATGATTGGATGAGCTTCCTTCTAAATGTATTAGGCCACATCACTGTCATGTGATGTAATAGTACAGTACAGCAATTCCAGGACTTTGGTTTTTACAAGCTGGCTAGCACCTCTACGTGTTTATTAAGTAGGCCACTAACCCAATAACCAGTCAGTGGGGAGCCCCCAAAGTCTTCAACACGTGTTCCAACAGTATGCTGTGCGGGGGAAGTGGGGAAGCGCACCGTGTGTAGGAAGCACCAACATAGCTGAAACCCATCCATGCAAAACCAGTAAGGAACAGTCAAGCCCATACACATTACATAAAAGCATCTGATGCTATAAACTATGTTGTGAAGTCACCCGTCAACTTTCATAACTTTCCTTTAGCGCCATTGTTTGTTCGTGTGTAGGACTAGTGGATGGTCGGCATGGTTTTAATGGTTTGTTTGTTGGATATGCGACAAATAGAGATCTGTTCGCTAGTGTCTCTCAAATGTATCTTCCAGCTGTGATAATTTACAGAGAAAATAAACGTTTTCCCATCTTTTCCACTTCTGTGGCTGAAAGCGGAAGCTCCTTCAATAAGTGATCACTCTTGCTGAAAAATTACTTGGGTCCTCCTAACCATATGTTGTGTTGTTTTGATATTCTATAGTTGTATATGCTATTATGTTTTATGATGCGGAAGAATATGGTTTGTGAACCACAAACAAACAACATTCACTGAATGAACACGAGTGTGATTGGGTACCATTGGGTACCAGTGAGACGATGCTAGCCTCTTTGGCTGAGATAAACAAACAGAAAAAATATCGATGTCACGCTATTTTTATTTATTTATTTATTTTTAAATATGTTTTTAGGGCATTTCTGCTTTATTGGGACAGAGACAGTAGAGATTGACAGGAAGGATGGGTGAGAGAGAGGAGGGATGACATGCAGGATATGTCAATGGCCGGAATCGAACGAGGGACCTTGCGATGATATGGTATGCGCCTCAGTGTGCTACGCCACTGAGCGCCCCAGATGTCACGCTATTTTATTCAAGGTTACCTGAGGCTAAATGGAGCGACAAAATAGTCTCACGCCCAACGGGCCTCTCCCATCTGAAATGAAAACATCTTCTTGTGTCTGCTGCTTTCAAGATGGCATGGGTTATGTTACCATTCATTCAGGACACTACGGAGAACATAGGGCTACAGCTACAGTAGTATAATACTAACTATGGCAGCTTTATCATGGTAGATTGAACAGTTTTGTCAATGGAGGCTGGACATCCCATCAGAACTACTCTAAAAAGCAATGATAAATGTGTGAAAAGGTGTTCAATTTACATACGTTATCCAGTGGTGGAGCATGTTGGTGGAGCTCTGAGTGGGAGATACACTTACAGTGTCGGCACTCTTTTTACATGGTAAGACTTTAAGTTGTAGCTGTGTAGTAATGCTGTAATTACAACATGTTCATACGATGCTGTTCCTAAAGCTCCTATAGTAATTACAGTGTTGTTACACAGATATAAAACATTTCCCTTAAATCTGTTATCAAACAATTCCGGCCATTCCCAAAGCATTTAGAATTTGCTGAAAGGGAAAACAAGCAGAAAGACAAGGCTTTTAAATATTGCACAATATAAACTACTACATCATTCTGTAAGAATTATGTATAAATGGGAATTCCTCCAGCATAGCAACAAAACATTCTCTGAAGCACACAAGGCAAATGCTAGAATGTATTTCAGACATCTGTAATAATTTTGCCTCTCGAGTCTTGAGTTTGTTGACCAACGCGTCCACACCTACTGTACAACGTGAGAGGAGTTGTGAAACATTAACTTTCATCGAAACATGAAATATCATCACTGGCTTCAAACCCAAGACATGTCTTACACAAGACGTATTGTTTAAAGGGAGAACTAGGTCAACACAAGTCTTCAAGTCTCAGGCAAGGTTACTCATCATACAAGTGTAGCTCCCTGAACCACCCCTATTACACTGCGACCCCAGAGGACATAGCCTGGCTCTCATCTGTGAGGTCATCACTGCAAGACAACAGACAAGGTAATAGACAGGGGCGAGAGAGCCCTGGGACCCCTTAGCTCAGGGCAGAAGCTACTTCTGCTCATCAACAAAAACTCTTCAACATGTTCTCAGATCTCAGAACCTCACATCAGACATCTGTTTGTCATTATCAATGACAATGCACCCTCCAGTGAGCTAAAATGTCATGGATACAACCATTGACAGCTTTTGTTTGCAGGAATAGAGATTTGTTTTAGAAATTATAAACGCTGTATACTAAACCACTCAGGGTAAGTACAGAGCAACAACTGGTTCATATATCTAGCTGAAGCCCAAGCAGATCCCCTACATTATTTTGAAGTTCTGTTACATTTTGGTCGACAAACCTGTTCTGAGTGCAGTAGTCACACACACTTTCCCCAACCCAGGTATTTACCCTGATCTGCAACAATCAAATCTGTGGTCTATGTGTAGTCTGGGGCCTCTTTCTTGCCTGGCTTGCCTCAAAGCAGAAAGGATGTGTTATTCCTCATAACTTTGACCAAGAATGTTTAACCCTCTCTGTCTGACTGAACATGCAATTACCTCAACAGACTGATGTCTAAGTGGTAATTCAATTGTATCAGCAGGTCATCATGACAACATGGTTCTTGCTCATGTCAAAGCACAAGTACAGTATGTAGGACATATCATCAAAATGGGGGAAAAAATCAACTGATAAGAAAAGTCAATAAGAGAGTGTATGCACATGTCACAATCATAGCAAGACAGCAGATGTTGTTGATGATGATGATGATGATGATGATGATGGTGGCGGTGGTGAAGGTGATAAGGATGAGGATGATGGTGAAGATAATGATGGTAGGAATGATGATAATGATGATGATGATCAGATTACCCTGTGAATCTGTCTCCACACCTCCAGGCAGTGAAGTGTATCAGCTGGCGGTGTAAAGCTTGGTCCCACGTGACAGAGATAAACTGGGAAGCATTAGCACTAATCCAGGCCTGATCTCGAGAGCATGCTCCTCTCTCCTCTCTGGTCTTTCCTGACTGCTCCCTTATTCCCTATCTGAGGTTGTCTCTCTAGGAATGTGTTGAAGGTGCTCATCAATTTCCATGTGGCCTAGAGAATCTGAATAGTGCCTGATTGTGTGAATTCTATTATTTTGCCTTTATTTTATTTGGCAATACACTGAATATCAGATAGCTGGCTGTAATGCATGTGAGCAGATCACATATTCTACATATGGAGACTCTGTCTGCTTCTGTTCAGTGAAATACTTCCCCCTCTTGTACTTGTTTACAGGGAACTTCAGCAATGTCTCCATGTATTCTAGCTCTGGTGTACAGTAATACCAATGGACATGCTGTGAAACAGGCAGATGGGCTGAATTAGTTTCTCTATTGTTCTACGAGCCTGAGAAAGTCCAGCAGAGAAAGAGAGGCCCTGGGAGTGTATTGTGGATCTTTAAGTGAATGAAGGACCTACTTGACTATCTCAATAGGAACAATTTGGTCTATTTGTGTTTGTTTGGAATGGTCTGTAAATAACCATCAATCAATTTGAATAATTCCATTTCCTTTGGGTTGGGAATACAAATATACTGTATAAACCCTGACATTTCAAAGTTACAGCTTCTCAAAAGCTTCCTGTGAGAATTTAATTGTCTCCTGTTGAGGGGAGCTAGGCTAAGTGGGCTGTGAGTAACGTTCCTTATTGTTTTCCTGTGTGAAGTCCAGTCATTGTACACATGGACGTCATGAGAAAATAATGGCTTTAGTCATATTTCTGCTGAGGAGCTCAGTCATACACACAGGCACACACACACACACACACACACACACACACACACACACACACACACACACACCAGCCCCCCCCCACACACACAATATTGCAAGAGATGTTTTTTGAATCCATACTATACTTTTCTTGACAAAAAAACACAAAAGCTATTCCAAAGCAACTCATTCATTAAGGCCTCCACAATTCCACCCAAGACCTTACCAAAATATTACCTGAGGAAATTCTCTGCTGTGGCTAAATCCCTTTTGAAAAGTGAATGAGGGATTAAAATAGTGTCCCGTGGAGTAAAAGAGAAAAAGCTGTGGAATAGAGAGAAACACAAAAGAACCCTCACATTGGATCTGATAAGAGGTTTGGCGGTCACAACCTTTAATATAAATAGGTTCTATGGGACAATCAGACTGTGAGTCAGTGGTGAGGTTCATACATCACATTTTGCTGAGGCAGAATAGAGGCTCTTAACATTCTCTATGAAGACACTGTGAGTGGCTTACAGCTTCAGGCTTCAGGCTGGTACACTATTACCTCTCTGTTATCATCGGCACCCCTGCTGAATGCACTGCCTCACTTAGGCACAAAGACCTGATATGATTCAATGTCATACACAGTACACTCTCAGAAGGTAGGTCATACACAGTACACTCTTAGAAGGTAGGTCATACACAGCCATCTTTGAAAAACAGGTTCTACTGTACATAGAACCCAAAAGGGTTCTTTGGCTGTCCCTGTGGGAAAACCATTTTGTAGAACTCTTTTTGGTTTCATGTACAGTGGAACCCTTTCCACATAAGGTTCTAAATGGAACCCAAAAGGGTTCTACAAGGAACCTAAAATGGTTGTTGAAAGAGTTCTCCACCGGAACCACCCAAAGAACCCTTTTGGAAGCCTTTTTTCTAAGAGGGTAGGGAGGTAATTCCTCTTTTATACTGTAGGCTTATGGATGGACAAGAGGAAATGTCAAGCCTTAGTATCTGTGCTGTAGAAAGATGGATATTGTAATCATGACAAATTTGAAAAGGAGGATGTAGCTATGATGTGGCAGGAAACATTTACTAACATTTCATTATTATCATTATTTGGACTTGACAATTCACAGAACTATTGGAAATAGATATGCCTTGCGGCTCTCTGAAATGATACTACTCAGGAAGTCAATGCAGCATATTTGAGATATTGAGAATCATAGATCAGCATATTTGAGGCCCATTGTGTAGTAATGATGAAAATGACTATGAACGTTTTTCATGGTTTGAGTGCCAAGGGAATTTTTCTATGACCCCACTCCATGCCCTGGCATCTACTGTTTGTGCCAATGGATATCAGTAATGCCAAGCTGGCAGGCAGTACAGTATGTATCCATGAGCAATTCTTTGGACCTGAGTAAGCTGTGGATCCTGAGCTCACTGGAGAGATGACGGGGGCAGGATACATGGGACTGTTAACATTTGACTCAAACAACAAAAAAAAAGACCATTCCTTAACAGGATGCTTCTATTTACAAGGCAGTAAACCATTAGTGGCATTTCAAAAGCTTTTGGTGGTAACGTATGTGGTTGTATGTCTGAGTTAAATATAAACAACCACAGAGTATTGCCAGGAGGCATGTAACCTTGTAACCCTGAGCCGTTCTCTTCTCCAACCACGTTTGTCCTTTGCCTGCCGCGGGCCTGCGGAGGCCAGAGCACACAGCTCTCACCTCCAGTCTGGCAAAGCACTTTGACAGAGCTGGTCTGGATATGTCCTCAGCCACTGTCAGTTTACCGTTTCCTGATCTGGAGAAGTGGTTTGCACCCCGCCATCCTCCCATGTACTGTCCCTCTCCTGTCCTGTAGAAGCATAAACAAACACACATTTCAAATATAGGAGGAATCAGAATCAATAGATGAATAGATGAGTGTGGGAATGTCTCTCTCTATCTCTATCTCTCTCTCTCTCTCTCTCACACACACATTCTCACACACACACACTAGCACGTAAACAACAAAGTAGTGAAAAGGTCATGGAGGCTTTGGTGTCTAGAACATTAACAGGGTCTTCATAAATATTTGTGACCAGGTATGAACATGTATGGCCAAGAGACAATTGTACAAAGCTGTTTAATAAATACAGTGTACACCACTGAACAGGAGTAGTGTTTTCAAATACTTTCTTTAGCTACATTCTTTGGTCTGAGGCTGGAGGATAATAACTCAAGACAGACACATCATAGTTGCATTTGAGAGACACAACAGAAGAGAGATTTCAACATAGATTATCCATGAACACAATTTAAAATGGGAAGACCTAGAAAAAAGTGATTGCTCACAGCCAACACTGAGAGATACATCATAGGAAGTTTAAATCAAAATGTGAAACTAATAAAAACCCACAGTGGAAAATAAACAGTTGAGGCGAAATCTCTTGCTACTGCATATTTCTGTTTATACCACATTATGCAGCCAATCCCTGGAGCAAAATGACAAACTGTCGACACTCATGGATAACCAGAAACATCTCTAAGATCTTCTGAGACAATTGCCATCATTTATTTTCTTAGTATGTGAGCTTAAAGTTGACAGGTTTATCTTTTTGTCGTGACGCTCACTGCTTCACGATGAGTATCTCCTCCTGTAGGCTGATGCAACGCAGGCTTTGGGGGGGAGAAGAGAGTACTAACGACTGTAAATCCACATGGCTGCCTACTGAAACGCAGACAGACATACCTGAGGAGTCCCTGACTGTCCTGTGCAGCGCAGGGAGAGACTACACTACGCTGGCCCAGATAAATCTTCAGCTGGAATGAGAGATCACTGAAGGCTAGCCATCCTGCTATTACACTTTTCATGTGTGTTGATGCCATGCCAAAGGAGGATCCTATGCTAACATACTGTACAATAGGCCTCTGAGGGAGAGTTTACACAGAGACCCTATGCTGACTGCTATTCCCTGTTCACTGTTGATATATTGAAACATCAAAATAATAAATAAAAGTGTTCAGGGACCTCATGCATGAGTTGCCAACACTGAAATATTTCTATTCTGTACATGGAGTATCAGGGTAAAAACCACACTTAGCACATCAAACGATCTACACCTGTAAAAGAGACTGGGTGGAATGACTTCAGCAGAGGTACAAAGTATTTGTCGATGGCTATAACAGTTGTGGTAACATTTGAGAATAAGATCTGTTGAAATCGAGGCCACTATGCCACGAGAGGGTTTTCCAAAGCTGTAAATGCAGTGACACATACAGTGTTGGGTTGTTGATTGAATGAACTGTAGCATCCATCCTGTGCTGGGATGAGTTTGAGCCAGGGTTCTCCAACTCTCTCTCCTAATGTACTTACTGTACATCTAAATATGTTTGTTTGTTTGTTTGTTTGTTTGTTTGTTGTTGTCTTTCAGAGTGTCAATGCTCCTACTCATTCTAAGATGAAGTTATGGAAGTGCGCCGCCATCGTCTTGACTCTCTGTGGTGCAGCACTGTCCCTCTTCCTCACTAGAATCATGGTCCCCACCCTGCCTCATCACTCCCCCACATGGGACTCCTCTTCTTCGTCACACACCTCCTCCTCATCCTCCGTCTCTTCATCCAACTCCTCCTCATCCTCACTGATCACAAGCCGACAGCGCAGAGCCCGGTCGACGGAAGGAATCAGTTCTATACTGACAGAATGTAAGTAGAAACATTGTCACCAATTAGCACCTCTCTTGATTAGGTGTGGGGGGGGGGGGGGGGGGGGTTGATTGACTCTTGCGTCAAAGCTCTGATTCAATTGCATACTGTATATCAAATATTGATTGGATTTGTGCAGTTCTCAAAGTTCTTTACATTGTATGGGGAGGAACTCACCTGTCACCTCACTCACAACCAATGACAACTGTAAAAATAAAAACTATAAACTTGTGGTACTATACAGGCCTATAAAGTATAAAATGGTTGGTCCAATGTTTACAGTTCAATTCTTATGTAATGTCAATGTGGGGCAGTCTTTGTTGGAAGGTCTGAAGGCCATCATTAGTGTACCTTTACAGACAGCATGTTGGAGTAGCAGCCAAATGCAGCTTACTGTAATTAGCAATAGCCATGGTAATCAAATCAAACAGTGTGACGTTCAGAGAACAGATAGCTAACTGCATTAATGTCCATGTTAAAGTCAGGAGCGTCATCTTAATTATCCATGGATGGAGTGATAGACAAAAACGATAGGTAAAAAAAAAAGACTGGCATAAAAAAAGACTGGCATAAACTAATGATAAAGTGTGTAAAAAAAGGAAAATGCATAAAAAAATTCAAAACAATGAAAAACATAAAATATTTAGAAATGTGAAATGTTAGTTATGGTGTTGAGAGTGTCTCTTCGGGTACATGAGTGTCAGAGAGAGAGAGGGAGAAGCTGTGTCCTAATTCTCTAACCTTTTCGTGAAGTGTGCACTCCCTACATGGAACGGACTTTAGGGTAGAAACTTCCTTAAGTCCATACTTGCATCAATCTCATGCTTTTAAATCCATGTGAAGAAGTGTACACTTTAGGAAACGGGTAGAGAATTGAGACGTAGCATAGGGACTCTCTCCCAAGGGTGGGGATCAAATCAAAATCAAAATCAAAATGTGCGTGTGTGTGTGTGTGTGTGTGTGTGTGTGTGTGTGTGTGTGTGTGTGTGTGTGTGTGTGTGTGCGCGAGAGAGAGAGAGTATGTACAGTATTGATGTAGGTCCTTGTTGTCTCCCATCCTCTGACTGCTGCCTATTCTCAAATGACCTCAAAACTGGGTGCATACTCTAGCTGAATTCAACAAACCGCCATTTTCATATATCTGTTTTTCTATGCGCTGTCCTCTTCTGCTGCCTCGGCCTGCAAATGTAACTCAGACCGTTATTCAGATCATCCAGTAGAGATTTTCCAGGCAAGGTCAAGCGTAACTTCAGATACTCTAATCAGCTAATCTGTCATGCTATTGCCAGGCGACGCAGTGATCTTCACACGAAACAAGGAGATTAACCTCCCATAGGGGCCACACTCAGAGAGAATCTTTAAGGTTTCATTTAGAACCGCATGAAAGTGTCTTTATTTCAGGATCACCGTGGATGATAAAGTGTCAGTTAGTGGTGTTATACCAGGCAGCAGGTGAATGACACACTGTTTAGTACTGTACACGTTGCAGGAGCCTGAGTGTGTGGGATTTAACATGCCCCCTGGTGTTGCAAAAGACCCTGAGCCATTTAAGGAAAGGTGACGTCCTGAAATGAGAGAATAGACTGTCTGGTGATTACTCCTCTGCTTTAACTGTATACAACCCTGTCCAATACCAGAGAACAGTTTTTTTTTATCATCTTAAACTTACAAGTTACTGTATGTGACAGTGTGAATGTTGCTACAGTTACAGTAGAACTCGAGATCAGTGATAATGGAGTTTTATTCACACGTCCCTGAACATAAAATAACTAATGGTGTGATTTCTCCACAGGCTCCTAGAGCACAGGAGTGGAATCTTTACTGGTCATGCTTATATACATTTACAAGTTCTATAAAGTTCTAATTCATATAATGGCAACATTGTTTTGGTATTTGGTAATCACTCTAACATAAAGTTCTGGGTCAGGCGCTCAAATGCCTGGGACATGTTTCAGTACTATGCACCTTACTGTTTCTCTCACTTCTCCACAGCTGGGGAAAGGTTTCACTATATCATGATGTGTTAGATAGCTTTTACATCCATTCATACAGTATGTCCAACCTCCAAAGGTGAAAGGTAGAGGTTATCTTGGAGTTACTTTGATGTTTTGTTTTAAAGGAGAATACACATATAACCCTTTGTAAAGCACCCTGTACATAAATGTTTTGCAAATGATTAATAAGCAAATGTCACACTCCATAAAGGGCAGAAAAAGAGTCAATTGTTCCCCAGGCCTAGTATTACACATACAGTATACAGATGTTTGTGTCTTCCTTGACCCTAAAACCTCCTCTCCTCCGGTTTTGTTCCAGTGATGCATATGTTCCAGAGCTTCACAGAGGACGAGCTGAAGCAGGTGATCGGGACACTGGTGGAGAGGAAGGCCAGGCGGGAGGCCAGGCAGAGCAAAAGGACTAAACGGGCCAAGAAGGCCATGAAGCCGTGTTCCCTGAGGAAGGCAGAGGTGACAGTCAGTCAGCTGGGCCTGGGCTATGACAGTGATGAGACACTACTGTTCAGGTACTGTAGCGGCTCCTGCAAGGCCAGCCGACGCAACTACGACGTCATCCTGAAGAAATGGCAGAATAAGGGCATCGCCCGGAGGGAGAGGAGTCCCTGTTGTCGCCCCACGGCGTATGATGATGACATATCCTTCCTGGACAACAATAATAAATACAAGACACTAAACGAGTGGTCGGCTCTGGACTGTGGCTGTGTATAATGGTGGTCACTGGCTGGTATAATGGTGGTCACTGGCTGCGTATAATGGTGGTCACTGGCTGCGTATAATGGTGGTCACTGGCAGCAACCATTTTTATGAGGTCGTAGATACTGTACTGTGTGGGTTGAGGAAACACTTGCTAAAGCCACAGGAAATGCAACAACTACTGCAAACCCCCCCCCCCAAAAAAAAAAACAGGAATAAACCATAAATTATTCCTTCAGAAGGACACTTGGAGGGAGTATGGATATTGGAAAATATTTTATTTTTTTTGGACAACAGCAAATACCGTTCTGTTTTGCTTTCTTTGCCTTTCATGGGATACTTCTGTCTGCTGTAAGAATGATACATTGTGTGACCTTTGACCTGCTTGTCATCATCATAGGTCATCACAGGCACAGCAATGCTTTCATTGTTTCCATTATCAAACAATTGCTCCACTGGCTAATGTACAGTACAGTATATGAGAGATCAGCTAAGGTACAACTAGCTGAACAGTGCATGCTCCCCATGCCAGATGGGTCCTATACCACACTTTATTTCAGAGATGTCTGCAGTCAGTGTGTTGAGGTATACAAAGTACATGGAGTATACTACAATATAGTGGTGAATGCAAATAATGAAATTGAACTGAAACCAAGATGAAGCAATGTGTTTCTCCAAAACGTGTAACTCTACTTCCTACAGTTATAAGGCATAAGGTGTCTTTGGATGAGCAACAACAAAGGGCGGTGAGAAGGTAGGCCTAGGCTTGAAAAAACATTTATAGCAAGCTTAACACATTATATCAAGTGTATAGGCATTACCTTACATTACAATTAATGGACTAAATAATAAAATCTCCGCCCTTCACCAGTAACCATGAAAATCTACCTCATTTATTGTATGTTGACCGATATGGACAACAACACCCAATACAAAAGGACACTAAAATTTGATGCTGCTTTCTCTGAGGTTATCACCAGAACCATTCTACAAAGATACATCCATAGCATATACTGTACATCAATGACCTGTATTGGCAATATAAACCCTATAGGGACAAAGATCTGAAACCATGCTTGTTGCATGCTAAACAAAAATTGCATTTGTGATTTCAGCTCAGTAACAGAAGCTACAGTAGTTACTCTGACATAACGCAATGACTGTAGGCTAACTGTATACGCCTGTTCCATGAGAGAACAATCCAAATGAAAAAACAACATTTTAACAAAGTCCATTTACAGCAAGATGGCTCACTCTTCACTCCTCACATCGAACTGAGATGAATGTGATGCAGAGCTGTTTGATCATCTGGTACTGGAGTGATCTATTAAACGAGTGACTGTAGCATCGTAAATGTGACTGCGAGAGGGATTGTGCTTCAGTCTTTTACCCTGATTTAGCCGCCACAAATCCATACCATTTGTGCAAATCCCCTAATAGACTACTCTAATCCACTTACCTCCTTTATAACTCACTTGGGCCAAATGCACTGAGTGCAAAAGAGAGAAATGCAAGCGACCATGCAGCACTAATAGCTATTTATAGTCACTAGATTATTGGAGAACACTGGAGATTCAACTTAGTCAGATCCATTTGGAATTAACTACACATGTAGTGCAAACATAACCGGTTAAATTTCATCTGTCTGTGTATTTCATCTGTACTTTTTTAAATCATAAGCTCTTTGGTTAATTGTGGCCAAATAAACACATGACAACATCTAATTGTAGGATTTCCCATTTCAGAGAGTAACCAAGTGGAAGACCAAAGAACCTCAAACAAGAGGTCCACAATCTCTCAATTCTGAAAGATGCAAAAACAACAAGACTGCTGACTGAGGGCTGTTTTCCCCCTAAAAAACAAATCAGATATTTTACCTGCAGACATGAACACCTTGCATAGTCAGAAACCAATGGGGTTAGGTTAAGTCCAATCAAATAATTAGAGCAATGAGTTAAAGAGTCAGGCTGGCCTTAAGCCAAGACAACAGGTCTCACCAAGACCGTAATAGCCTGAAGTCTAAATGTGCTTAAAAACCAAGGGATTCCACAGACACTGTCCTATCAATGAGGACAGAATGGCGGTCCAGGTTAGCTTTAGCTGCCGCGGACACAGTACATGCAAGGCTTAGGACTAAGAGCTTGAAGCTTGAGGAAACTTGAGGCTATAAATAGAGAGAAGAATTTGATTTGTGCACTAGAAAACGGACTGGCTCCTCTTGCATGAAGAAAATACAATATCTCTGGCATGGTACAAATGATCCACATTGTTGAAGACACCTCAGTCAAGGAGTTATGTATGTTTGAATAACGAAAACTGTAAATGCAATTTATTTTTTGCCTGTTCTGATGGGACTGCAATTTTGAAAAAAGAACAAGTCAGAAAAAACAAATTGCCATCTTAAAGTTGATGATATGTATGTATTTATCGCTCATTTTTGATAACCCCCATATTTTCCATCAGTTACAGTATGAATACTCCCCAGAATTATATCTATTGAATTACATCCCGATGTGTCCACTACCTGACATGGGTCTAATAGGATTGGTGTGAAAGCCCATGCTTACCAATCAAAATGCTTTTTAAATCCATGTAGGGTAGTGAACAAGTGTGCACTTCAGGGAAAAGGGTAGAGAATTGGGACGCTGGGGTATTCTCTGTTGACCTCCCCTATAACCTTCCTCTCCAAAGGAGGGCAAATGTATGAGAAACTACAAACAGTAACCTAACCTTCTCCTCTGGCATTGTTGGACTATGTTGACCAACTGCAGTATAAGTTCGATGCAATGCATCTGTATTATATAAAATGTATATTTATTGTAGTAAGTTATGCTTTATTTATTTAGATGACATCATTTGAAAAAGAGGAACATGTTTATTTATTGAACTATTGGTGCCAAAGTGGACTTTACATGTATGATATTATTCTACATATTCTGACTGTTGAATAAACTTAACCTGCTTCAAAAGATAACGTTTGTTTTTGTCTGACTGGCACTGGCAACTTGGCAATACAAGGAGATGAGACTGGCGCGGTCGGTCATGGTCAGTGTTACTACAGTGTTACTACAGTGTTACTACAAAGGTATAGAACAACATTACCCAAATGGTTAATTTATATCCAATAATCCCTTGAGTCTGTTCTTGAGTAAAAAAAAAAAATGGTTCTGAATCACTCACCAGAGCACAAACGTCCATCAAGAAGTTGATTTTCCCTGAAGATTACATACTTTGTTACAAAGAAGTACCATCCCTTGAATCATTCATCTGCTCATACTCTGTTTAGCATCCTAAAACAGGTTCACTTCAGTGTGAGTTTGGAGTCAGGCTAGGCTATGTGTATTTGTAGTAGGTAAAAGCCATAGACCATGTCTCAGACTATGAGGTAGGACACTTCAATCACAAGGTCATGATAAGAACCTTCATCCCAGTCCAGAATCATGCATGGGACAATGCAATGAAAGCATGCACTCATTTGACTTGTATATTTGCAGCGATGGAACTAGGCGTTCTGCCCCTTGCAATATGTTAATTCAACTGGGAACTAAAATAAACAGATGCGATCCATTGACATGAAATACGCACCCTTCATTAACAATGTTATTGTCTAAAAATGAATCAACAACCACAACTGGATCCTAAGGATTAAGCTAGACAACTAGGCTACATTTCACTCTGAAAATATAAACAGTAGAACAAGGCTTCAATATTTGTTGTGGTTCCTCTAGTCATCAATCTTTCTTGTTTAAAGTTTGATTGGGAATGGTTAAGTTATGCCATTTGCACATGTTGTCAAACAAACTGAATTTGAATGAATGGAACCTGTAGATCTATAGGGAATGATGTCATCATCAACTTATCGACTGATTTAGTTGGTGCGTTTCTGAAATGTCATAATAACGAAAGTGTTCACACAAGGTTTGCACATACTGTACTAAACAGATAAGAATAATGTTTTGACAGTAATCTATAGCCTATGCCATGTCTCTCTGCATGTCTACATGTCTATCTACCTTACCTGTTTTTTATTGGTTTACCTTTCTACCTGTAGATCTGGGCATGTCATGTCATGTACCCATCAAGGTGTCTTCCTGATGTCTTTAGTTATGTTGCGTGTTGTTTGGCTCATGTGTTAAATTCCTCATTCCTGGTTTTTACTGGAACAGACTGATAAAGAGATGATATCTACAGAACTCACGCCTGAATGTCTTTATCATCCAAACCTGTATTTCCACTAAAAATTAAATTGATATGCTTCTCTTGCTTGACAGTTGGTGGTGACAACCATACAGTACAGTATGCCTATGCCTGCAACTGCTATCTGCTACAGTATTACTAAGATCTTCCCTTGTTTTCTACTTTGGCTGTACCAACAGTTCAACAGTTCAGTTTTCTTGTTTCTTCGACATAGGCCTTTCAAGTAGTGGCAGATGCTAGCAACACTAGCAAAATTGCAAACCACCTTATCATCATCAAACAATCTCTTACATTGCCACCAGCAAATCTAGCCATGATGGCAAAAAAAGGTGTCTCTGCTCTTTGATTTTCAGATACACACTGTTGATGCCTTCTACAGGTTTATTAGCTTTTCTGTATAGAATATCATTCGGTGACAACCAAGATAGCATGCAGCAGAGCCTACTACCACATATTGGGAAATGTGATAGCTAAACAGTTTCCTGTGGCTGCATTGTTTTGAGGGTAATGGCAAAATTGCTGCATGCTTGTTTGATGTGTGTGGGCCTCACTGTACCACACACCACTGCTACTGGAGCAGTTTCTAAACACAACCGAATGGTAATGCTCTGTTTCCACTGTTTTACCCTGGTGTGCACCGTGGCCAAGTGTGAACTGTGAACAACAGCAGTCCAAGCACTTACAGCCTATTCTCCAGTAATAGCCTATCACCCGTGTTGTGAGTCAAATAAACAACACCATTTTGAAACATCTTGTTTGCAGCAGGTCCATTTCCACTTCTTTTTAGTACATTTAATAATGCGTCCCTCATTTGATTGTTGACTCTACAGTTTGCTGTGACTGTGAGCTGAGATTGCATGGGTTGTAATGTTATTCTGCATGTACTAGGTGTAAGGGTCAGAAGGACTTTGACTCAGTGAAAAATGGTTTATATAAAATGCTGGTCACTGGCAGCTCTGTCATTGGCCTCACTGACAATTCACATTCACACATAACAGACATAAACATTCTCAATGATCTACTGTTCACTCACTAGTGCATCATGGATTACACTGTCAACTACTGTAAAAGTATGACATATTGGAATTCAAGTGTACTTGCCTATAATAGCTACAGGATATCTGAGCATTGACATCTGGCCATGTGTGACCCAGATATTTCAGTATTAAACCACAGATAAAGTTTAGAGGGTTTTAAAAGAGGACATGTGAAAACCTGCTCCAGATTGCTGACATTTTTCCCCAATTCTAGAATAAATATGTTTTGAAGCTCTGTACAAACAAAACAGTTTGAAATCCTAAGCAGCTGCATTCCAACACCTTTTTGAGTCCCTCAACTGATAAACAATCCATAGGTTCCCAAGAAGTTTAACTGAATACAAGAGCAATTAACAATACAGAGCTAAAAGACTGAATGACTAGTATTGATCCTTTTTTACAAAGAGAATGTTACTATGTTACTAGGATGTTATGTTGATTCATGCAGTGTCAACTATGTCTTAGAAAATCATGTTGCATACAACAATTATATCATCACTCAGATGCAGTAACACTATAGTCATTGTGTTACAGTCAACAGACCATGGCAATAATAGAGACGCACCTTAAAACAGAAATTAGTAGGAAACCCAATAGATCAGACTTCTCTAGTACTGAGACCTGAAGCCTTGTCCTTATACTGAACCTCCCGGTCTGCTAACAAGCCCTTTGTGCTTATACGACACAGTCAGTCACCTCTCTATGGATGGATCAAAGAGAGCTTGATGGCGAATCACTCTGACTTGCGGCTGTATCATGCTTTCTTCCGTCAGAAGCATAATCAATCATTGTCCCCCAGCCATGTTTATTTTCCCTGTGTATTCAATCTGAGGATGAGGTATGAATATCATTTGGTCTCAGAGGTGTGTGTGTCCTGACGTCAGAAACCATCATAGATACACACACAAACACACACACACACACACACACACACACACACACACACAGACACACAGACACACACACACACACACACACACACACACACTCACACAGACACACAGACACACGCACACAGACACACAGACACACACTCACACACACGCACACACACACACACACACACACACACACACACACACACACACACACACAGACACACAGACACACAGACGCAGAGGAAACACACCTGGGGCAATAATTTACAGAGAGGACACAGTACCTTTCTATGTAAACCGATACAGATACTAATCTGTTGATGAACTGACCTGGATGACTCATGTATTAAATATGACAGTAGCTTAACCCTACTCAAACTAAAGACATCCACAGAAAGCCCACTTGAATAGTCTCCTCCTCTCCTCTCCTCTCCACCTCTATTCCAGAGAAAGCCTTTGTATCAGTCTAGCAGGTGCAGAGCAGGGATGTTTCTGGGGAGAGAAGCGGAGAGAATTTTGCAGAATCCAACTGACTTTACAGTCACCAATGAAGTGTTGTTCCACACCACTGCATGTTTTGTAATATCCGTTTTGCTGTATAATACACAGGGTTCAGGAGAAAAGGCTTCCACACCCTCTTGTCATATACAGTAAAAAATGAAATTTCTGTTGTCATAGACAATGGTGGAAAATAAATAACTTGAATCAAACTGTCATGATCTGATGTACTATTACATATCTGTGGGAACACAAATAAGGCTGCTTGGCTGTGTCCCATGTTTACTGTACCGTGAAGAGTTGCTTCTGAGCTAGGGCCAACCAATCAGGACTCTATGTACACATACTGTACTGTACATGTTTAGACAGAGAGAGACTAAAGGACGCTCTGGAACGCTCAGACTGTACCACTGGGGTGAGGAAATAAGCTCATGTTAGTGACTGATGCTGTATGTCTGTTGACTGATATCTGTAGACAAAGAGCAGGCCATAGGCGCACATTTCAATATATCAGAACATTCTAACATACAGGGGTTACATTGGACGAGAGACATTATGGTGGGTATTGAGTAGCCGACATTTCCATTAAGATAATCATCTTATGGTAAGGTAACCAAGTGGGACAATTTTGATCACAAAATGGTGATTTCACCCTTGATTGGCTTTCATAAACAGACTGTGTAGTTTGAGCCCCATTATATATGGAATGTTCTAGCTCATAAGGCTTCCGGAATGTTCCCACAATGCTCACAACTATTGTTCATCGAAATGATTTTGACAACAGAACATGAGACCGTACAGTAGGTTTAAGCATGTGTTGTACTGTATGATAAAACAAATAAACAGGGTTCTGTTTGTTGACAAGCCACAGGACAACAGAGAAGTACTGTAGCCTCAGTGAACGGTATAGGAACTATGGCAAACCTGGGAAGGCCATAGAAATAACTGGGAACTAGGAATGTGAGCTGTCTTTAACAGTTTACATCACGAATGCTTCAACAGTTTCTCATAATGGGAGACCAAGGAACTGTAACTGTTCGGTTTGAACCTCCAGATCCCCTACTTTGTGCCTTACTTGGTCCCCTACACACTGTCATAGGTGACTGAGAAAGTCCATGCCCCCACAAGGTAATCACACCACCCATGCCAATAGAAGGAAGTCAATTAAATCAGTTAAATCAGTTACCTTGTATGGTTACTACAGTCTGTCATGGTCACTACAAGGGGCCTGGACTACTAAACAAATACCCCCTAAACTCTGCCAGTCAGGCAGTCTGTTTTCAGTCTAATTACATCCCAGTTAACAGTCACAACTGGCTACATGTGAGATCAGTTAAACCGTACTACTCGTGGTATTACTACAAGTAATCCGATCTCCATCCCATTAAATGTTCCACGTCCTGCAATAAGAAAGACGGGATAGTAAAAAATGGATATGGCACTTCTTAATGATCGATCACTAAGTAATAAGACTTTTGTTATAAACAAACTCATATCTGAACATAAACATTGACTGCATGTTTTTAACAGAAACCTGGTTAAATAGCGACGGACCTGCTGTTCTTATTGAGACGTCCCCTCCATGCTATAGCTTTGAGCATTCTACAAGGCGTGGTAAAAGGTGGTGGGACTGCCTCTATATTTGCTGACGCCCTAAACTGTAGAAATATCCTTATTAATGATTTTTGCTCCTTTGAACATCTTGCTATTCTGTTAAAATCCCAACCCCCTGTGCTTGTTATAACAATATATAGACCCCCCAAAGAGTGTCCTATCTTTTTAGATGACATCACCAAAATGTTGTCTATTGTCAGTACCAATTAGCCACTGAGTTCCTAAATGTGTTGAGCTCTATGGATTTTATTCAACATGTTAATGGGCCGACTCACAACCGCGGTCATATGTTGAATCTAATTATCACTCATGGTCTAAGAATTGATGTATCCACTACTGTATTTTTTTCTCTGAATTCTTATCATCATCTAGCTTTGTTACTGAGCAGGTTGTTAGGAAATCTTACCTCTGAAGTTGCTGAAAATTTCATAAATCATATTTATGACATACCCCCACAGATTCTTCCTTCCTCTTGTGATGATTTAGTCAACAATTTTAATAATAAGCTGAAGACTACCATTGATGCTATAGCACCAGCCAAACATTAGAAGGTTAAATCTAAACAGAAACCACCATGGAGAACTGGGGATATTATTAACTTGTATTAACCTGTAATGTAGAAAAGCTGAGCGTCAATGAAGAAAAACTAAACTGCAAGTGCATTATGACATTTTTTTTAAAAACACCTCACTATTTTCAATAAAGCAATTACAAATGCAAGACAAGCTTATTTCTCAAAGCTGATTTGTAAAAATCATAATAATCCCAGAATGCTTTTCTCAACTATTGAGACAAGATTACAAAAATCTGGTTGGATCTAAATCATGTTATACTGAATGTGCGTGAGCCCCTGCCTTTGGACACTTTTCCTCTGCCTAAGACTGCTATGAATGATTTTGCTGCTGTTGATAAAGAAATGCAATTAAATGTTATGACACTGAAAGACTGATGCATGTTTTTATCACTTTCTGGTCTACCTAAGAAAGCTATAAATAAGTTACAGATCATTCAGGATGCAACAGCACGTGTACTAACCAAGACCAGAAGGAGAGCACATATCTCACCTGTCCTAAAGTCCCTTCATTGGTTGCCTGTCAGTTTTAGAATAGATTTTAAGATCCTTTTATTGGTGTTCAACTCATTCAATGGATAGCGCCTGAATACTTGTCAGACATGCTTCTAATATATGCTCCCTCTAGATCACTCAGGTCCTCTGGCACTGGCCTTTTAGTTGTTCCCTGGGTGAGGACAAAGAACTACGGGGAGGTGGCATTTAGCGTCTATGGTCCTCGCCACTGGAATAGCCTTTCTAGAGGAGCTGAGGGCGTCACCATCTGTAAACACCTTTAAAAGAAATCACATACCTTTTTATCTTAGCATTCTTTTAATCCATCTTATTTTAATCTACCCTCTTCTACTGCGCTACACTGGTCTCTCTGTTCTACCATGTCTCATATTTCCTATACTATAATTTCCTTATATTACCATTTATTTTCACTGTATTGTTGTATTTCCTTATATTAACTTTTGATTTAACTATTGTTGTATTTTCATTATATTGTTAAGCACCTTGTGTTGCAATTTTGCACGAAAGGCGCTATAATATAAAGTCTGATTTGATTTGATTTGTGAAAGTAAGATGTTCTCATTAAGTCTTAGAAGAGAGGTCATGTTGGATTACATTAGACCCAACAGCTGTATTTGCTCATACCAACATAATGGATCTTTTCATTTCAGATTAATCTTGTGTGCTATTAAGAGATTTATAGACGTTCTTAAAGCCAATGTCGTCACCACTTACTTTGTGAGTCGAACAGTTAAGGATGCATTAAAACGTCATTACTGAGCTGATGGTAATTGAATCATCCTCATCATTTGTTAGTGTGTAAGTGTGTATGGAGGTTCAGTATCTGAGGAGACCTAAACAGTCTATATCAACATCTTTAAATGTCCTATATATATATATATATATATATATATATATATATATATATATATATATATATATATATATATATATATATATGTGTGTAAGTGTGTATGGAGGTTCAGTATCTGAGGAGACCTAAACAGTCTTTATCAACATCTTTAAATGTCCTATATATGTCCTATATATGTCCTATATAGGTCCTATATATATATATATATAGTACTGTACTGTATCTAGACGAGGGAGAGAGGAGAGGTGGGTATTGTGTAAGTACTAAAAGTATAATAACTGGGTTGGTCAGGATTGATAAATAAATCCAACCCTAGGGGTCTGTGGACAGTACTGTGTGACTCATATCTCCACCACTGCTGCTGCTGTTGTTGCACTGATGTGTTATTGTTTGCATCCCTGTAACCACAGCGGTGGTTATGTATTTGTTATCTTTTTTAGTCATAATTACCTCTGTATAAAACACTCAGGGAGAAGCTATCAAAAATCATAAACCAGTGATGAAAAATGAAAATGATGATTTTTCCAACCTCCCTAATCAACAACAGACTACTCCTTAGTTTAAACATTTACTGTACAATGGATGAAGTGTGTTGGAAAATGAAGAATCATGATTTGTAATCGGAAATTGCATGGCAATTGAAAACAACAACACAGATTGCGGAACAACTTAAACCAACTGTCCAGTCTGAATGGAAACCCAGCCACCACAGTGAAAGGCTATCATCAAGGACCACAGCTTACTGTTCAGGCTCACATCAGACTGCCGTTATGTTGATGACATTTCAAAAAACATGGTGGCAGGTTGGAAAGGCTGCTCTACTGTAGTATAACGTCCATCAAACACTGTCACTAACGAATTGTGTTCCAAAATCCATGCTTGCATACGTCTTAGTTTTAAACAATACATTGTCTGCCATATGATTGCTGGCATGGATATTGGGACAGACCCATTGTCTCTCTCTCTCAAGTCGATGGGCAGTAGTCAGGCATGCTGTGTGTTACTGTTGTATCTGTCTGGGCTACGCTTGGAATAAAGACATTCATGTGTGTGTGTGTGTGTGTGTGTGTGTGTGTGTGTGTGTGTGTGTGTGTGTGTGTGTGTGTGCCAAATAGGAGCGACATCAATAATCCAGACTCTTTTCGGTGTGCTTGTATAGCCTCAGACTCATTAGCTGACGTTGAGACCCCATTTCAGTTTGGGTTTTGTGCTTTCCTGTCAGTATGAGTTGTACTAATTAAGGGCCATACGTTGACACCGGTATGGGGGATGGTTCTAGAACCTAGAGAATTAATGATATTCATACAAAGGTTAGATATATGAGCCAAGCCACCATTAGACGGACCATCAATCTTGTGAACACGGGTACCTGACTACTTTTGCATTCAAACAAAACTACACTGTTGCCTTATCCAACAAGACAACAATAAGTCAATAAAGCAAACAGACTAGTCCAAAGCTGTATTTCTCCCACCTTTCTCTGAGTTTCTCGCTTGTAACTCTCAAAGCTGTATAACGCTGAGTTTACTGAGGGAGGGGTGAACAGAGCAAAGTAGCTGAACATAGTCTATACCTCCCAAAATATGTTCTACGTATATTTACGTGTGTGTAAAAAAAAAGATGGAGCGTATTTATACTGAGTCCACCTCTGCACAGTGTTAGCTTCTCAGAGACAGATGTGTTCTGTAAACACAGCTATGGCCACTTGAAACAGTCTGAGCTACGATGCTAATGGCACACTTCACACAAGTGAGGTCGAGACTCACATTACTCACAACAGACTCATTATGATAACAGACAGTAGGTTGACTAGGTGGGTGACCTGTCACATTTAGACACCAGAGATGTAATACTGTAGAAACTTCATAAGAGGAATACTCATTGGCTATTTGGATTTCACAAGGGCGAAGGCAACCTAGGCCGTATTTCAGTCAAATCACACTTAATTACATCTACATCACTATTTCTGTTGCTACTACTGCCCTTTACTTAACATTTCACAGTGGAGAGGTATACACAATAGTGCAGTATACACAATTATAATATATACAGTACAGTATATACTCTCCCTCATACTCTCCCTCGTACTCTCCCCTGTGCTCCACACTCTCTCACACTCCCCTTTGAGAACACTCCTGTGTTTACAGCTCAGCTCTGTCAAGAGATGGAGGGATGTAGACACACATGGAAGACATCTATACAGGATTTAGGTTTCATGCCTCACACTTGGCCAAATACTTGGCCAAACCACTGTTAGGCAGCCGACAGCACTGTATGAGGGCTAGTCTGACTTCTGAGAAATGACATCAATTGATAGGAGGAGGGGAGTTGGGTTTCATGCCATGATGAGAATGTTGCATGGCCAATTAAGGGCTGAGTTTAACGAAAGCGCTGCTTGGAATAGATCTCCGCCATTATGACTATGTGGTAGAAAATGGTCTGTCTGTCTGTCTGTAGCCATAGTAAATTGAAACTCAACTGTTTTTAACCGAAGGTGCTTTCATGTATAATCGAACGTCAGATTTGATGAAGAAAATTTAATCAAAGATGCTTTCCAGCAACCAGCTTTCATCAAGCCTGTCAATGTATTTAACACTTTGTTCCGTGTTTATTATTGTGTAATAACAACGTAATTAAAGGGATGAGTACTAAATGACACGGTCGTGGCTCTACTTTGGGGTCATACACCATTAGTCCTCAAAGCAGGATCTCCTAGTCTCCCATAACTGTTCCTGATAAGTGGCAATAACAGGCATGACCTCAGCCCAGAAATAACCACCTGTCTACTAAGTCTCCCTAACAACACATCCAGTGGATCAAGTCTGATTGAGGTAATAGAGATCATTCTGTGTTTTATGATGCTTCTAACTCAAGCCAGCCTTCACGACACCTGGTCTCTATTGGTCCTACAGGGCAGAGCTGGTCTGGGGTAAGTGGAAAGACATGTTGTTGTTGGGATATACTTTAGAAGCTTCAAGAGAGAACAAAGTTTGCTATGACAAGGGAAATTTGTAAACCATTACACAGGTCAATGACAATTGCTTGTCTGTGCTTCTCGGGGCCACGCTAAAATTGTTCATTTAGAGATCTTACTCAAATCCATCTGTTGATTTCCTAATACATCCCATACAATGTAGCTTCAAGACTTGAATAGCTGACTGAAGCAGCCAAACATCAGCAAAAACACATTAAGTGGAACACAAATTTAGCATAGTCTGTGATTCAATGTGATACAAGTACAAAACAGCAAACTGTGTGCTACAGACATAAGCAATGTATTTTTTTACTTTAATGATACTGTCACCTGTGTTTCAGAAAATCTCCAATCTAAATGTGCTGTACGGTATGCCAGGAAGCTGTAAAACAGTGGAAGTCTTTTTGGGTGGAGGCCTTCATATCAGCTCTAAGATCTGGTACTTCTCACCCAGCTGGTGTAAACAGAGACAGGGAGAGCAGTAGAGGTACTGAAGGTCTCAGCTCCTTATCCGGACAGGAATCTGGGACTTCTCAACGTGCAGCCTGCAAGTTCAGTGGAGGTTGAACCTTTCACTCTCCCTCAAATTCCTCACTGATCTCTGACTTCCTGAAAATAACACCTCTGGCCTTGCCACACACACAAACATATGCTTCTGGCTCTGTTGCACACGCGCATCATACGCACACGCACACGCACACACACACACACACACACACACACACACACACACACACACACACACACACACACACACTCACTTCACCTACGGGGTGGCCACACACACTTCTGGGTTGATATGAATCAAAATGCCAACGCGCCAGACAGAGAGCAAATGGACTGCGTGAGTTAATTGACTCTAAGCCGGCCAACTGAAAAGCACAGTACTTGTATTTCTTGTTAAAACAAACCAAGGTATACCGTGTAAAATATCTACCGTGTCACTTAACCAGTCAGTGAAAAAAGAGAGTGGAGAGCAGGGTGAAAACGAAAGCAGGTGGGGAAATTGAGACATGAGCTGAAACTGTATTCACCACTAACATTTACTATGTTCAGTTGGTGTTTGAGTCAGCGTTTGGTGTTTGAGTCAGTGTTTGGTGTTTGAGTCAGACACAATTTACATTCCCACTATGATTGTTACATTTAAAGGGTGATTTGCCTCGCCATAATGTGAGGGTTTTAGTGTGTTTAGTACAATGTAAAAAGACATTTGAATGAGTGAGTGAACAGACCAAGAAACCTTTAGCAAGTAGCATTGATACAATTACCACCTGGCTAACCTGGCTATAAAATATTATAATAATAGCTTTCTTGCTGAGAGACAAAGCTACTGATACTAAGTGAAGTATTTAAGAATTCACAGAAGTGAATAAAACTGTCATGAGGAAAAATAAGTTGGTGGCCCACACACGCTTTGAAGATGCAGGGATTGAAACACACCAAGCTGTAATATTCATATTAAAACATAACTTTTCAGACATTTCATGATTATGTTGTAACACATTTTACTACAGCAATTTGGTCACTTGAATGTTCACACAATTGGGCTTTAAAACTGTATTGTTATATTGGCATATTGATAGACAGCTATATGACTAGCACTTTTGAAGGGTTTCTCAAATAGCAGACTCAAGTTCAAAGACACGTATTCATTAGATTAATATTCAAAAATCAAAACCATATTTTTTTTTACGTATCTTCTTGCCAATTCACGCTAAAGCTTAATCAATGTGTTTTGTAAACATTTTAAGTGTTACCAGACCACAATGAAATGTCAATATGGAATTAATAGACCTATGTTAATGTAAAAAGGGAAAACTGTTTTCCACTTCCATCTGGGTTTCCCACAAGAATGGAATGTTCGGGTGTGATGCTGATGAGCCCTCCCTCCAACTCACTGTACCCAATGTAACACACTGTTCTTGTGTTGAGACATACAACTGCTGCACCCCAACAGGACATCACTGTGTGTAAGGATGTCTGTGTGTCTGGGGCGTGTGTAGCGAAGTCAGCCCAGTGACCAAGCTTGCGTGATGAGTTACCTTGCCTGAGACCTAAAGACATGCGTAACATTTTACACGTTTGCGCATGTCTTCCATCCACGGTGGATCGAACCCAACCACGGTCGCATCTGTGTGCCTGCTGCAGCTGGTAGATTCCATTGGGGCAGCGGTAGAGAGGAGGGCTGGGTGAACCATGGTGCTGAGAGAGTGTAACATCAGTACCACACTCTGAATTATGCGTTACCAGGGAGTTGTGTCTCAGATGAACCCTGAATCCACATTCTGTCATCATCCTACCAGCCATACCAAACCCGTGTCTGTATCAGGCCTCCCAGACTAAAACTGTGTCTGCAGGTGCAAGCAATTACAACCTTTGTTACAGCCACGCTGGGCTCAATCACTGGTCCAATATATCAGCAATGGTATTGCTATAACTGTGTGTGTATGTGTGTGTGTGTGTGTGTGTGTGTGTGTGGGGGGGGGGGGGGGGTGGTGAGAGAGAGAAAGAGAGAGGGAGAAGAGAGAGAAAGAGAGAGACAATCTGTACTAAGCCTATCATTTTATTGTACAGTATCCATTATTGTTATAGCCTAGACAGACGCTATTTATTCATTCAGTAACTGCAAAATTAGGAATCATCTAATAAGACAAATATTTTTTTTTATCAAACTCTAAAAAATCGACTTTGGTCGTGTTACGTGGTCTGTTCATGCATTTACTGCAGAATACAACAGTCTAGAACGCCCTCCTGTGGCAAGTCACTACCACAGAAAAAAGACTAAACTGGCAAAACTAGACTGCACTGTTGACTGGCTAAACTTGACTCTGCAATAACATAATTCAAACCAGTTTACTTAGAATAATTAACACAAACACAAACAACGCAACAACAGATTTCAGCTTTCTGTTAAAAGTTTTAATGTAATTCTGAAATACAGTTGATATGACAATTTTACATAAACTTTTTTCATAACACAAGTGATTTTTATATTACAGTTTTTTTTTTTTTTTATTGTTTCCATGTTTTTGATTTTTTCTTGTCATTTTATACTAAAGCTCAAAGCAAAAAAAGGTAACAATGATTGTTTGACCTGGTAAGACAGTTAGGCTCAACAATGAATATGACGGGATTAAGGGACTGCGGCAGGGGCAGTGGTAGGCAACTCTGGTATTGGAGAGCCACAGAGCTGGCAGGCGTGTTTTGTTCCACCCCAGCACTTACACATCTAGCCTCTATTGCAACAATTCACCTCAAACTAATTCCAATCATTCTTGATTTGCAATAAAGTATGAATTGAATTGAGACCATGAGTGGAATCAGGTGTTTCTAGTGCTAGGCTGGAACAAAAGCCTAGAACACCCTGCTGCTCTCTAGAACCAGAGTTGTCCACCCCTGGAATGGAGGAGGAAAAATAATTCCCCCACCATGGCTGTGGTTTGTTTGGACTGACTGAAAGAGAGCGAAAGCGCTCGTTTGCTGACGTTGCAATAGCGTGATAAACACTTCCATGCCACGCACTGGAACTAGTCTCTCCTGGACCGACAGACATCTGTGGGGTGGAGGGTGAGTCTACTCTAGACACGCTCCAGTTTCCTTCCTTTGAGGAAGCCCAGACCTCCACTATGACTCACGGCAGTGGCTCCCCAGTCTCAATGTTTACACCTCAATCTCTTGGCAATCATAGCTAGCATGTAACGCCCTGGTCCCTCGTACTGTACAGGCTAGGCCACATTCTAGTTCAAACTCTTATTGTGTCTGTGAGGGTAGTGGAAGGGAGGGACACGCTGGCACCTTGACAATTTCAACGGAACATGCCCCTTGACACCCTCAAAACCTTCAATGAAAAAGCTGTGGACTGGCTGAAATGGGTCAGCAGCAGCAACATTTAACTGTAAACTACCACATGTATTCATAGACCTTTAGTTACATTAACACATTACAAACTGGTGACAAACACAGTGGACAACCTGGCAGCCTTCCATACAAGATCTCAAACTGGAGGATCTTCTGGGGAGATTCAAAGTGGTCTTTCTGTTGGGGAATTATATATATATGAAATTCAACAGGGCAAAATGGGTCTGCAACTTCTAACACACTCTCTGAATGTGTTGCCTGAGTGTGTAGATATGCTAGTTAGGACAATACTATTTCTGTCTATTGCTATATGACTGTATTTATGCCTTCAATCCACACCGTTTGGGCCCACTGAGCAAAATGACTGGGCATGAATAGGGCATTCAGTGAATAGCATCTTTATCTCTAGTTGAGGTGGTCCATATATACACTTCTCCGCCATTCATGCTCCCCTCTGTGGCAGTTGATGCCCATTGGAAAGAGGTGGTGTCAAGTTACCCTTAGTTAGCATTTCTCTCATCTGAAGTAGGTAGTCTGGTTGATGAGCAAGGATAGACTACTGTGTGTTAAGGTTTGAAATGGTCTAATGTATGTGATGCTGGGTGGCATGTTGAGAGGCCAACAGAACACAGAAGACATGTTATAAAAACATATATTCCAGTCACAGATACAGTATGAGACAGATGCTCTTGTACTATAGCAGCAAGGGCTTGTCCATGTCAACTCAGTGTCAATAAGTTCAATGCTCATTACTTCTAATCAAAGACTGTTTGGGTCTCGTCTAAAGCAATGAATCAATGACTGGACTCATAGTACGGTGATAGGAACAGCAACGAAAATAGCACCGGGTTATGGAGCAAAGACAGCAAAATCAACAAAAGAAAACATTTTGGAGGGACCTAGCTAGGTAAGAGAGACGTTAAAGAAAATTCAGCAACAACAACATAAAAAAAAAACATGAACATAAGTGTGTGTCACAGTCACTCCCCAACAGAAAACCACCAGCAACCTCTACTGTAAACATTCAACACCTTATCCTTGACCACTTTGCCATTTGATCAATGGACAGACAGCCCCAGTTGGTTTTGCATTTAACAACATTTTTTAGATTCATATTGATGGGATCGAGAGTCACGGAGTAGGGAAAGTGCTGAGTAACGACGGCCCCTTTAACAAAGACAAGATGGCATACATTCATATCGGAGTCCTGTGTCCAGAGGAATAAGTCCTATGCAGAGCCACATAAATACACAGAGTTTGGTCATCTATCCTCACCTTGGCACCAAGCATTCCATGACAATAACGTGTCTAATGTTACAATGCTATTGTCATGGAACTATTCATGCCAACATGGCGCCCATGAAAATTCGATATCTCAAACAGAGTTAGCCAAACACTGTATATCTATGGCTCTGGTCCTATGTATGTCGCTACATAAGCAGTGAAGAACGTAGAACATAGAATGTAGAACACAAACATACTGTATACAGAACACACTTAACGGTGAGGATTCTACAGACTGCAGTGAATAGTACAAAATCCTATTTTTACACTTAAAGGCTGCTTGTTCAATAATATACATATTACGGGATTTATACATTTTTAACCAACAATATTTCTACTTGCCTTTTTTTTTTTCCAAACGTTTTCTTAGTATGTTTTTTTGTGTTAAAAATACATATTTTCACATCAAAGGCTTGTAGTACATGAAAAAGGAGCACACTATAATACAACAGCTTAGAGAGATAGAACTCGTTCCACTGCTATGAGGAAGAAAAGGCTTAAAACAAGAGGAGCTACACTTCACTGAAGGAAATACCACTTTCATCAACTTCTTTTTAAGAATCTGTTTGTTTTTTATACACCAACATCAGAGCATTCTATTTACAGAGTCATAAATAGATGGCTCAGCAGCACCCACCAACCTATTGGTGAAAAACAATGTGCAGTGCGGCATTGTACCGCACTATATTGTACTGTTACCTTCCTGTGTGCGTAGTGCCCCCTGTTCCATACTCTATAGCTCTTTGAATAAAATGGCAGCATTAGTAAGTTGTTCTGAGAGAATGTGCATTTCAGAGGTTTTGGATGTCAAAACTCGCTGGGATGGATGCAAACGATGACATGTTAGGGAAACACAATGTTTAGGGAAACACCCTTTCAGCTAGAAAGACTAGAAATGAGCCCACACTCTTAACTGTACTCTCTCTGGGCATACAGATGTCAACAGGTCAACAATGGTCTAATCTGATCTGACATTATGGTCAGGTGATGTAAATGATGAGTTGTGATTGGTTGGTAACTTAACAAGAACAAACCAGCTAAATAATTGTTAACTCAAGCATAACAATGCTAATATATTTGGGAAGACCAATGTCAAACATGTTGAGTCAATCTTTCTGAAAGGACAAATCGAATTGCTATATTCAGGGAAAACTTTCAAATACAACAAGATTACTGTACTTAAGCTATTTGGAAAATGGGTACTTGTACTCACAAATTAAGCTCAAATAACTATTAAAAGAAACAAACTTCTTATGTACCAATGATAATAATAGTAACAAAAATAAGCACAGGTAAATTCCATTATTAAATGGAACCCTTTATTAAATCCGTTATGGCTACCAACAACATTGAAGCAGGGACTTCTCATAGGTTATATTTGAACTGATTTTGTGGTCAGAAATAAATTACAATGTGTGAACTAAAGACTAGAAACTACACATGGACAAAGGAGGTATCTACCGACAGACTAATCCAAGCTAGCGTGTGTGTGTGCAAGCATTTCATCTTAGAAAAATAAAACTTGAAATAAGAGTTCAGAACTCTTCAATGACAGACAACTCAGTGAAATAAAAAAAAATACTTTATAAATGATTATTTGCTAGGCAACTAGATCTTTACCTATCAGGAGTGAATACGAGTCCCCCCTGGATTTTTAAGTGCCAACGGTCTGTATTCTTGCAAGGTGGACAAAGACGTCCCACGTTTAACTGCAATCTCTTAGAATGTATCTTACATCAGAAAGACGAAAAACTATTTTCTCTCAATTCTTCTCACACCCTCTCACTCATCAATATGATGAGTGTCCAAGTCACAAACCAAAAACCAAAACGTTTTTCTGTTTTACAGGTTGAAAAGGAAAAAAAGAACAAAACAAAACAACTATAAGAACATCCATCCTGGATAAGTATACTGTAACTGCAGAGAGAGTGAACTGAACTGCACATATCTGAGTTAGTTACGCCTGCATAGGATCCTTTCTGAAGCTCCCCTTGCTGGTTGACCCCTGACCCCTGACCCCTGGTACTGGTGAGACGAGACGCTGGCCTGAGGTGTCTGCCGAGATGCCTGTCGTGGTCCTGACTGCAGAGTCTGAGCAGGCAGAGGAGGGGAGGGAGGGGGGCTGGCGCTATGTGCTGCCAGACCCACTCCCACTCCCACTGGGCTGGGCCTCAGAGCACTCTGGGCTGCCTGGTAGGGAAGAGACAGAGACTATGAATGATACACCATCAAGTCTTTATCAAGCAATCTGCAGGCCACAAATCCACTTTAAAGGGATATGAGATAATAGGCGCTATTTAACACTTGGGTAAATAGGGTAAGGACAAGACACGGGTAAGGATTAGGGTTGCAAAGGACAGGAATGTTCCCGGTAAATGTTAAAACATTGCTGGAAACATTCAGAAGATTGGTAATTTACCGGAATTTGGGGAATTATCGATGCATCGTCTGAAATTGTAATACATTGAATCAGGATTTTCCTCCAATGATCAACACAGCCTATTGGACACTCTCAATCCAAAAGAAAAATTATACAAGAATTCTAAGCTCATATAGAAGTAAAAACAAAAAACACTTATTTAGATTTGGCACCACTAAACTAGCTCTAATGCAAAAGGTTTCTTAGGGTTAGGGTTAGTACAATAATAATAGTTCACAAGATTCAGAATGAATACCACTTAAGCAATCAGCTTCTCTATAAGTTTACATTTTTAATCAATTCATGAAATATTTTTTGTTTTGCCTTGAAAGTGTCCAGGAGGCTGTGGAGTGAAAGAAATCCTAATTGATTGTATTTCAAATTCAGACTATGAAGAAATAAAATGTGGAGGTGGGGGGTCATGCAAAAATTGTGCATGAGGGTGAATACTTTTCAAGGCACTGTAAAAGAAACAAACTGCTTTGGTGGAGGAGTGCACAACAAAACCTGTCCTTCCCAGATTCAAAAACACGGCTCTTTAAGCAGCAGTCACATGATCACAAGCGCAAGGACGGCATTGCGCTGGACCAGCGGTTGTTTTTCAATGGTGCGCTTCCTAACCAGCTCCCTAAGTGGCGTCGTGGGCCGCGAATATATTGAACTCTGGGCACGAGCTGCGGCGGACCTCGCGTTGAGCCCAGCGAGTGTGGCTTATCGTATAGGCGCCGTTAGCGTTAGATGAGTAGTAAGGTTCCTTACTGCTGGCCGTGGCTGTAGCACCAGCGTTAGCCGTGGTGTTGAGTGGCTCGTCCTCATCGCTGTCCTCCTCGTTGGACTGGGGGATGGGGCCCTCGGGGATGGGGTTGCTGCCGGGCTCAGGCTCCTGGTCCGTACGACTCCGCAGGGCCAGGATACGGTGGTGCAGAGCTGCATACAGCTGGCCCGTGTCCTTGGAGCTCGCCTGAGACAGGACAAGGAAGAGCGTTGTTTATCACTGGCAGGGTTTATTATTGTCATGGGGCACTGTGAACTGTATGACCTTTAGACCCAAACATTGATAGACACAATAAATAATCAGAGGTAAAATCGTGTGTGCAGAGTATTTATTTGAACGTAAGTTTATTTGTGGCGCCTGTATTCCCAGCACCAACAACAGAGACAGCTTGGTGGTGTGTGTGTGTGTGTGTGTGTGTGTGTGTGTGTGTGTGTGTGTGTGTGTGTGTGTGTTTGTGTGTTTTAATTTTATTAATGGTTAAACTGATGTGAATGTCCTGACTGAATCATGAAGAGAGAGAAGGGGATGGGTGTGTGTGTTAACCTACCGATATGAGGAAGACCTTGACCCCCTGGTCCTCTGTGTCCATGGCTGTGATGCGGATGCTTTTCTCACTGGCCTTGTCTGTCTGCATCTGAGGCCATAGCTTGGTGTTGAGGATCAGACGCAGGCTGCCCTGGGTCCTCATCACTGTCACATCACATCCACAATCAGCTCAAACAAAACAAGTCCATTCTCTTTCATCATACCACTTGTAAACTGAGGCTACAATACACTCTAATGTATAAGAGTTGCAAAAATGACTCCATACGGTGGTTTATGGTTTAAAACTGTATATGAAGGCACTCTCACAGTCTAAACTAACTTTAGAGCAGGGTTTGAGGTCAGGGTTCTAGCAGGGTTTGAGGTCAATTCAATCATCGATCAATCCCCCCAGAATGACAGCAGGTGTATTATGGCAAGAGAATTACCTAGTCTGGACTGTAATGATCCGTCTTCTGTAGAAGCCATGTCGTTGAGCCTCAGTAATCCTCTCCCTCTCTCCACCCAAGACTGGGACGCCTTCTCAAACACAAACAGCTTCCCCTGGATCTGGACAGACAGAAAACATGACACGGTCAGACACAACAGTGCAACGGCAGGCATTGTTTTCAGAGGGCACACAAACATTCACAAACCACAGCCAGATGAATGATTACTACTGAGGGTTTCACCATGTTTACAACTCTGTCGGTCTGAGTGAGAGAGGGAAAGCTAGCAATGCTCTGACTCACTTTAAATGTCATGGTGAAATAGAAAATTGAATGTTTCAGCTTACGTTCTCTTGAGACCTAAATCAACTTGTTGGGCAACAACAGAAACACAATGGGACACTTGTGTATGTACAGTAAATATACAGAGCGTATCGCCTGAGGAGAGTTCTGGCACGCTCACAGTTGAAACAGACAGAGACATCACATAACGAGAGCTCCTCCACCCACACCTGTAGTACGTTGCTCTCTGACTCCTCTCCCGTCCGGACCTCCACCTTCTCCAACAGACACCTCTTGGCTGTGGCTTTGGTGTACGCCGCAGCCGACTCCTCCAACGACTCTGTTGCATTGTTGTCTGAAATTAGACGGACCATCAATCTTGTGAACACGGGTACCTGACTACTTTTGCATTCAAACAAAACTACACTGTTGCCTTATCCAACAAGACAACAATAAGTCAATAAAGCAAACAGACTAGTCCAAAGCTGTATTTCTCCCACCTTTCTCTGGGCTGCTGTCCTGTGAGGGGGGCTCACTTGGCGGGTCGGCTGGCGGCTCTCTGCTGCTCTCTGCTGGCTGCTCACTGCACTTCGGCGGACTCTGGAAACAGGGATGAAATGGAATGACAAATTCTATTCCACATTCATTCTATACACATTCTATTACACGCACTTTAACTATACAGCGTAGCTTGTATTGCTTGCCGGGCCAAACCGAGTCATAGAGATGGCTCAGAGATAACAAAGATATGAACCAGATAACCATCTTAGTACATGACAGACAGACAGTTTACGTAGAAGAGCATGTCTCACCAGGACACGATCACACATGTTTTGTCCAAACACAAACTTGGCCCCAGTGTCAGCATTGTTCACAGGTTTCTGTAAGCTGGAAGGAAACAAACAGGGGACAGGTTCTTAGTCAGATACATATTTCAACTTCAACTTCGTGTTGTAAACTGAAATGCAAATGGACCCCATCCCTGCTGGGGAGATGAAGCAAGAGGTTGTCTCATTAAAACTGCTGACTGATGATTGTTGATTGGACAGTTTCTATTGGAAGCGTACTATACCTGGGCGTGCTGATGTACTGTAAGAAATAGTTGGTTTCCCCCTTTTTTGATTCTGCTGACGGACATCCTCTCTTTTTCAATTCTGAGACTTGACTGCTTTCATCCACCTATCAAACAAATAATAATAAAGGAAGGAATACATAAGAATCCTATAATATGATGTGCTATATTGTGATTACTTCCTATCAAAACTAAAGGCTATAGTAAAATCTGAGGTGAAGCAGAGAGAGCATTTGACAACTATTCCACATCACATGGAAGTGCTGGTGCAGACAGTAGTGTACATTCATCCAGTGAGGCTGATTCCAGTCACCTTGGCTCTGTCTTTGACGTTCTGCCCAAACACAAACGTTGATTCCACTGGTGGATCTTTTCCCTCTATTTTCTCTCCTGCTTTCCTGCTCTCATCTCTCTCTCTTTTATTCTCCTGAAAGATATAAGAAAGAAGAGAAGAGAAGAGCATTCGTCAAAATGTCCCAACCACCATTGTTAAAGCCATTAACGTAAGTGAACATGTAGCGTGTGGTGGGGAGACTGTTAGATTACCGGTGACTTTGCTGTGTCTTCTGTGGATCCATCACAGTTAGCTGTGTTGTTCTGAGACACCGGCAGGCCTTCTGATGACCTGTTCACTCCATTAGTACCGCTGTTCAAACCTACAGCAGAGAAAGATATTCTGAGGGAAATTCAACTCGTGGTGTCTGCTCTCATCTCAGCACCAGACAAGATGGAGGACAATAGACATGACAGAACAGAGAGACAGTAGACAATGTTTCTATCTAGAAGTCTTGGTTTGGCTGGCTTGTTTGTAGTACTTACTAGACTTGGCTGATGGGGCCTGTAGTACGGCAGGGCGTAGTACACTGCGCTGCTGCTCCTTGGGCTTCTGACTTGGGACACCTGCAACACAACTTGATAAAGTACTACTAAATACTATTCCCCCTATCCTAGAGACTAATCTTATGCACATAATGATGTTTTGTGTATTGTGTTTGCATCTGAGCTTGTGCGATAGAAGTCGAAATGAACTATAAAGTTTCACTCTAAATGAACATATTTGAAGTGTGCAGGCGTGACCCCCCCACCTGTACTGGGAGCCTGTCCATGGATCAGAGTAGGAGGCTTCAGACGAAACCCAACTGTCTTCTCCTCTGTGGAGGGAGGGAGGGAGGGAGAGGGAAAGAAGGGAGGGAGAGTGAGGGAAAGGAGAGAGAGAAAGAGGCAGAGATTGAGGCATAGAGAAAGTGAAACATATTGTTCAAATATGTGAAACATATTGTTCAAAGTTCAACCACTTCAAAGGCAGTAGCTATTTGCTATGTGACTTTCAAGCTGACTAGGAACGAGATCTACCGATGACCTTACCAGGTTCTGAATCTGAGTTATTTCCTGTTGGAGACTGACAGAAACTGGAGGGCATGAAAACGTTGTTCTTTGTAACTGTAACAGAAGAAACACTGAGTACACTGACCTTTCACCACGCAGTGAAACATTCATATTCCTACAAGCAAAACCTGTAATTTAACGTGCAAAATGTACAATTACCTGAGTGTGAGGGTGGAAACTGTGTTAACGACGACGTTCTTTCTCTCTTGACCGGGGGGCAATAACTGTCATCTTTATCTGAGTCTGGAGGAGACAAACACACCACAGTTGAAGCAAAATGATTGAATAGACTAAAATCTTAGTAGAATGTGTGACATCACAATGAACTGTATCCAGTTTAGCTATCCCTATCCTCACCCTCTCCATCCTCTGCACTGGACCCTTCGGCTGATCTCTGAGAAGGGGGTTGAAAAGGACAGAGAGGGAAAGAGAGAGAGAGGGGGGGGGGAGAAAAAGAGAGAGAAAGGGAGAGCGTGAAATAGAGAAAGAGAAAGAGAAGAGGAGAGAAAGAGAGAGAGGGGGGGGAGAAAAAGAGAGAGAAAGGGAGAGCGTGAAATAGAGAAAGAGAAAGAGAAAGAGAAGGGGAGAGAAAGAGAGAGAGGGGGGGGGGGAAAGAGAGAGAAAGGGAGAGCGTGAAATAGAGAAAGAGAAGGGGAGAGAGAGAGAGATAAAGATAAACAGAGTCAGTTAAGTCAGTCAGTGTAAAGCCAAGTCTGTCCCATCGTGTGCTGTCACTGTTTCTCTCCATGTCAACGTGTGAGAGGTGTCTGTCAGTCTCACCTTCTGTGCTTTGTCTTTCTGGAACACAAAGACTGGTGGGGCTATGGCAGGCTTCTCTGCAACACAAACGATACACGGGTCATTGTTGAGGATTCCATGTTACCTAACTTGGAGCCAAAACTTCAGTTATATGACCAGCGTTATCTATTCATACGGCTCTTAAACACCCCTTCTCCACTCATAATCCATATGAGTGGATAATATAGCCTAGTCCTAGCCTAATCTACAGTAATCCAATCTGTCTTGACAACAAACAAACGTATCATTCAATTGCACTGTTCTGACCATCCACCAACACCAACAATGAGTCAACTCTACCAAGAGTCTACCAGACTACTCTACTGTAGTCTGTGTAGATTTGGGACAAGTGTGCACTTGCTTCCTGGGAACACAAACCACCTCAGGCATCCTTGTGTAAGTGGAGTTTGCTGTCACTGTCTCTGTCAGTGCGTGGGTGTGCACACACATACACACACACAGCTTTGATAGTACTGTACTGGAGATAGGACCGTAAATCAGATTGCACAGGCTTATAACTGGACTACCACAGTCATAACACTTACTGCCCTGAATAGGCTCTGGTCAGTCAGTCTCTCCCCCTCTCCCCCTCTCCCCCCCCCCCCCCCCCACACACACACACACACACACACACAAAGCTGGAGTAACCTACTACCTAACACAGCTAAGGAGGGAGCCGTGTGAAGGCATTGGAGGGAGGGGTGATGTAGGATCAACACCAGGAGGGCCAACAGATGGATTTAAAGGATGATATCAACCTCCTAACAGAGTTACTGCTACCTCCCTGCATGCCTGCTATAATTTGCCCTTGCCTATTTATAGGGAGAGCCACGTGGATTGGCTCTGATTCCAAGGATGTGTATGACTTACTTTCTATAATTTCACCACCAACCATGTGTGGTCTGCCTACGGTCTTCGCATTTCTAGGAATCCAGGGCAATATGATGCAACTAGCTACACTGGCTGGCTGGACTGGATAAAAATACATATTGTATAAAAACAGAGAGAGCATAATCATTAAAAAAAGAGGCATGAAATGATATAGGGTTAGGTTGAAGGTGATCAGAGATAGCAGGTTCATTTTAGTTACTGTATGGGACAAAATAGCAATAGAACAAAGGCTTTAAAGAACACGCCGTCGAATTTAGAACTAACGGATTGAAATGAAAGGTTTTCAGTATGGAGGGTCTACGTGGTCAGTCCCATGCAGAGACACAGGGCTTTGTAATGGCTTGGCATTGCCCACTGTGCCCTCGAGGGGTGAAACAACACATGCATGAATGCTGGCCAAGATGGGGGGGGGGGATAGCCTATGAGGGCTTTGACTAGAAAAAGTGTATGTTTGAATACCAAACAACAACCTAAACAACTAGTCTCCACAGTCTTACCTAAAACAAATCATAAGGCCAAGAGATTGAGATCAAAAGACGCTTTTTGACATTTGCACTTTATCAAATTAAGGAAGTGGATCAAACAGACTCCACTTCCTTGATTTGATCTAAAATCGTCCCAATGTTGAGTTTTAGTCACACTCTGGTCTTCAGTCTTCTACACTGAGCACATCTGAGATGTGGCCTTTCTGAATAGTAAGGCTATTTCAAGTTCGGTTGACAGAACAGAAGTGTGTGTATTGTTAAGGTACCGCCAAGGCTATGTCTATTCATTAAGCTGGAGCCTATTCTTAGCCTTGCCTATTGTTGTTATCTCTTCATAATGAGTGAGCTCTTTACAGGCTTTACATAGATATCAGTGTGGTGACGCATACATGACTGCACACTCACACCTGTGCTGGTTGAGACTATAGCATGGAGAGAGACAGAAGGAGGATGCATCCTAGATTGCTCCCTAACTACATGCAATAATACTAACCTACTCCCTTTGGTTGAAACCGAACAAAGATGCAACATTGTCTCATTAAAGGCAGTTCAATGACCCACTCGACTCAACTTAGAACAGAGCTATTGAGCACCCCATCTCTACTGTCCACTCACCCCGATCGTCTTCCATGCTGTCAACTCTGACCCCTAACTCTCTGGCTCTCTAACCCTCAACAGCTGAACACTTCACTCTCCCCCTGTTTGAAACAAACAAGACAATCATGAACATTTTTGTCAATTGGCAAACACAAATAGAACTAGTCAAGCACAATATTGTGGTTGGCCTCCCTGTTAGATTGAAGTAGGACACTGGCGTGGATGAAGGATGTGTGCTAGGCTTCTAATCCCAAAACAGTTTCACATCTCAGTTTCAAACAGGATCAATGCCCACCGTGACCTCATACATCATAAAGTACAGGCGATGAAATGAAAATGGAATCTGAGTAACAGAAGAGAGGGGTTCGGAATGGGGTTCCAGTGTCTTTAAGGGGTGCAGCTGTCAGATATAGCCTAAGATAGGTGGTACTCCAGGTCATCTACATTGCAGTCGGGCCGCTGTGCGGCCCACCAGATCTTCACAACGCCTGGAGAAATGTTTACCATACAGTATCAGGAACCATACCAATATGATACAGCAATCTGCTGAGCTGAACAGGAATGCAACCATAGACTAGCCTCCATAGACAACTCCATAGTCCAGACACCTCTAGAGTGACATTATGGAGCACTAGAGGGGCTGCAGCCTACAACAGGCATTAATCCCATTAGTCTTCGATTCACATAGTTAGCCCAGCGTCTAAGCCTCTTACGACTGGGACAGCAGAACAACCTTTGATTTTACATCCTGTCTTGATTGAATATCACACACATTTGAATGACAGGCAGGTCCACAATATGCAGTCTGAAGGAGGAAATGTCACAGCAAATCATTTGTGTTACTCTTCCATGAATACCAGTAGAACAGGTAGACAGCATGTCACTTCATTTCACATACAACAGTCTCTGTGTGCCCATATTGAGCTCTGCTATCTTACAGAGGAGCTATAATGCTTGTCCCAAAGCCCCATTTGTGACCGCAGCATTGACGTTAAATCTGGGAACAAACTTGTCAACAAAGGGCAAGGGACAGACACCTGTAGACAGGACTCCCTAGCTGTCACTTTTCACTAGCGTTATAATCTCCAGGAGATGTGCCAAACACCTAATGATAGTATGTAAATCAAAGCCTGTAGTGTCTGTGTTGTGACTTGTGACTATACGGGTATATACCGTAATCTAGCTGGCGAAGGGATGGAGGGTGCGAGACAGAGGCTCTTCGAGAAGAGAAACAAATCCACCCGGTCGAAGTGCCCATGGCATGTGTGACCCAGATTCTATTGTTCATTCGTGCGTTATTGACTTGCTTTGTTAAACGAGCATGCATTTAGATACATGGGTAAACATGCAATACAAGAACGTAGCTACAGACATAACATTTGACATCTGACATCTGCCCCTCCCATCCCCCGGTTGTGTGCCACACGGTCCGGCCTGTCACTACTCCTCCCCCCTGTAAAATATAGCAAAGGCCGGGAGCTCTAACGTATTCTAATGTTAACTCAAACGGCTCCCTTCAGGTCGAACTATTGGCGTAACTACCGGTTCCTTGCATGCCAGCTGAGAGTACTGTCACTGTCTAGGCAACATTCACTCGCTGTTGTGGTTCATTCATTACATTTGTTTATCTTTCCCACTCAGCGGTTCCTTACCTTCGTTTGCCAGGTCCGCCATTTTACTTCCTCACTGACACCCAGAATACTCCGCGGTCGACATGCGTGGTATGGTAGAGAAGCAAACCCACCACCACTAGATGGAGCCCTTCACTCAATCATTTCACATTGATAACTTATCCCCTATGATTTAGCGCCTTGATTTACCCCAAACACTGTCACAAACAGACAAATCATATTAAAAACAAAATGTTGCTTTATTAATTTAAACAATATAATGTTTTTTACACACTCAAAATAGTGATTATATAGGTCATTCAACAATGACAATAGCAAAAATAGACATCATTTAATAAATAGCAAAACATGGAAAATTGCTAACATTTTAAGCCTATCCCACAGTTAGTTTAAAAAGAGAGTTCCTCCCCTTAGTGGTATTAATCCATATATTTTCACAATTTAATAAACAAAATAATTCCCTATTATCCTACGTGATAATTATCCAAGAAAAGAAAGTGTTATTCAAACAAAGGCCATAGTGTCCACCTTAGCTCTGTTCACATGTTGAGAACAATAGAATTGTTCTGCCCTTATTAGTCGCTCAGTTGTATTGGCCCCAACCTCAGATCGTATTGGACCAGCCTCACAGGCAGAGGTAGTGAGGTTGAGAGGTCATAAACCTACTCTGTACCATCTACTCTCTGGTACTGACATGCATGATTGTACAGGCAATAATGCTGAATGATGAACAGCACATCAAAGAATATGGACAACAATCCAAGTCCAAACTTAGTAGGGTCCCCGAAGATGAGCTTCCATTCATCTAGGAACATAAAAACACATTAACACAAATACCCATGAATGTACTGTAGAGTACAAGATCAACACATACAATGTTCAGGCTCATACAGTATAAAGTATCCCATTTTGTCTTCACATCATTTTAGCCATGAGAATTCAATGGTGAGGCTTACCGTTGTTGTAGGACTCCAGAAACATCTGGATGAGACTGAAGCTGCCTCCTATGAAGTCTAGCAACACGTTACCGATGCTCCATCCCTCTGTGCTCTGTCTCTGATAGTTCATGTAGACCTGACAACACACATGATAATAAATGGCAATAAACATCAGACAGTGAGAATCCGACTCTTTACAGCAATTCTACTGAATCTAATGCCCAACAATAATGTGTGCTGTTGAGGTTTGAGAAAAACATTTACTCCAGGCTAAAATGCAAAGACATTCGCTCATTTTCTTTTGCTAAGCACAAGTATTCTTAATCAAGCTAACAATCAAGTAATGGACTTCAAATCCTGTAGGTTATGCATCAATGATTGGATGTATTTGCCATAGATGAAAACGATCCTGTGAGTTCCATACCTGAGGAATGTACTTCACCAGGGTGACACCTAGCTTAATGTAGGAGAAACAGTAAAGATACTCCAACCAGGTGATCTTATTGGCGACTGCAACAAAAAGGGTGACCAGGGAAAAAGTCCAGCCAATGACCAGAAGACCAATTGCCACCTTGGACACCTTCTGCCCTCCTCTCTACAACACAAGCACACCGGAAAACACTCATCACTTTAATGTTGAAAACAACGCCAATGTCTGTTTTTGCCAAATTTTTAAATATAGTTCCATCATTGTTTTGCCAGTTACTGTAACATGTGTCTCCTGTCTTAACCCAGAGGGGTCATCTAGAGAAGGAAGTCATTGTCTAGCTCACCTCGTACATGGCACACTGACAGATATAGACTAGAGTCAGCACCACAGCATGAAGGCTAAAAAACACATCATTGGCATCCACAGGGTTCACACCATTAGGATTCTTCTTCAAGAACTCTTCCTGAAAATGAAACATCAATTACAACAACGCTGTAACAATAGAACGCTAGCAAAGTCCCTAACACTGTACAGACTGGTAAGGAAGATGCATTTATAGGACTATAGAAGGTTGAGAATAGTACTATGTATCCTAGTCTTTCACAGAGACAAAAGCTAATGATAATTAGGACTTGACAAATAGTTGTGAAAGCCAACAGAACTTTTACCTTCATGTAGGGCACCCAGAAGAGGCCTACGTTGAAGACACTGTAGGCAATGAAGCCTGTCAAGTTGAGTGCCAGGAAATCAAAATTCAACCCCACCACACTGTCAAAAAAGACAAACTTTATTATAAATCACATACAAATGTAATTTACTTCTACTTGTGCTGCAGCTATAAAACTGTTGAAATTGTGAAGTTTAATTACATACCTTTTTCTTTTCCAGTTCGAAAAGGCCTGGGGGTAGAATGACACAGACCACGCTACAAAGTAAATCCATCCAATAACTTGGTTAATGATCACAAGGATGTTGCTCCTGACAACCAAGAAACGGATCCTGGTGGTGAAGCTGGAAGACATAACATGAGAGAGCTTTCATAGAGTTAAACACTTGTCAATTCAAGTCATATCTTTGTACAATTAATCACAAGGCTGATTTAGACATCAAAACCTCCTGTATGTATGGTAGGCCTATGAGCTATGATGGTGGAGGGAATCAATATATTCAACAGCTGACAGAGAGACAGACAAGGAGAAGAGCTCACCTTTCTATGCGAGTATTGTTGCTGTATAAATACAATGTCACCTGCCCCACATGTTCTGCACGGACCACAAAACTAGTTGATGAGGCCTCTGCTGGCAACACAACCTTTACAAGAGAAATACAGTTGTGGTTATGTGTGTGAATACAGTATTCATATACACTCACCAGCCACTTTCAAAGTCACTTAAATCACCTTTCTTCCCCATTCTGAGGCTCGGTTTAAACAACAGCAGGTCGTCTTGACCATGTCTACATGCCTAAATGCATTGAGTTGCTGCCATGTGATTGGCTGATTAGATATTTGCGTTACCGAGCAGTTGAACAGGTGTACCTAATAAAGTGATCAGTGAGTGTATGTGTGAAGAACCAAGTGACTTCTAATTTAAGGACATAGGCTGACTGTATAGTAGAACTGGTGCCAAATGGTAAACCACAAACAGAACATATGTATAGTTATATGATAGATAGATTCATGGTCTAAATACTGCTGAACTGGTTAAGGAGAACGGATTGCAATAGTCTCAGTTCATGATGGCGCCTCAGCGGTTGTTTTCAGTTTTGATGATGGAATAGAAAACATACCTCCTCAGGAAGTTGAAGTATCGTGGTTACATTTTTAGAAGAATAAGTGAAGTTGAAGAGAATGACTGCCGACACATTCAGAGGAGAACTGCAAAAGAAGAACAAATTAGGACCGAATTAGACACTGAATAATCTCTCAACCAAGAGACTACAAACTGAACAACAACCAGATATGGCCCTGGGCTGCATACCATTATGAGTCTAAAGATATCATTTAGTCACTTATCGTTAATGAGATTAAATTGGCAACAGATGATTTAACAGTGCATACTGTACCTTGGCGTTATGGTGATATTGGTTGAGCCTGTCTCCTCCAAGTCTACAGTAGAAGGTGCAGACAGAGATATACTTCCATCTGTTGAGGGAATATGAGATTATTCAACCATGACAGCTTTCATAATAGGCATGTATTTTCCATCAAATTAAATCAGATCTTGATAGGAGATGGCTTGATGAGAGAACAAGGGAGAACTCACCACATATGACTGAACAGAGTGTTATGACCAAGATTGATAGAAGCCAGGTCATTGACATGTTGATTGGAAGCACCTCACCAGTGCTGAGGGGAAGAGAACATACGGAATGTTGTCCGAGTTCAGCAACAGTAGCCTACTATAAAAACAGGCATTACAATCAAAATATGCTACATTCAATCAATGAACTGTATAGCCTGCTACGTGATTTATGCTAAACAACCTTAATAAACACACAATCTACCTATATAATCAACAAATTATACAACACCGATGACTGTGTTGTGCTTTGTTTTCACTTACTTCCGTGGCATCAGCTTGGTCATATGACCGTCTCAGCTGACGGAACAGGAAACGCTGTCTGTGCTAAGCTGCGTTCAACACCGTCAATGTTAAACACCTGAAACACGCAGCTAGAAACACCCAACTAATGAAAAACTGCACAATAAAGTGTAATCCAATTATTATTATTATTATTATTATTATTATTATTATTATTATTATTATTATTATTATTATCATTATCGTTATTATTATTATTATTATTATCGTTATTATCATTATTATTATTATTATTATTATTATTATTATTATTATTATTATTATTATTATTATGTAATCTCTTATACTGTAGATATCATTAAATATATCAACACATGTATCTGCTTAATTGGTTCTTCAACTGCCAGTAGGTAGTATAAAACCAATAAAACCTTTCTGCCAAGAACAGTCTCTCCATAAATTATAGTGGTGTCAAAATCATTGCTGCTTACGGCATGATAATAAATCATCAAACATTTCTAAAAATTTAAATAAGGCATTTCTCTGCTCTTTCAGTTTTGATGATGGAATAGAAAACATACCTCCTCAGGAAGTTGAAGTATCTTCGGTTACATTTTTTTTTTAAGTAAGTGAAGTTGAAGAGAATGACTGAGTTGAAGAGAATGACTGCCGACACATTCAGAGGAGAACTGCAGAAGAAGAACAATGAGGATATATAATTCATTAAAATGCATTTCTCTGCTCTTCTCTCTCATGGAGTAACAGTCAACAAAGTCAACAAAGCAATGGCCAATGGCATACAGTACATCATCCATACTGTACAGTAGTCATGTTCTATAAATGGTGACTAAATTGTCAATGATTTATGCATGACAGTGACCCTTACCCGCTTGACAACAACATGAATCAATTCCCAGAAGCGTTAAAAGATCATGTTCACTTATCTCATCAGTTTTCAGCCGGCCTTGGGTTGCTAATGTCTTACCTTACTTTCCATTTGCTTTCACAATAAACAGACCTCCAGTTACTGCCAACTTTTAAGATGGAGGTAGAAATACAGCAGTATTCAAACATTTACCAATTGTTCTCACAAAGACATTCAGTTTTATTATCAACAAACAGACAGAAAACTGATTATTGAATTTCTTTTCCTAGACAGTAAGCTTATTTTTAGGCCTCCCGATTTGAGATAAAAACACAGATCTAGACAAGTACAATGTTTATTTAACAAACGTATTTCCTTTCTTGTTTCAACTGGCCATTTTTCACTCATTGCATAACATGCAGACAAGAGTTGACTTCTTCACTAGATTATGAAATAGGGCAGAAAGCCTTGAGGAAGAATATAAACATAATCATGGGGGAATAACAGCCCAGGCCTTTTATGAGCAATTGGCAGAAAATCATGTTATAGAGATGAAGAAATCGTGTTGACTCATAGCACCTGGTATCAATACCACTTATCAAAAATATGTTCTAATGTTTAGGGTCCAAAAAGTTAATTTGCCAGGAGTGGAAGATATTAAAATGAAACATGCATCAAGTTCAAGGGCTTAACATTGAGTCTGGGTGCCTAGTGCAGGGTTTTTAAAAGGAAACATGTCTGATTTAAACCCCTTTCTGACGGACAATTTAATTTCAGTACGGTTAAAGGAACATTATGTAAATCCTTTCAAGTCCTAAGAGATGATTGTTGTTTACATAATGTAGCCTACACCAAGAAACAAACAGCACATCCAAAGGTATCAATAATATTAATGAAGCCTTGCCTTTACCCCTTTCACACATTGTTACACACTTGTTGTAAATACTCCTTGGGGATGGAGTCATTCCAGCATCTTTTGTGAATAGGCCTCAATGGGCTCATGAATAGGCCTAAATATCTTGGTTTATTGGATTAATATGTGCTAGTATGTGCTAATACTTGTGTACACTTGTTATCCCATCATGTGCTGATACAGAGATCAGGAGTGATGACAGCCTCAGAACATAGAAGACATGTTGTGTAGATAGTAATAAATAGAGGGATCTGCTTTTGCTCCAGGTGAAAATCAAATCTCGAGATACTGCCAAAAATATGTATTTTTTCCCCTGTCAAAAGACATTTGATTAAATGCGATTGGATACTTTAATTCCCATTAGCTAGTAATAAAGTCTACCAGCTTCAATAAGAAAAGAACCTCCTTTTGACATAATTGCCTGGATAAAAATCTGGCATTTGAGCTTAGATAAGCAAATACTGCTGAAGCAACTTCATACAGAAATCCCTAAAATATCAAATGCGCTATTTTGAAAATAGATTTAGCGCCATCTTGAAAATAAATCTTTAACATGGTCATAGATCATGTAACTTTACAGTTGACAAATGACTAAAAGATACCTCTATCCCGCATGCTCACGCATGCAGTTGACAAGCTTGCAGACACTCAAATGGAGAGGGGCCACTGAGTGCTCTCCTGAGGGGAGAAGTTTATCACTCATCTCAGACTTGGACAGAGCCAAGAAAAATACTGGTTTATTAATTTTTTTCAGTATGACACCTCAAATGACACCTCTTCCCAGCACTTAAGTCTCTCATGTGAAAGGAGGTGTGTTAATAAGGTAACAGGGTTGGTGGAGAGTGGGGGCTATGGTATAAAAGAGCACAGGCACTGAGAGGGAGAGAGAACTTGAAACAAGACCAAGTATCCTTCTACAGAGACATTTGGTAAGTTTGGAGTTTTTTTGCTTTGCATCATTCTCTGGCTAGATTGTGTGCTGATAAACAGATTATCTGGTTGCTTATATGCTTGTCTAACTTGTATTCATAGGCTGAAACAGTGTCAGCTCTATGCGCAAACATTCTGTTCATTGCCAAGTGCTTTTCAAATGTTTGACATTAACAAGATGCTGGTGGCCCAAGAGAGAGTTTCATTTATGCTAATAACCTCATAAGAACACAGTCAGAGCTTCTGCCAAACTCTACATGGTTAAGTTAGATAAATTAGCTGCAAACATCTGGACGCAATAGAGAGTATTTGTAATCAACGGGGTCACTGTAATAGTCTACATGAACACAGATGGAGGTCTTTGCCTTTGCCGGGAAATCGTCACATTGTTGACAGTCCAACACTGTGTTAAAGGGAGAGAGCTTCACAGATTCTGTATTCTCTCCTTTCCTGTTCCTTGCAGTAGATCAGACAGTTAAGCAGTGAAACCATGAGGTTCCAGGCACTGTTTTTCCTCTTGCTCTTGGCCTGCATGTATCTCAGTCTGGCTCAAGGTAAGCACCATTTAGCTATTGTTCAACATGTAATCTATTTTAATGTAGTATTTTATACTGCAGATTGATTATTATCAAATATATGCTTATTGCAATTGGATAAATATAGATTCAAGCGTGTTGCATGTCTTGACTTGTTTATTCCAACCACTTCAGTGTGGACATACATTTGTTAATTTATATAAAACTATTAAAAATAATTCCATACTGTTGGGCAGTTGGGATCTGTCTAGACATGGGACACCTCTCATTTCAAAGCATTACCTGTAATCACTATTGTACCAGATTTGATTGATGTAACCACAGGCAGCTTTAACTAAACAGTGTAATTATATAAAGAATCACATCTGTCATCACATCTGACATCTCCTATTTTTCAACTCATCACCCAAAAAAAGAAAGAAAGGCAAATGCTGCACTGATTCAAACCATTTGTTACTGAAACTGCACTGCATAGGAGTATGTTATGCGTCAGAACACCAGTTTAACTCCTTTATGATTAACTGTGCTATTCCCTTTGGCTCGCCCACCAGGCTCCTATGGCAACTGCTGTCTGGGGCACGTGAGTGGCATGAAGAAGAACGTGAAGAAGAGGATAGATAACTACAGGATGCAGGAAACAGATGGAGATTGCAACCTCAAGGCCGTTGTGTGAGTAGAAAACATATTATCTTTATTCAACCCTTATTCTAGTCATAGTCCCCAAACGGAAGGACAAAGGAAGTTATATTTTATTGCTTTGTATTGTCTGCACCTTGGGAAGTGGTTTGATGGTTTTCTTTGCTACAGTATGTGCGAGCCTGTAATAAATAATTTCCCTTGTGGACAATAAACTTTTGTATTCTAAATTGGCATCGTGGCGGAAATGTTGAATAGCACCTTACGCTGCAAGCAATGAATGCATATAATACTTATATTTCTGTTGTACAGAGAAGTGTACAGTAGTCCAGTATTTTCCAAAATGGAATTTTATTTTTTTCTCCTTTGATAATCATAACTGCATGAGAAATGTGTATCTCTAACAGGAACAGGAAGGAGATGGTCCACCTTACTATAACCGTCTCTCTCACACCGTGTTGCTCATCCCTGCAGGTTCACAATGAAAAGAGGGAACACTGTCTGTGCTAACCCCAGTCTCCATTGGGTCCAGCGCCTGATGCTTGATGTCGACAAGCGACAAGTAATCTAGGTATTTAGTTTCACTCTAATAATGCACCTTAATACCATTATTAAGATTTGATTTGATTCTATCCCACCATATATAGTGATGTAGGTGCATGTTAAGCTATTAACTTTATCTCAAACATGTCCTTTTTGTCTCCTTAGCCTCCTGAGAAGAGAGGAACATGGGAATGTAGCAGAGCCTTATTGGAGGACCTTTCTACCACTAAATGTACTGGTTCGCCTAAGATGATCATACAATATCATATGCTTTTAGGAGGTTTCTTCAAATGGTTCAGGTGACAGTATACAATGCATAGTTCTGTATCATTCACTGCTCAGTACAACACTGAAGTGAAGTATCTAGTTTCTGGTGCCTGCTAGTATTGAGCCACTGCTTGGCAGCTTTGCATTGTGTTTGTGTTTGTGTGTGTGTGTGTGTGTGTGTGTGTGTGTGTGTGTGTGTGTGTGTGTGTGTGTGTGTGTGTGTGTGTGTGTGAGAGAGAGCTTTTTTTATCCGATCAAATTTCTATATTTTTTATACCATGTAAAAAATGCGAAATGTACAATATATAACTGCAAATGTCCAATAAAACAAAAATAAATGCATTCCACATGATGTTTATGAGCAACAAACATGTCAATGTGGGGAACTGGGAGAAATTCAACTGATGTACTCAGCTGACCGAGACCATCATCTGTTGTTAGGATTCAGAGCGCACCTCACTGCCACTACATGAACTGCTCACATTTGATTTGAAGAAAGAAAAACACAAATCGTGTCGGCTTCAACCAAGGCCGTTGCTAAATCCCCTCCTAAGGCTTTTGTTATACTTCTTGCAAAGCATTTGCCAGCATTTACGGCCTTTGAAGCAGCTCCAGTTGTGATGCTCCGTACCTGAAATATGATATGATAGGCAGAACATCAATCACAATCACACAGACATGCTCATTCATGCTCTAATCCGTCTCAGATTTTTACTGTGTGTGTGTGTGTGTGTGTGTGTGTGTGTGTGTGTGTGTGTGTGTGTGTGTGTGTGTGTGTGTGTGTGTGTGTGTGTGTGTGTGTGTGTGTGTGATGCCCTAAGGAGAAGTCTCTTGTTTTATGACAGTAGCTGGCCCACAGTGCTGCAGGGGATTGGTTCCCAATGGTAAGAGACACTGTAAGACTAAACCGTGAAGTACTAATCTAATTATTATTCATTTGACTGTTTTCCAATGAAAGCTCACTATCCTGTCACTATCCTAAGCTCACTATAAACCAGAGGTTCTCAACCTTTTTGAGATTAACCATCTCTAATTATCACGTACCCTTTTTGCCTTGAATTATACTAGGCTACAGCTTGTTTCCATGATGAGGGGACTAAGAAATTAAACATATAGGTCCTTATAATTATTATAAAAATGGCTACTTCGAGTTTGCTGAGATTGTAAAATAACCTACAGATGTTGATTCTGTCTCTAGGCCTACAGATGTTGATTCTGTCTCTAGGCCTACAGATGTTGATTCTGTCTCTAGGCCTACAGATGTTGATTCTGTCTCTAGGCCTACAGATGTTGCTCCGGAGAGAAATCATATTTTTTCAGACAAAAGAACACTATTAGAAATGCTGAAAAAAAACATTTACAGAACGCCAGTTACAACGTGAAACTTACATTTGTAACTCTTGCATTGGCATTTATGAAGGCAGTAGGTACTACCACTGAAAGTGACTGATGTGAGCTTGGGGTAGGCCACAACTTAACTTTAAAGTGCCCCAAAAAAGGGTTTGTAAAGCGTTTGTAATATTGTATTATTTGATATATGTTTATAAATCAGAAACAAACATTGTTTACATTTTACATTTACATTTATGGCATTTAGCAGACGCCTTTATCCAAAGCGACTTACAACAATACATTTGTTTAAGTAAGTGAATCATCTATCCAACAGTCATCATAAGACAAAGTAATCAATGCTCACACCAGGGGCCATAGGCAGTCGTAATGCCAGTAGGCTATATTTTTATAGCAGGAGAGAACTTGTACAGTGGGGTAGCGGGGATGAAGAGGTCTCTAGGGTTGGGGTTAGGGTTAGTATAGGGGGGGTAGCGGGGATGAAGAGGTCTCTAGGGTTGGGGTTAGGGTTAGTATAGGGGGGGTAGTGAGGGTGAAGAGGTCTCTAGGGTTGGGGTTAGGGATAGTATAGGGGGGGTAGCGGGGATGAAGAGGTCTCTAGGGTTGGGGTTAGGGTTAGTATAGGGGGGGTAGCGGGGATGAAGAGGTCTCTAGGGTTGGGGTTAGGGTTAGTATAGGGGGGGTAGCGGGGATGAAGAGGTCTCTAGGGTTGGGGTTAGGGTTAGTATAGGGGGGGTAGCGGGGATGAAGAGGTCTCTAGGGTTGGGGTTAGGGTTAGTATAGGGGGGGTAGTGAGGATGAAGGGGTCTCTAGGGTTGGGGTTAGGGTTAGTATAGGGGGGGTAGCGGGGATGAAGGGGTCTCTAGGGTTGGGGTTAGGGTTAGTATAGGGGGGGTAGCGGGGATGAAGGGGTCTTTAGGGTTGGGGTTAGGGTTAGTATAGGGGGGGTAGTGAGGGTGAAGGGGTCTTTAGAAGGGACTGTTAAGATGTAGCCTTGTTCATGTTGTTTGCTGCAGGTCTCCTTTAGATGAATAGGTTTTAATCTCTATGCGATCTCCTTTCAGAATCAAGAGAAACATCTTTGAATCTTTGCTTCTTGTTATATTGTACCTACCTTGAAAAGAACAAAACATACTGTACACATGAGTAAATATTGAAATGATAGGGTTTATCAGTGTTCCAGAACTTTCCTGAACAGTGTTCCAGAACGGGCTTGGCAAACGCCCTCAGAAACGTCTACAAGCTTGTTTTTGGGCCAGATGTTTGGCCCTCTCATGACATATCCATAAGGGCAGTGAATATGAAGTTGGTGTTGTAACAGTGACAGGAAACAGTCACTGCTGTTGACTCAGTCATGATTCATACAACAACTTTTTATTTCAATGGTGGGAAAATGAAATGAAGTAACTCAACATGATCACAGCCATAAATGGTAATCTGTTGCATGCACAGATTTTTTAGGGCTAGTATTTGCCTCTTCATACATTCTTGCTCAAATCACCATCTTCTCATCAAGTTCTGGTGAATATTAAACTGTCAAATCCAATCAGAAATACTGGAAAAAGCTGAAATTGACTGTGTAAATTGTGCAATGATCTGTGTGAGTTCACCCAGCAATAACCTGTAATCATTGGTATTATCATGTTCCGCTCTTTTGATGTTTCTTTGGCACAGATTCCGTAGAGACATTTTATTGGGTAGATTATAAAGATTATATTCAGCGGTTACTTGTCAACGATGGCATCAATGACGTATCACCTCAGGGTTACTGAGCCGGTAGCAAAGACGTGGCTTGTATTCCAAAATCCACACTAGCATAGTATACCACTAATAAAGCAACATATTGGCCATACATTGTATGTATATTTGAATACAGCCATATAATACCAAGAACAGCCTCTAGATAACCAATTCCCTAATGGCTATTCACCTTTAGAAAGTTCAAGCTGGGTGTGCAGTAGTAGTTATTACTTATCACATATATGGCATTTAGCAGACGCCTTTATCCAAAGCGACTTACAACAGATACATTTGTTTAAGTAAGTGAATCATCTATCCATCAGTCATCATAAGACAAAGTAATCAATGCTAGGACCAGGGGCCATCGGCAGTCACAATGCTAGAAGAAGGAATTATTATTATTTTATTTTTTTTATTAACAGGAGAGAAACTTGTACAGGGGGGTAGTGGGGGTGAAGAGGTCTTTAGGACATGTGTACATGTGTACAACAAGGTTGTTAAACTGCCAAGACCAAAGTGAAACCAGTTAACAACCAACTCAAGGTAGGCATAGTCACAATCCCTAGAAATGTGCCTTGTAGGAGAGCCTAAAAGCCAATCTGCACGCCAAGTGAAATTGAAATTATACAATTCTGAATGTTTATTGACACTTGCTTCCACTGCATTGCACGCTTCATTGCAGTCCAACACGAGGATACAACACGATACCACCAAAACGCTCTCATCATAAAACATGACTGATTGCTTCTTCTTCTTCTGTTATTAATAATTAGTTTTCCATTAAAATTCTCCTAAAGCTGAAAGGAAATGTTCAAGGTAATGGTAGAGCAATACCACAAATCACGGTGTTTAAATCAAGTCAGGACTCCTCTTTGACAGAAGCTACGGTAATGTGATCTCCCGTTCACTGCCTACCCACACACAAGCTTGTCTTAACAGGATGCAGGCACAGTGAAAGTTCATCCCATGATTGCAAAATCTATTGCCTTGTCACACCGGCAGTCAACAAAGGAGAACATAGTAGATGCGTGCACCAACTGGCAGAAACTGACACTAAAGTACATGGAAAAAAGGAAAAATCCCTTGAGTTTCTGAATTAGGGTGGAGTTGACAGAGGCTGGTGGTAGCCCTGGGGGACAACCAGTGGTTTATATGTTGAGTGAGATGGGAGGCGGATAGTGGCACCAGCTTGTGTTTACATAGTCTTAATTTCACATACACACTGGAGGAACTCTCACCCAGTACTCCACTGATGGTGACCAATAGAGGACCAACAATGTTTGTATGTTTCTTTTCCTCAGAGATGTCCATAGTGTGAAAGAAATAGTAAATGGGTTGTTTGAATCCGCAAATCACAGACGTATGTTGATACACTCGATTAAAAACAACAACCTGTCAATACTCTTTCAATGGTATGTTAAAAGTACATTTACATTTTAAATTTACATTTATGGCATTTAGCAGACGCCTTTATCCAAAGCGACTTACAACAAATACATTTGTTTAAGTAAGTGAATCATCTATCCATCAGTCATCATAAGATAAAGTAATCAATGCTCAGAACAGGGGCCACAGGCAGTCAATATATAATAATATATGCCATTTAGCTGACGCTTTTATCCAAAGCGACTTACATTGCAGTGAGTGCATTCAGTATATATGGTCCCAGCGGGAATCAAACCCACAACCTAAGCGTTAGCTTAGCACCATGCTCTACCAACTTAGCCACAGAGGACCACAATGCTTTTTTAAAAATGATTAACAGGAAAGAAACTTGTAGAAGGGGTGAAGAGGTCATTAGGAGGGACGGTGGAAGATTGGTAGTGAGTACTAAAGTACTAAACTAAGGCTCATTTTATATCATAAAATAAGCCACATGGTGTATGGTATATACAAGTGCTGTCTCCTTCTGTGCTGTGCTGCTCCCTGCTGGATAAAAGTAGCATTCAAAATGCAACAGAATTAACAATATAACCTCCAGAGCAAAACAATAAATCCTTAGTTTCAGAATAATGTTTCATTCAAACAATTTACATTGAATCAGCAAAACAATATGCAGTGCAATAAAAACAATTCATGCATTTCATACTCCTGAGTTTAAATTATATGTTCTCCTTGAACATTAGTGCACACATTCAATAACTATACATTTAAAACTGAAATATATCATAAGCATTTATAAAATGCTTGTTCATGCTTTTCATCTTTGAGCAATGTATTTTAGCAGCTTAAGGGCATTTTTCTTTTAACAAAATAAAGAAAACCTTAAAACATTGTGCTTATTCCAAATCAAAGCATTTAAATGATCAAAACAAAGATCTTTGTATTATGCGGCTACACTGTATGCACAAGTAACAGAAACAAGAAATCTCAAAAAATTGACAATATACTCATAAATCTTGAATGAATTGAAGATTGGAATAGTTATATTTACATTCCGAAGGCATGAAAGTGTTAGTAGTTGGACAATTCTAACAGTTGTACTGTTCACATCTAACAAAAGCACTTTCCCTGCTGTACCTATCCCCCATCCACAGTAAAGACAGCTTGTCCATGGCTTTGTTTGACAACTCTGTAACCTGGCTAAGTTAGATTACAAGATGCTGATACTAATTGAGTGCCAGAGTGATTAGTCATTTGCGTCAGTCAGCCCTCTAACTGTAAGCCTATTGTGAGGAACACGCTGAATGACATAACAGACACAACAAGTCACAGTCAGTTAACGTGTTAGAAGAAGTGTTAGCCAAGCCAGTAAACTATAGGTTTAATGTACCACAGACCAACACAGTTAGTGAGAGGCCTCACTGACCCTGACCCTGAACTGAACTGAACCGTTTTCGTTGTTTCTCTCTGTCTCTCTCTGTCTGTCTGTGTCTCTCTCTCTCTCTCTCTCTCTCTCTCTCTCTCTCTCTCTCTGAGAGAGTCTCAGATTCTTGAATCATATAGCCATAATACATTGTACATTCACATGAGCACAATATGGTGTTATTCATCTTCCTGAGATATGAGATATCTATTTTATAATGTAAGAGGAAAAAAACCCAGTAGATCCCTGAGGGTAAAAATACGATTGTTTGTGTTCTATTACCATCATTTTGCTGTCCTTCACATAACGGCTCAAGAATATATCATCACCCTTATCAATTATTTGCCATGGTCCTTGTTTGTCTGGCATTGGCTGGGCACCGTCTTGGGCAACATCCACCCTGTAGGCCTGTCTGTCTATAGAATAGCACACACAGCAGTAGGATGATGCTTCACCATAGAAGCTACAACCCAGTTCTGCTTCGATGGGTAATCCTCCGGGTAGAGTGCTGAGTACCCCACCGCTTCTACAGACCGCCTCTTCTGCACACGGTGGAGGATGATCCGGTAGGTCCCCGTTATGGGGCTCCGACTGTCCGCACAGGCGTTGTTCTGCAGATGTATCCCTGTGATGCCCATGTCCGCCAGAGAGGACTTTGTCTCTTGCTCCACCACACACAGACCCTGTGTGGACTCCCCCAGGTGGACAGGGGTCAAAGGCAGAGGGGCGTACGCTTGTGGGTACTCTATCCCCTTCAGCCAGGTGCTGGTCATGATCTGAGAGATGGAGGAGCGGTCAGGCGGTACGGGCCTCAGCATGCCCTTTATAACCAGCTGGCAGGCGTTGGGCACGTATGAGGGGATGGCGTATGACCCCTGGAGTATAAAACGCTTTAGCTTGCTCAGGTTGTCTGCATGGAATGGCGTGGTGGTTGTCACCATAAAGTAGAGGAGGACGCCCAAGGCCCAGATGTCCACGTAGCGACCCAAGTAGCCCTTGTCCTTGAAGAGCTCTGGCGCGGCGTAGGGCGGGGAGCCGCAGAAGGTGGTGAGGACTTCGCTAGGATCGCTGACGGTGCTGAAGCCGAAGTCTCCCACCTTGATGCAGTAACTGGTTGTGTAGAAGATGTTCTCCGCTTTCAGGTCTCGGTGGACGATGTTGTTCTCATGCTGGAATGATGGCAAAACATAGGAAAGTTGAATGTTGATAGAAAATGTGTATGTACTGTCTTACTGAAGTGAATCTGCAAATCATACCTCAAGGTAAAGTACAAACTGATGAAACACTTTTGCACAAATGTATACTCAACATCCCATTGACATCAATGAATGAATTATGCAACGTTTAAAACCACTTTTCCCAAGTTAAGAATATACAGTGCAATGGAGTTGAATGATGTCTCTTTGTCATCTACAGATCAATTGATTTGATTGTTATTCTGGGCTCAATCATTAAGCTCACCATGTGTTTTATAGCAGAGATGATCTGGGCAAAGATGAGCTTGGCCTCCATGTCAGACAGATGCCCCCTGGTGGTGATACGTGAGTACAGGTCTCCTCCATTGCCGTACTCCATCACGAGGTAGAGGCGCTTGCTGGTCTCCATCACCTCGTACAGGCGGACGATGTTGGGGTGAGACAGCTTCTCCATACAGGAGATCTCTGAGGTAAACATAAACTGAGACTTCTTATCCACACGAAGTTTGTCCATGATCTTGATGGCAACTCTCTCTGAAGGGGGAGAAAGAGGGGAGAGAGAAGAGAGAGAGAGAGAGAGAGAGAGAGAGAGAGAGAGAGAGAGAGAGAGAGAGAGAGTGGGCAGGGTGGTGTAATTAAATTAAATTGAATTTCCCCAAGTCTTATTAAAGTCCAACAAAAATATGCGCCTGCAGGAGAATGCAGGTAAACTACTGTATGAAGACTATGAAGACCCCCCATCTCTTCTGTGTTATTTCCCTGGGGGCATCTCTAACTGTCCGCTACAGAAATTAAAGAAATGTATAAAACATGACATGAATTCACCACAGGGGGTGAGGGGGGATCTGAGGCGATCAGGAGGTGCTTAGTTCAGGCGACCACCCCTTGTCCTCTGGCATCTGTATTCACCAGGTATTCATCCAGTCTTAATTCCCCTATGAAGACCCCCCATCTCTCCAGAGACACACACACACACACACACACACACACACACACACACACACACACACACACACACACACACAAACAAACACACACACAGTATTCACCCAGTTGTAATGCCCCTCCTGGAGGGACAGACTGTGTGTGGCACTGTTAATGAGTCTAGAGACAGGGTCAGCTCATAATGAACTGGTCAGTAGGTAATATCAGTGAGCTATGTCTATATAGGCATACTACTGCCAGACCCCAGCCATCTAATGTCCTTCTGGATATAGCATGTCGTTTAAAACTGAGTAACGTGAAGAAACTGCATCCAATGAACAAATGATTGAATGAACAAATGAATGAACAAACTAATAAATTAAGGTAAGTCAACCTTACCTTTGGTCAGTGCGTGGATCCCCAGTCTGACGTGAGAGAAGTTTCCTGTCCCTACGTCCCCCCTCAGGTCATAAAAGGCGATCCGTCTGCCCAGGATGAGGTCGTTGACCACCTTCTGATTGTGAGCCATGTCGTAGACGACCCTCTCGAGCGGCGTCTGCTTCATCCTCTCATCGGCAGTCAGCTCTGATATCTGACGGGCAGGGACAGGCCGGGGTTTGGGGGTCTTGTCCACCACAGTCACACTCTTGGCTTTCTTAACCTCCTTGTGTCTTGGCCATGCTAGTCTGGATTTGATGCCTAGAGACATGGATAATATATAACATATGCCATTTAGCTGACGTTTTTATCCAAAGCATACATTTTTCAGTATATATGGTCCCAGCGGGAAACGAACCCCCAAGCTTTGTTAGCGCCATGGTCTACCAACTGAGCCATAGAGGACCATGGAGGGGGAAAGGTTGAGAATAAGAGGGCAGTTTGGATGAGATTCATGGTTCCATGTGATGTATTCTGTCTGTGGAGATTTACTGTCTATTTAAGGTTACATTTTGTTAGCATGGTATATCATAGCCAGTTGTGTCTGTCAACATGTAGCCACCTGCTCCTGCATCTGCTGTAGGCTGCACACAAAGAAACAATAACAAATCCAATCCATCCTCAAATACTACTGTATGCATTGATATAAATGTTCAGGTTTTCAGCATGTCTTTGTGGTACTACAGTATGTGGTGGATCACAGCTCTACTCGTACTCTGACTGGCTTTCAAACTGTAGAACAACTGTCTGTCCTTCTGTCTGAAGCACACTTACTAGAGGTCAATGAACAGGTGATTTAGCATTTAGCTGCAGACTCTGCACCTGGACCAATGGAGAGTACAGTGAGTCTGCACTGCAGGACGTTCATAATGAGATCAGTCTATTGTACCGTACATTAATCTGCACGGAGACTCCAGTAGTCGCAGGGCAGAGTAGCCGACTCACTAAACGTTAATCTCAACCAGCTTAACATCATACTGAAGGTTACATGTGCATGAAAAGGAGGGAGCAATACACTTAGAAATAGTTAATATTATATCATATTTATATGTAACCTAATAACACATCTTTTGAGGAGACATCCAGTATCCTATATATATTACAACATCCAATATCCTATAAACAATGAAAAGTGCCAAAAAGTGCAAAATCCGTATTATTATTACTATTTCATATCTACTGTATATATCACTGCAGTGTTGACACCAATAACTCACCATGGTATGATATGGATTTGGTGTTGTTTCTAGCAATGTACTATAACGTCATACAGTCCTTCAGATAAACCAATCAGACTTCAATCAAAACTGTGATTAATTGAATAAGATGACCGTGGCATTGAACTCACCAGATGACATCACCATAAGTTTATCCAGCGGACACGAAAAGGGTCAAGGGGGCTAAATGGAGATAGGCCAGACAGGTCACAGGTCAAACCTCTATAAATGTTTGGAGGATTAAGCAATGAGGTCACAGCATCTCTTTATGGCTTATTCCCGGAATAGGGAGGCTATGTTTCCTGGGTTGCTGTAATATCCTCCTATCTTTTTCAAAGTGTTTCCACACTACATTGAAAAATGCATGTTTTATAAACTGAAATTATTCAAATGTATTAATCCTGTTAAAAGAGAGGTTGCAGTTGTTTTAGTAGTTTTTGGTACTACCTGCATCCCTGTGAATCTGTCTAGAGAGGAGATTTTGCCAAATGAATAGAGTGAACAGTTGTGCTGTACGTACATTGAATTTTTCTGTAGGTCGAGATTAACATGTCAGATGTGTGGGAGTTGGTTAATTCAACAGGTCAAATAATACAGCTGGTTTAGCTATCCCTATAAAAATGTGTAATCCTGGCAGTTTTCATCATCTTCAATCTGATTTAAATGTAACTGTTACCGGTCAGGTCATGCAGGTCAGGATTAGAGCCCTGCTTTTGGCACAGTATTAGTGGTTTAGACCTGGTCACTGTGTTCTAATACACAGGGGAAAACACTGGGCTACATTCAGTATAGGGGCAGCAGACTGGATACAGGAGATCTTGGGTTGAACTATTTCCCAAACAATAGTTAGACACAGAAGGATCAGGAGCGCTGATGTATATATACCGTATACAGGTCAGTGATCAGGACCCCTCTGTGCTGTGATTAGATAATATGTTGTTGTCAGAGAATGCAATATAATTCCTGCTCTCTCTCTCTCTGATAAACTGATAAATTCTTCTGTTTGGTGGCCTACTCTCTATCTACTGTAATGTAGTGTAGAGTCATGTTGGCATGTTGTTGGCAACAAAATGAGAAAATCTAAGACAAGCAGTAACTGAATGTCCCAATGCAATGATAGAAATGTAATCAGACACCAGGGTTGGGGCAAATTCCTTTTGAATTCCATACATTTCGGTAGTGAATTAAATTAAATTAGGTAATTGAAAAAAGAGCATTGATTTTCAATTATTTTTAAAAAGTAAAAATCAGAGTATCTGGGTATACTGTACAGTATGTTCCAATGGTCAGCAACTCAATTGTGTGGGCTCTTTACATTCTACTCTAAATTGAAAATAAAATTTTGAATTGAATTGGAGTTTCAAAACACCTCCTGAGTTAGGCACTGAATTTTCTGGCAAAAACCACCATTACAGATTATTTGCATTTACATTTACATTTACATTTATGGCATTTAGCAGACGCCTTTATCCAAAGCGACTTGCAACAAATACATTTGTTTAAGTAAGTGAATCATCTATCCATCAGTTATCATAAGATAAAGTTATCAATGCTCAGACCAGGGGCCATAGGCAGTCACAATTGTATATTACTGCCATTGTAAAAACATAGGCCAGCAATCTCTTCAAAAATTGACTTTTAATTTGTGTCTAAAACTAAATAGCAAAAGGTTTACAATACGTATTCAAAATGAGGGATATTCATCTGTTTTGTATTTACGAATAAACAACTACTCATAAAATAATAATGTATTACCTGGTAGCTGCAGATCCTTCATCTCTCTCCCTCAAGCCCATCAGTAGACTGACCCTTGCATGTGAATGCTGTCCTATCACTAAATCTGCCTTCTGCCAATCCTATTAACGGCCTGTATTAATATCCATTAGGCCCTCAGCCTGACAGACTAGAGGCCCTGGAAATGCTGCACAGGCACTTTTCTATGACAATTTACAGCTCATGAATCTTATCTATGTATGGCATTGGCTACCAAATCAATGTGTTAAATTAAACCGTATCACATATTATAACATATTGTATAATCTGAAGATTTAATGTTTGAAACTATTTGTAATGAAATGGCTTTTACGTAAAACAGCTTGATGACAATTTGATCTGACAGTTGTTTTAGGCCTACAATTGTGTTTTCTTGTCAGCATCTTCCCCACTGTTTGCAACATTTGGTGGCTTAGGTGTTTTGAACATTCACCCATGATACGGGGGCGTTTGGTTGGCTTTGGTTGAAGCCAATCACCAGCTCTCGCAGTCGGTCACTCTGCCAACCGCACACAAGGGATAGTTGGCGGGAGGGGAAGGGGAGGGACTTTCGAATGTGTTATTCACGAATCAGAACACGTTTTTCAGCTCCGCGCTACGAGCACATGCCAAATGACAGCTGTGTTTATACCTTGAACAATCGCTGAAATCTACTTTTTGTCCTGACAACCGCTTTGTTGTCTAGAGAATGGCGGCAACGGTGGCAGTCGTACAACCTGTCGTACCCATAGAGTCAGAACCAGACCGGTGCGGGAGCGAGGAAGAGGGCCGACCGGGGAACGATGCGGAGGAAGAGAACAACCAACAGACGGGGCCCGCTGCAGCTCCGCAAAACCGCCTCGCGAAGTTACCGCTGTCCCGCATCAAATCATTGATGAAAGCCGACCCTGACGTGTCCCTCGCCAGTCAAGAGTCTGTGTTCATTATAGCTAAAGCCACAGTAAGTCAAAAGTATTCCTTGAAACAAAGAGCTAACAGTATATTCAGCTAACTTCCCATAGCTGGCTATAGCTACTGGTGTGCAGCAGGCTTTTGTTCCAGCCCAGCACTCGTCTAGTATCAATGTGACAACTGCCTGACCAGTAATTGATGCTGGGCAACTCTCTATCGAGGAGTACTGTAGCTATCAGAAGTGATGATGACAGCAACCCAGTTGTAATCCACCCACCAATGTCTGTGATATTATAGGCCCATACTGACTGTCAAACATCTTGTCTTATAGGAACTCTTTGTTGAGATGATTGCCAAAGATGCCCTGGTGTATGCCCAGCAAGGAAAGAGGAAAACTTTGCAAAGGAAAGATTTGGGTAAGACCTGACAAGCAAACATTTCGGGAGTGACTAAAGGGACCGTCCTGACCAGCATCACATTGACAGCCTGGGGTCAAAACCGAAAACTGACCCTAACCTTAACCCTTAACTCTAAACCAAATGTTAACCAATTTGGAAATCCAACATAAGTTTGCTGGTTAGTCATGTCCCTTTTTTTTTTTTTTTTTTTTTTACCCAAACATTACCTACCACACATCAGTCATTGAACCCATACCTTAACCAATGCTCAGTTCAGAGGTCACCAACCCTGGTGCTGGAGAGCTAAAGGGTGTGCATGCTTTTGTTCTAGCCCAGTACCACTGAAACAACTAACAACTGATGAGCAGTTGATGAGTTGATTAATCTGTGTTGGTGCTGGGTTGGAACAAAAGAACCACCCTTGTGGCCCCCCGGGACCAGGATTAATGACAACTGCTTTAATTTGTGACTAGTTGTCTCTAACCGTGTGTTTTGTCTGACCTGACAGACAATGCAATAGAGGCCATTGATGAGTTTGCTTTCCTAGAAGGTAAGTGTTGCTTGAAGTACGCTTCTTAGCAAAGCCTCTACTAACTAGATTCTGTATCACATTGACATCTTTGGATGTGATGCTGTAGCCATTGCCATTGGCCAAATTTAATGACTGAATTTTTTTCTTTCTGTAAAGGTACTCTGGACTAAATATTACAATTGGAGGACAGCAGAGAGTTGTTTAAGGATGGGATGCATTTCTGGGACGCGCACTGACACAGACACATTGATCTGTTTTTTGTTTTTTTTCATCAAGTGGACATTGTAAAGGCTTTTGCTACTGAACATGTAATAACTGTAAATACATCTGATGATAAACCTCCCTCAGCCAGTCTTGTATACATGGAGTCTACCATTTGTAATTTGTAAATATTGTGAGATATAATGTTGAAATAAATCATACAAATATGTTTAACCCTATTCATTTGGAAGTATTGTATGATTATTAACAGTTATCTGTTTGCTTGGTGTCCTGTCCAGGCAACAATTACTGTTTGTGTGCACCATTTTCCAAAGGGAGGAAGATATAGATTTTCAATTTTAATATAATGAAAATCATGAGATACAAATCTATCTACCTAAGAAAAACTTAAAACCTCATGCAGACACAATGCTTAACAGGGGGTCTTGCAAATGACCAGGCCTACTGTCTGCAGACTAAGGACAAAGACTTTGGGCATTTCCTTTCCAAATGCCTCTAACTCTGTCTGCCGGCTCCGAGCTTAGAGCCCATATTTACGCATCATGCCATTATATCCTGTTTACTTTTACTTTTCTATAAATTATCAAACCAGAGAGAGAGAGAGGGACTTTGACTTGAACTGCAGGTCCATAATCAAACAAGCATGATATGAGCTTTAGTTCAGATTAGAGTGCCCCACGCCAGGGCAGACACACATGCCAGGGTTAGCCTCAGCCTGTGCTGGTGGTCTGTTCTTGCTATGGCACCTGAAATGTATCTGGAGGAAATCAAGGCTAGACTAAAAATACACAACAACATTTTGATGTGCTGCTGGTGCATTCCTGAACAGAGTCACCTAGATCTAGTGTGCAGTGTCAGCAGAATAATGTCCTGTGCATTTTTGATATTTAATTAACTACAGCATTACTGTTGCAAGCAAGTTAATGTTAATGTGACCTATGCTTTTCATTCCCCCTTTTCAATCATGACTCATTTACATCTTACTAATGATGCAAACATTTAAATAAACCGATAAATGTTGTTGCATACTTTGCTAACTTTTCAAAGACTTTAAGAAAATAATTTCAAGCCAGAGGATGTACTGTATGAAAATGTCTTTTCTGCCGTCTGGATTGACAGAAATGTGTGTTTTCCTTTCACAGCTTTTGTTAAACACATCCATTCCTGTAAAGGGTTCCCTTTCGCACTCAAGACCATTGGGTTTTGCAATAATTCTAAATAATTGCCTTAGTGTATTTAACCAAACATGTTCTGGTTTAGTGTTACACTGAGCAAAGAAACAAACCTGTGAGAACCCACAGATGTTGGTTTGAGATGACTGCCTGCACAGAACAGTTCTAGTCTACTCCCATTAAAAGAATGCCAGGCGAATCGGGCAGTGTGGAACATACAGTGCCCTAACTATCATAAAACATAATCACAGCATGTTGCATGGATGGATGGAACTGTATTTCCACAGTCAATAAAGAAGTTCCATTAGGGTAATTAAGTGCTTTATGTAAAGTTAGATGGTTCAGCAATGCCTTTTGTCTTCTCGAGCAGAACATGGACAAAGAACTAACTGGTATAGTTAGCGCTGGATCTAGTTCTATTACCAATTGCTAATTCTAGAACTAACTAACTCCTGAATTGTAGACTCACTATTAAGCTGAACAAGGTGAAGCTACAGACAATTCCTAAAGATCCTAAAGTAATCACCAATACGTTTGCTGGATTCAATCTGTACAGTATGATGATGATGATGAAGTTTATTGTCAAGAGGAAATTCTTCCCACAACTCACCAGTTACACAACCAAAAACAAGTATGTTGTAGACTGTACCTTTTCCATCTCAACACTGGACAAAGTGTTGCCCCATGGAACTGAACACAGAGACCATTTTGGGTAAGCTGTCGTGGACCACATGTATAGCAGGTCATGCCCCATACCATTTCTAGGAGGCCATAGCCTACCAAACCTCTCCTCCGGGCCTTTACCCCCTCAACGAGGAAGACAGGTCTTTAAGGCATTTATAGGTGGTTATGAATTCCATTGTTTGTATTTTCAACCTTTGTTTGGCTGTGTTTGCTGTCTGTATACTACAGTGATCTCTTAATCGCCTCTGAGAAATGCAGGAAATGTGTTTGGCTCACAAGCAGACCTGAAGTCATAGGGAAGGTATGTTTTCGCAGCTGAAAGATTCCAACCTGATTTCTTAAGGGTTGAATTCTTGCACGCTCCCCCCGACCCCCCACCACACCCCCCCACCCACCCCCTCTACCTCCCCCCTCCTCACCTCCCTCAATACACAGACTGCATATTTTTACTTCCAGGACTCAGGTATGCAAGGAGTCAGATAGGGATTTTTATTGTGTTCTTGTCGTCTAAAAGCTTCCAGTCATAAGCCCCACCATTCATGGGAGATTTGCCCTATATTAAACCCTCAATATAGTCTGTTCATGCATTTCGCTCTCAGTGTGTGTTCTCCTCTTGGACATCATACATTAATTGGGTATACACACTATTACAACCCTGTATCCACCAGTTACAGTGACTACAGGAATACAACGATAGATACAGGTACTTGTACAAACAAGTACAAACAAGAACGATGAGGGGACATTTTCCAGCATCATATGAGTAGCTGAGTGTTTTAGACTATGTTCATAGGTGCAATGTTTATTTTTGTTTGCATTCTTACCATTCTTGTAAATGTTTATTTAACAGAACACCAGCTGCATTACTAAAGCCCTTAGTGAGGGAGGGGATGCTGTAATCCAGTTACAGTTCCTCTGCAAGGTAGAGCGGTGGTTTCCTACCCAATGGGGAGCATCAGATGGGTTTTAGTAACACCCAGCCTGCCAAAGCAAACCCTCCACACTCTCCACACCGCCTCTCTCTCTGTCACTCAGGGCTCCTGGGCCCAGTCCCCCCCCCCCCCCCCCACGCCTTCTTAGGGCCCTCAGGACACACAGTAATGATGTATCGTCATACTACTGTATAATCACATTGATAGCAGTTGTTCTTTTTGTACCATAACATTTAGGATAATCTTATGATGTGTCTTTGATAAGCCTACTAGTGCAGAGCTGGTAGCCCGTGCCTAACAATAGTCATGTACCTCTTTCATCTCAGCACCACTTGGGTCGAATCATGAAGGAGGAATCATGCTCAATACTGTAGTAGTATACTGTTGTTTTCTCCTAGTAATCAGATCCTGCTGCTGTTTGTTGAAGTATCCCTTTAATGTTACTTGTTGATGCCTGAACCGCAGATAAAGCCTCCAGCATATTTTTGTGGTGATTGTTTTTTGGGAAACAAACTGAATATTTTTTCTTTGAATCATTCTGGTATGAAAAATGCCTTTTAGACCATTACAGGAATACAAAACAGACGGTTTGCATACTGCATTGTTATAACATTGTAATGGCATTGTCATTACATTGTTGTAATCTGTCCAATAAATGTACTGCCATAGGCTTTGTGGTGTTTATTTTTTTTAAAGACAATCATAACATAGCTGCAAGACTAATGGGCTACGCCGTTAACTAGGTAGCGTGCACTTTCCATGACTGTCGTAGGTTGCCATAAATCAGGATTATTTTAAGTGCTGTTTTTTGGAAAGTACCTTTGAAGAGGGCAAAGACACAAAAATGAACCGAGCGAGTGTGGCACTCAGAGTAGACAGAGAGGGAGAGAGAGAGCTGGAGAGGGAGGGGAAGTGAGGGTTTGGGAGTGTGTGGGGGTGTGTGTCTGTGTGTCTGTGTGTGTGTGTGTGTGTGTGTGTGTGTGTGTGTGTGTGTGTGTGTGTGTGCTCGAGGGATAGCGAGAGAGTGAGAGGGGGGGGAGAGGGAGAGAAAAAGGGAGGAAGGGAGAGAGAGTGAAAAGGGAGGGAGGGAGGGAGGGTGAGTGAGTGAGTGAGAGTTAAAGGGAAGGAGGGAGGGAGGGAGGGAGAAATATAAGAGACAGAGCAATAGAGAGAGAGGTAACAGAGCGGATTACTTCCATTCCTTCCCTGCCAGCCTCACCATGTTTCTCCAGACACTGACTGTTATTGCTCTCTCTGCTGTCCTCCTGGCCTCAGTGGAAGGTAAGACAAGATTACACCTACTGTACTGTATCCAGGCTACCGCTAGCATGCACCCTGCTGGTGCCTGGTTCTGCATGAGAGCGATGGCGAAGAAAGGCAGCCTGGAGCTACAGTAGAAGAGAGGAGAGGAGAGAGGGAGGAGAAGGGAGGAGAGAGCCAATACTGGAGCAGCAGAGAGAGAGAGAGAGAGAGAGAGAGAGAGAGAGAGAGAGAGAGAGAGAGAGAGAGAGCGAGAGACAGAGAGAGAGAGAGAGATTGATGTAAACAGAAGGGTAACATCGCAGGAAGAGAAGCATTTTAACTGACACTACCGAATGCTGATTAGAATCTACTGTAACTGTGCTGTACATCAGATCTGTCAGCACTGTTCTGGGGGAAACATGTTTGTTTATGTCAAGGATGAAAAATGAGCACATTCAGAGGGAACAGTTCTTTCATGTGGCACAAGTTTTCATGTTCATGCAACATCTCACTGAATATTAGCGACTGTGTTTATGTAACTGGTTTAGTTATGCCTCCACTTGCCACTTCAATGAAAACGATGTGAATGTTTCTCATCACTCAATCTAGTGTGCTAAAAAGGCAACATTATGTTATCAGTCTTCCCCCCCTGCAGACTTTGGCATAACAACACATCATGGAGGATTAGGAGATGTTGTTCTAATTCCTCTGACATTCTTGTGAGCGTAGTGGGCGTGTACAGCAGCTTGCAGTCTCTGCTCATCTGATAGCATTACCCTGTCAACAAAGGCAGCCAATGCATACGGTAACACAACTATATAAAACAACGCGTTTGAAATAATGACTTGCTTGCTACCAGGTATGCTCACTGATGACTGTTAAAGAAGGTCTACACCACAATAACAACCTTCCTATCAATCTGCCTCCATGTACAGTAGAGATGACATACTTGAAGGAGTTTGACAACAAGATCTCTTTCTCTCTCTCTTTCTCTCTCTCTCTCTCTCTCTCTCTTACGTGCCCTCAATCTCGCCCCTCTCCCCCCTCTCTCTCTGTCGCCACCCTCCCTCCCTCCCTCCCTCCCTCTCTCTCAGGTAACGGGGTCCAGATGCAGAGGGACGTTCAGTGCTGTATGCAGTACTCCCAGGGCAAAGTGCGCACCAAAGACGTCCTGAGGTTCGAGGTGCAGACAGAGGGGCCGGACTGCAGCATACAAGCCATCATGCAAGTATTCCAACTATCCCTGGAGCTCTCCACTGGCAGACGTGGAAAATATGCCTCTTAAGGCTGAGGCATTGTCATCTGTCCAGGTTTATGTTGTTATGGCTCTGCCTGAACTGTAATTGCCAGGGAAGTGAGGAAGGAAATATGTGGGAATAACAAGCTATCAAAAAAAGAGATCGCTCCCCATAGAGCCAACTCTGCTAAGACTTTTATTCAAACCACGCATGCATTAGGATCAGACCTGGGTCAAATGCATTTGTCAGATACTGTGTTTTGTGACTAAATGTTTTTAATGTTGTCGTTAGGGGTTAGAGTTGCAGGTAGGCGCATGTGTCAAATCATTTCAAACGCTTTCAGAGCTGTCTTTTATTAAGTTGACTTGGTACAATACAGCCAATGTAATGGTCCTAAATGTTCATACCAAGCCAATTCAAAACACATTTCAAAGTAATTATAAGCATTGTGTTACAGTTGAATCTCAGGTTCAGAAATGAGCAACAGCAGGTATGATCAATCAATAGGTTTAAAATCGAGTTGCAACAAGGGAACAATATCCAACATCAAAGCAGAAATATTGTCCAACCTCAAATATGAAGGACACAGCTAATATACCCTAGAATCAGTTAGGTAATAAAACATGTTTTGTTTGTGCATGTGATTGCCTGTCGATAATACAGTCCATACGTCAATTACTATCAACCGATTGGTACGAATATACAGATACAACAGAGAGATCATAACATTTCACTCAATCAAGTCCTGCGGTATCAGCAGACTCACAAGATAGGGATTCATCAGAAGAACATGACAAGTATTAGCTAATAAAGCTAGAAATGATTGAATTATATGATCAGCCATACAATAATGTAAAACACTAACACTCTATGACCACACATGATGGTTACACACGTCTAAACATAAAGTTCAATACCTCTAAATTCCCCACCACCCATTGGTCATACGGACCATGTATACTGTATGTCTTTGACCCAGGTCTAATTGTTGATACTGTGCATATAAAGTAGTCTATGCGTTTCAGTTGGTGAGATGCAAGGGTGGTCAAGTGACAGTTGTTTTTCTGCTGTGTTGTGACATACATACAGACTGTACACAAAGAAGGCAGTGAAGTGTGCTGACCCCAGAGACAGGAAGGTGAAGAGATTACTGAGGAAGCTGTTCCAACGCCAGTGGACCAAGGCCCACAGGACTATGTGGCTCCACCCACACGGCAACCTGCCAGTCATGTCTGAGGTATGAGATGTGGGCTGGGCTTATAAAGGAGAAGGGGGAAGTTGGCCCGACAGGCAGGTCTCGGATCAGTTACCCAGAGCAAATGCTCATCTTTTCTCAAAAATGGGAAAAATGGAAACTGGTCTTGGGTCAGTTATGTACAGTTTTGGTTGTTGTGTCTCCTGCAGGACAAGAAAGATGGGTGGGAAGCCCTCCATGTGGAATGAGTGTGCAATAGCTACCACCACAGGAGGAATAAGATTGTCATAGGTGAGAGCTATGGGGACTATGGGGACTTTTCAATCATGGTGTGAAACACCCTTTGATCTTTAAAAAAAAATATTGGTCATGCTAGTTTGTTTGGTGATGTTGTGATGCTGTTTTGAAAATATATTCATAGTTACCCCAGATATTGAGATCTGTTGGGGAAATATTTCTTAAACCACAGCAACAATATTTAATTATGTTCAATGAATACCAACAATGAGTATTGATTGTATCCACATTTCTGTAATTAACCAGTATTAACCAAATTGCTCTTCCTCTCATTTCGATCTCTCTCTTCCCCATCCTCTCCTCTCCCTCCAGGCCAAGTAAACTTCCAGCGGCTTGTCATTCTAATCCAGCTGAGCTTGCTGACTCTCCAGTCGCCTCGTGTGTCTGTCTACATACAATACTGTTTCTGCCTGGGAGTGTGTGTGTGTGTGTGTGTGTGTGTGTGTGTGTAGTGGCTGAGCTGTCATCCCGTACCATGAGAGTCTACACTCACTGCGCGCTTCATTAGGAACACCTGTACACCTTCTCATGGTGGAGGTGGTGTAATGGTGTGGGGAATGTTTTCTTGGTACACTTTGGGCCCGTTAATACCAATCAATCATCGCTTGGAACGCCACAGCCTATTTGAGTATTGTTGCTGACCATGTGCATCCCTTCATGGCCACAATTTACCCATCTTCTAATGGCTACTTCCAGCATGATAATGCACCATGTCACAAAGCAAAAGTTGTCCTAAACTGGCTTCATGAACATGACAATGAGTTCAGTGTTCTTCAGTGGCCTTCCCAGTCACCGGATCTGAATCCAATAGAACACCTTTGGGATATGGTAGAACGGGAGATTCACAGTTTGAAAGCGCACCTGAAAAATCTGCAGGAATTGCGTAATGCAATCATGTCATCATGGACCAGAATCTCAAAGGAATGTTTCCAACATCTTGTGGAATCAATGCCAAGAATAATTAAGGCTGTTTTGAGAGCAAAAGGAGGCCCTACCCAGTATTAGTATAGTGTTCCTAATAAAGTGTTCTGTGAGTGTATGTGGCCCTGTTGCAATACTCTTAAAATGTGCCTTTCCTTTCTCCATGCCTTGAAGAAATCAGTGATCTGACATGACCTGCTTTGACCAACCCAATTATGTTAGATAAGTGATTACTTTAAGGAAGGGAGGATAGAAGGATGCATCTTTAAAGTATTGGACAGGGCCTATGAGAGGTTTTGATAGCTAAATGTCTTTTACACTGACTGTCTGTCTGTCTGTCGCTAACTATGCCAAAGTATTTGCCAAGTATTTCTGATTACTTTCTATCACAAGAACCTGGTTTTCACAATCTATGGCTGTTATCTAAACTTCATAGAGGGCTTGATCTTGCCTGAAACACAATGTAATGTAGAAAAAAATGCACTGTATGTTTAAACATCTATAAAGTGACTCTTTTATAAATAAATTAACCTGAAAGAATGGGATTTTCCTGGTCATCATTTGTCTCGTTATATTGCCAATATTAGGGGTTGGTTAAGAAACTCTTTTATTCATTATGTACACAGTTGTACAGAGTTATCTCAGGTCTGTTAGGACTGCAGACAAAGACTCTTTTTCTCTCTCTCTCTCTCTCTCTCTCTCTCTCTCTCTCTGTCTCTCTCTCTCTCTCTCCCTCTCTCTCTCTCTCTCTCTTTCTCTCTCTCCCTCTCTCTCTCTCTCTCTCTCTCTCTCTCTCCCTCTTTCTTTCTCTTTCTCTCTCTCTCTTGCTCTTTCTCTCTCTCTCTCCCTCTCTCTCTCTCTCTCTCTCTCTCTCTCTCTCTCTCTGAGGCCACACGCTGCTTCTGTTTACTTGCCCTGGGTGCATACCGTTTGATGTTGAGGTGCCAAGCACCTTCACTCAGAGATAAAAGGTGATTAATGTTTCTAACTGAACACAGTTTGGGCTGCTGCCTAGTTTGGGCTGCTTCCTAAAGCTCCTTTAGCACCTCATTTGACACTTAATTAGAACTTGACGTAAACTCACGACAAAGGATCAGAACAGAAGCTAGCAGGCAACAATAGGGAGGCTGGCTGAAACTGGCCTGTTGCAGAGGTGGTGCCTCCGTATTATGTGTCCTTGATGACAGAAGTCTGAGGAAGGAATATCTTTGTTACCGCCAAAATCCTGAGGATATTCTCCACCAGGGGTAGCCATTTTCTAGTGTTCTGTGCGTTGACCCAGTTCTACTGTTATAGATAACGTCATAATATCACCTCAAACCAACCCCGCAGAGAAGGACAGTAGGACAGCACCACCTCCTGGAGAACTCTGTCTCTCTCTCTATCACTTTATCTCCATGCACAGGCAGACAGACAGATGCACGCACGCACACACACACACACACACACACACACACACACACACACACACACACACACACACACACACACACACACACACACACACACACACAATGTACAGAATGACACAATGATCGTCAATTCCTGAGACATTTATTTGTTGAAACTCGTTTGTCAACCAAAAATACTGACAATGCAAAAAAGCAATCTCACAACCAATATAAGAAACTAAAATTAACAGTTTAAGTAAAACAAAAGAAGCACAAATTTACTAATATGCTCTCAACCACAATGCAAACCATTTCTAACTTTACTATGCACTACTTACTTTAAAACCTTTTCCATTTAACATTCAAATATATGTATAGGTCTTTGAATTATGTACAAACATAAAATCCCTTCAGAAAGAACATAAAGTTACTGAAATTGATTGATTGATTGATTGATTGATTGATTGTGCTCTCAAGCACCAAATGATAAACAGAAAAGTTCATGTGTTGAATTCTAACATAAAGTAACAGAAATATCTGGCTATATGCATCTTGTCCTAACATAGTCAGAAAACAATCACAACACAAGCTCACTACAGAAAAGGGCAAATTCAAACAGTCTTAATACCAATATTATGTAAACCATAGCAACATTGGAAAAAAACCCAAGTCAAAGACCCAAATCAAATGTGCAACATACAGCAAACATAATCAAAGGCCCCAATGATATCAACATTCATTTTCTGACCAAGCAAGCATATTGTAAAATAATACCTTCACATCCTTCCGCTTTTTGTGACAAGTTGATAGTAAAATAGCAGGGAACTAGTACCAAAATCTGCTCAGGTAGAAATCATTAGTAACACTGAAATGCAATATTTGTTATAAAGCATCGATTGAAAAAACATTCTAAAAACAATGTCATCAATATCAAACCACCTAACAATAAGTAACAGAAATAAAAACCAAAGTGAAATATAAACATACAGGTCTATTTACATTCACATTGATGCAATTGATTAACTGCATGCAAACTTAAATAAACGTAAACTTGGAAAATAATATGTATTACCTTGATGTAAATACTTGGGTAATGACAGAGGTAGATTCACTGCCAAAAGATGCTTACAAAAAATAAAGCCATGCAATAAAACCAGCAAAATGTACAGAAAATACAAATGGATTTTCCATTAATTCACAGGCTTTTAGTTTCCTGTTTTTTGCACTACTGTAAGTACTGGTCATAGTGTACAACAATGTTGACTTCCATTATGGCTAAATCCCCTCAGATACCAGATTATGACTGACAAAATAGTTGAATTTTATACATGAGTGGCCCAGACAGAAAACTAATCCCTAGTCTACTCTTTGGTGTTTGAAGATCTGAAGGGACCTGAAAGGTGTAATGATGGATCCACCTAGCTTTCCAATACGGAAGTGCAATGATATGCTTTCAGGTTACAGTCCATCAAGACCTCTCAGGTCCTCTGACACTGGTCTTTTAGTCAAACCCGGGGCGAGGACAAAGAAATACGGGGAGGCAGCTTTTAGTGTCTATGGTCCTCGCCTCTCATGAGCTTAGGGTGTCACAATCCATAAACACCTTTGAAAGAAACTTCAAGACACACCTTTTTAGTTACCATTATTTACTCTTAATCCATTATTATTTCTATTTCTATTCTATTCTCTATGTATATATGTATGTATTTATGTATGTATGTATGTATGTATGTATGTATGCTTGTATGTTCTGTACTTATGTATTTTCAATGTTACCATTAAGCACCTTGTATTGCAATTTTGTATGAAAGGCGCTATATAAATAAAGCTTGATTGATTGATATCTCCTGTCATGCTGCTTACACCTATTCTAATTACTTCAGATCCACAAACATTAAAGGAATAGGCCTAGAGCCTGTTTTCAGACCAGGCTTACAGATACAATCCCCTCTGGGTCCTGCCTCTCACATGGTGGTCTCACTGTTGCGGTGTTTGACAGAGTCGTTCTCCTGGCAGATGAGCTGGTAGGGCTTCTCGTTCTGTTCGATCACAGAGTTGCCCATCTCTGCATCCTGGCTCAGGAGCTCCTGACGGGACAGGTGCTCCACGATGCCCGCGCCCAGCGAGTCCCCCAGCACGTTGGTGGTGGTCCGCAGGCGGTCCCTGGTGGGAAGAGGAACGGGTGGATCAGTACACACACACATACTGTACTGTACACATAGAACTGACTATACAGTACATAGACACAACCATATAAGACAGATCACACACATTCGAGCATGCACACACACACACACACACACACACACACACACACACACACACACACACACACACACACACAAATATGTTTTTGTATGTCTTTAACAGTAGGTGGGAATTCTGACCATTGTGCTAATGAAACATTATGAGGTATTCAACTGTATGTACATTACAAAACCTACCACAGTAATAAACAGTTGTAAACAGACTTCATCAATTCCACCAATCTATCTGCATTATGCATCAATGACCTTTGCAAGGAGTCCAGGTCTGTTCAGTTCTAGCAGGGCTCTGCCCGCTTCACTATGACATTTAGGCAGACTTACAGGAACCAATCCACTGCAATGATCAGTGTTATGTCGTCCGTGGGCAGTCCCACCGATGTCAATACGATCACCATGGTAACCAGACCAGCCTGAGGGATGCCTGCTGCTCCGATGCTGGCAGCAGTTGCCGTGATACTGTAGAGGAGGAGGGGGAGGAGGGGGAGGCGGTGACGATGACATCATTTAATAACAGAGAGAATAAACACATGCATGTATTAGGAAGTCAGTGGGGGATTAACACTGTATACGGATATGAAGGAGTATAAATCAATTCCCTTCACTGTAGGACTAATGGTCCCGAGGCTTTGAATTCAATGGAAAAGGCTTTGTGCAATATTGACAATAAAATGACTTATACACTCCACTCTCTGTGTTATTTTCCTCACCTCAAGGTCATGTAGGAATAACATTAACTCCAGTAATAGGCCTCTTCATTGCTTTATCATTGTATAAAATGGAGGTAGAATTACTTGTAGGTTTAAGGTTCCTGCTCATTGATAGCAATATGTCTACACATTACTGAGTCTGAAGAGTTCCGTGTAGCCTACCTGATGGTGAGGATTTGCCCGAAGTTGAGGTCCATGTTGTTGACCTGGGCGATAAAGATGGCTGCCACAGCCTCATAGAGGGCAGTGCCATCCATGTTGATGGTGGCACCCACGGGCAGGACGAAGCGTGTCACCCGCTTGTCCACGCGGTTATTCTCCTCCAGGCATCGGAAGGTGATGGGCAGGGTAGCAGAGCTGGGTGGGAAGGACATAATCAGATCAAAACACATTTTCCTGCAGACTTTTTAGGTACTTTGTTTAGCAAACTGTAACTGCAAACTGCAAAGCCTAGAATCAACACTAGACATTGACAGCTCTCTTATGTCTGCACAAATGATGTGACGGAACACACCTGACTAACCAGAAACACCTGTCAAGCCACTACTTTTGGTGCCCTGAAACAGAGGGACTATGTATAAAAAGGGTTGTAATTTATAAATGGTTAAAAATGTAATTAAAGCTGAGAATCTCAATCTGGAGGATGTTCCCAGGCCAATGATAAGAGCCTGCAGCAACCCAGTGATGAAGGTAAAGGGGTTCTTCCTGGTAACCCTGTGTTAGCCCACTGAGCTAAATGTGAATCGTACCTAGAGGATGTTCCCAGGGCGGTGATGAGAGCCTGCAGCAGACCAGCGATGAAGGTGAAGGGATTCTTCCTGGCAACCAGGAAGTAGAGAAGAGGCAGGACGATCAAGCCGTGGATGAGAAGACCTATGATCACAGTCACAGTGTACATCCCAAGCTGACCTCCCACCTGAGCCAGGTCCTTCATCTCCACAATCTTACCAGCTATTAGAAAGAGGATGCCTACGGGAGCATACCTGAGAGAGGGAGGAGGGTGGGAAGGAGAGAGAGAGAGAGAGAGAGAGAGAGAGAGAGAGAAAGAGGGAGAGAGAGAGAGAGAGAGAAAGAGAGAGAGAGCGAGAGAGAGAAAGAGAGCGAGAGAGAGAAAGAGAGAGAGAGAGAGAGAGAGAGAGAGAGAGAGAGAGAAAGAGGGAGAGAGAGAGAGAGAGAGAGAGAAAGAGGGAGAGAGAGAGAGAGAGAGAGAAAGAGAGAGAGAGAGCGAGAGAGAAAGAGAGCGAGAGAGAGAAAGAGAGCGAGAGAGAGAAAGAGAGAGAGAGAGAGAGAGAGAGAGAGAGAGAGAGAGAGAGAGAGAGAGTGAGAGAGAGAGAGAGAGAGAGAGAGCTTAGTATACAGTATTTCTTAGTGGCATTAGTACATTTGAACATATCTACTGTGCCAAGACAAGACTGCCACTGACTGACCAGATGATGATGGCGACCAGTCTCATGATGGCCTCGTTGAGACAGTCAAAGAAATCCCTGAGGGCTTGTCCCTGCTGCTTCATGTTTCCCATGACCAGGCCAAAACATATGGAGAAGACCACCAGGCCTAGGGCATTCACCCCGTTAGAGGAGCCTGACATTGGGATCACCTCCTCCACCGTCTCCTGGATGAGGAAAGGACAGGATATAATAGAATAGAACCGTTTTAGTGTTGCATTCAGATTAGACAGTTTAATAAATACAACCCAGTACATGACAGATACAGACACAGCTATCTATGCTATACATGATCTCTATGGCATTTGTCTGTGGTACACTGTATATCCCTGTAGGTATATCTCTTACACATCTCTAAAGCACAGTGGTCCTCTGTGGCTCAGTTGGTAGAGTATGGCGCTTAGGTTGTGGGTTTGATTCCTGCTGGGACCATATACTATATACTGAAATGTATGCACTCACTGCAATGTAAGTCGCTTTGGATAAAAGCGTCAGCTAAATGGCATATATTATATATTATTATATTATAGTATCCGTCTATAGTAACACCCACCTGTATGGTCTGCAGCACCTTGGTCAGGTTCCCAGTAAGGCCAGACTCTGTAGCGTTGAGGGAGTCAGTCAGGTTGAGTGCAATGGTCACGTTCCTGGTGTGGATGGTCTTCTTGTACACTGTTTTGTACTGGGAGACACAGTGAAAAAGCCCAAAGTGTTGAATAACTCATATTGTGAAATGATGTGTACTGATCATCATTTATTGCAAGACATTGTAAGTATCAGTCCTTAAAGAAAGAACACACAGAAGTGTAACTTTCATACTGTAGTTATTGAGAGAGAGAGCAAGTGAACTCCCTTACCTGCTTGAAACAGGCTTCTACCAGATTAGGAGGGAACATGTTTCTGAAAGATAAAAAATAAATAAATAAATAATAACATGGAAGCTTTGTTTTGCTACTGTACTTCATACTACAGAAAGGCCAATAAATTATCTAAATCCATCTGTGAGATGTAGGGTGACATTGCCCCTAGACACTGACCGTGGTTTGGGGGTTTGGGTGTGTGTGTGTGTGTGTGTGTGTGTGTGTGTGTGTGTGTGTGTGCGTGACCATCTCTGCTCACCTGATGAGGTCCAGGAATGCGTCAGCTGCTTGTACCGGCTCTATTTTGCCGCTGGAGGTCACAGGAATGTCCCTACTGCCCTTCCCTGGCTTGATGATCATCACCATGACGATGCCGATGAAGACTGCGATGATGGTGGTCACCATGTAATAGACCACTGCCCGCATGCCCATCTTACCTGAGGCTTTGCTGTCCAAAGCAGAAATACCTGCAGGGAGAAGCATTGTATTTCTGATAATCAAGAGCAATCATGGGTGATTATTTATATATCATACACCAGTACTCTTCAGGGTGTGCAGGCTTTTGTTCCATCCCACTAACACAGCTGATTCAATCCATGATTCAATCCAATCAATTCAGTCCTTGATTAGTTGAATTTAGGTATGTTAGTTCTAGGCTGAAATAAAAAGCCTGCACACCCTCTGGAAAATAATTTGAATACCTAGAACAGAGATTCAATTCAATTCCAATAACTGAATGACAGTGACTTAATGACAATACCTGTGACAAGACTGGAGACTATGAGTGGCAGCACTAGCATCTGCAGCATCCTCATCAGCAGCTCTCCAGGGAAGGAGAAGTACTTGATCTCCCTCAGGGACAGGTTTTGGGACCGCAGAGCAAAACCCAGCATAACACCTGGACAGACAGACAGACAGACAGACAGACAGACAGACCACAGGGACATGAGGCTGCTGTACATACTGTAGCTGTATAATATAGCTGACACAACTTTATAACACAGAAATGGGCATTTAGCCAACATATTTACCACTAATGGCTGTTGATAGTTACTGTACTTATCAGAAACAAGGAATAACCTACTATAATGTTTAAAAAAAAATTAAAAGATCATTTATGCCTAGTCATTTAGCGTACACTCAATGCACAACACGTGTAAAATGACAAAACTCTCCATGAACCAATATGAGGAAGTCTCCTCTCCTCTACTCACCCAGAGCCACTGCTGCAATGGTGAAGAGCACAAAGAGGTTACGACGTAGGAACGCCTTCACACTCTCCCTGGTGATGGAGCTCATCCTGTCCTTTACAGTGGTCGCTCTCTTCTCCATGGCCCTACGTAGCCGGTGCCAGGGGCCTCGCTTGGGGACGGGGGGCTTGTCTGAGTCCTCGTTCAAGAAAAGGCTGGTGGCGTTGGCAGGCTTCTCATTCATAATCAGCTCCAACACCTGGTCCAGCAGGCAGGTTTCGTGAGAAACTGGAGGAGAGGAGAGAAATTAGTGTTCTGCTACAGTATGTTCTGAACCCCAACCTACCCACCCACACACACCCACACACATACCCACACACACACACACACACACACACACACACACACACACACACACACACACACACACACACACACACACACACACACACACACACACACACTGTGTGTCTGTTCATAATAACAATGGAATCCCCATCGAGAAGATAGCTACTGAGATAATGACCTTTGAACTGATCCGATCATTCAGCCTGCTGTCAGTATAGTAATATAAAAATTCAACTGTGTGTAGGCACTCCATGGTACTCTCACCACCGTGGAAAATAGTGCCCACATTCTTACAACTGTATGACTCAAGTGTTTGAAAGCAGCAACATTGTAGTACTGACTTTGATCAAGAGAAAATGTCTGATACAAAATTGTACTCACACTGCTTTACAATGAGACAAAAAGCCCCATACAACTGCAGCGAATGAGTCCTACTGTATTAACCTCCGCCTGTACAGTATGGTTAATGGGTGTGGTCATTGTGTGCATAAATAGGTGGTTTAAATCATTTTTCCAGTTTTACCATGGTGTTATTATTCTAATGGATTTCCTCTTGAGAAGAGTTGGATGGTTTGGTTCATTACATGCTGCAAATCATTACTGTGCTGCCTGTTCAATGTGCCAGCTTAGACTAGCTGTTTAAATAAATGTCTTCTGGAAAATGAGAGCGATCAGATCTTTATACCACATACTGTACAAATGACCAAAGGGAATTCACTTATTACATATTTACCATAGTCTTTACCTTTCTTTCAGATGGATATACAGTGGCGTGACTGCTGATCTGACAATTCCTATACATTGAATAGTAATTCAGCAGCCACATTGGCAGCAAGGGTTGATGCAAATAATTGTTCTGATATTCAAATCCCCTTTTAGCTGAGCTACCTACAAGACTGATCCCAGATCTGTACTGTGCTGTCGGCAACCCATGTGAGCCAGGCAAGCCATCCACAATATCCCACTATCCAACCGTAGCTCAGGGGAAGGATTCCTACAGTATAACATGCCCTGCCTCTCCACCCATGCTGGCTGGCAGGCAGGCAGACAGGTACAGTATTGCTAGGATTTCAATACATTTAGAGTTGAGGCCCAGGTCTAGTGATGCCACTGCAGGCAGGCAGCGTCACCTCTGTCCCAGACACCCAGCAGAGAGGTATTAAAGCTGCATGAGCACCTAACCTGCGTGTGCCAAACATCAGTGAGCTGGGACTCCCTGGATGTTGCCTCCTCACAGGGCTCAGCTGTAGCAATGCAGCTGCAGTATCAGGCAGCTTGTGTGTACAGTTGCCCCAGTGGCTTCAATGAAATGGCTTATCAAACAGTATATGAACAGACTTGTGTAAGGTCTTGTATAGGTGAAGACTTGTATGTGTCATACACTTATCTGCTGAAGACATTTCTTGCTGACTACTACTATTGTGGCAACAAAGCTGCAATCAAAAGCATGTCTAGCAGAATTATAGTGCATTTTCTCAGCACAGGCATGGCCCCATCTCGTTAGGGAAATAGTATTTCACGCCTAACGAAAAAGCCTCTTCAAACTACCATGCTAATATATGCAGGGACAGTGAGTTCTTTGGTTTTGTGCTACACTTAAATCACCACCACATCACATTTATTTGTATAGCGCTTTTTACAAAGACAATTGTCTCAAAGTGCTTTACAAGAAGAACAGTACAAACAATATAAACAATAAATACAATGCGAATAATATGAACTAACGCCGAATCATACACCCCTAAAAAGGAAGCCAACAAAAACTCACCAGAGGGGAAAAAAACATTGGGCACAGTGGCAAGGAAAAACTCCCTGGGAGGAAGAAACCTTGAGAGGAACCAGATTCCAAGGGGGACCCATCCTCCTCTGGCTGATCAGGTGCTGAACAGCAAACTAATGTGGAATGTGGTGTAGTGTTGTGCACGAGTGCTGCCCCTCCCCGACATCAGTATCTAATGGTAGACTGGGTCATTCAAAACATGTAAAATACCTCCAAAACTCACAAACAACACAAATTGGTGACAGATTGTCACTTTAAAAAAAATCGTGAGTCTGAGATTGAGTTAAACTGACAAAGCAGCTGGGTTATTATGCATACAAATACATCTCCAATGGTCTATCATCACAACCTGACTTACAGCACTTCACTCTTTTACCATTAGCATACTCACCACTCATGGTCTCTTGTAAACACTCCAATCCTAGATATAATCCTATACAATGCCAGAAGTGGTCTGACTGTCCAGAGCCTCAGGGTCTGAGTGGCTGTAGGTGACACTGTGCTGATCTCATAAGCAGACAGACATGAAACGCTCTGTCAACTGGTCAGAGATGACCTTCACACCCCTAGTTGCTCTCCACACACATACACACACACACACACACACACACACACACATACACACACACACACACACACACACACACACACACACACACACACACACACACACACACACACACACACACACACACACATAGACACACTACAAAGCTCTGTGCTAGCCACAAGCAGGGAGAGTCTCACAACAACCCACACCAAACCCCCTTAAACCCCTCTGTATACTCAACTCTCCCTCCCCTGCCACTGTCCTGAGTCTCAGCCACTGTCCTGATCGGAGCGCTGTCATGATTGGACAGATTTCATGCAGATGTAACAGGTAATGTATCAAAGTAAAAGTAGCCTACACATTTTCTTGGAGTAAAACTAAAAGTTGCCAGATATATAAAGTACAGATACCCCAAAAACGTAGTACTAATACTTAGTTACTTTACACCACTGCTGTCCACCAACTATCCACTTCCCCTGCCTTTCATCTTCTCTTGCCCATCTGCCTACTTATCACCACTTCTCTTAAAAAAGAAATGTAAAAAGGAAATGTATTTTTTTTTCTTTACAAACTTGACTTTCAATACAATACAAGACAATAAACCAGCACATTCATTCAGATATTTAATGTCAAGGTTGTTGTCCCTTTTATGATAAAGGTTACAAGTATACCGATATTTTTTATATTTCATAAAGTTGAGAGGAATAAAGTGAAAAAGATACCCTGTTTCTGATGCTTCTCTCTGTGGATTAAGACGTAGTCATGGGCTCCTCTGGTCCAAGTCCTGTAGCAGAGCGTCTTCAACTGGTGGTCCTTCACTCTTCAATGAATAATCAAACAAACTTCAAAATTGTATAATAAACTCAGAATGCCACTTGATTAGATGATTAAGTTAAGTGCTACAAACGGAGTTATGAAATCATACTGCCTAAAAAGAGAAGTGAGAGTGAAGTCAGAAAATACAATGTTGACAAGAGAAAACGAATTTGGGAAATATACAATGTCAATTCAAACCAAGGAAAAAAAATAACATTAAAGATGAATTGCCATACCTTCTCTCAAGACGCTTCACACAGGGGTTTATCAATTCCTCCGCTTGCTTGCTTTCCACTCTATCATTAGGCTGTTGAAGAAACCCACAAGTGAAACCTTCTCCTCCTCGGATATCACTACTTCGTCTGTTAATTCCTCTTTACTACACGCTTTTCCTCCTTTCAGCCCTCCAGCGGTATAGAAAAACGCCTCGAAAGCGAGAAGAGGTCTGCGTGGGAGGGAAGAGGTTAAGGATTCTTCAGGCGCGAAGAGAAGACATCTGCTGCCCGTCCAAAACGCCAAACCTCAGTACAAGAGTGGGGTATCCTACTATCACTAACATTTATGATATTGCACTAATGGCAAGAGAGAGATCATTTGCTGTCTAATGGTTTTCATAATTGCTTGACCAATGAGTGGCTAATGCACTTATTCTTACTATAGTGGTGATTGTGAGGTTTACATTATTTCGTTTTTGATGTTGAGATATTTTCTAATCAGACAATATGGAATATTGGAACTTAGAGAGAGAGAGAGAGAGAAAGAGAGAGAGAGAGAGAGAGAAGGGGGGGTACGAGGGAATGATAGAGACAGAGATAGAGAGGGGTGAAAGATGCATACAAACTGCTTTTATTACCATGACAACCTGCCTCCCAGCACTTGCTCGGGGTCTGCTCTATGTGGCTCCAGGGACACATATATTTGTAACCTTCAACTCGTAACTTCCCACTCTAACACCCACGCATATCGTTGTAGGCCCTCTGTGTATACACGCTTTATTTCAATGTTGATGTGCAACAACTTTCCACAGTGATTCCAACAAGTCTATATTCAAATCCATATGGCTCTCCCTCATGCCATTGACTATAGGCAGTATTTCTATACTATTAAAACTGTCAAGGTGAAGCAATGGAGGGTATTTGAGGTGTAGAGTGGGTAAAGTCATGCAATACTGTACTCACACGGCTATATTGACAAATTAAGAAAAAGGTGAATATCCTCATTATGAAACTAGTTAGTTCTTGGCCTGTGAATTCATCTCTGAGATGGGCTCTTACTGTATATTGAGGTGATGGTGACAGAACGATATAGCAGCCAAAAGCATCACAGGTGCTTTAAGGATAAACTAGACCACAGGACGTGCCTGAATGCCTTTGAATAAAAGACACATGTCAATACCATCCTCCAAATATGATGCAATGTTTGACAAGAGCCAAAGTAGATATTTAAGGCCCTTTCGGTCATTTTGTTCTATTCCTTTTGTAATAAGAAAGTTTGTCACCTCTCTCTAATTTGCAATTCTTCTGCTGAAATCTTGAATTCCTGTTCTCCGATTGAACCATGAACCATAATGACCGAAATCTGGCCATCCCAATTTCACTTTCATCGGGAATATTTCACTGTAATATCACTGCTTTTTCTTTCAAAATGTGGAATTTCCATTGGAATTGTAGGGTCATGGCAGAAGGACAATTAGTCTGTGATGGTTGTTTTGGGCATGTAACAATACCTTTCTTCTTCTTCCTTTCTTTCTTGATCTTCCTTTGTCAAGGTATGTAAGGGACTTACAGATTAATATTCTGAAAACAATGTTTTTGAAAAAAAGGCAATACTTTTTGGCTAGCATTTGTCCACCAGCTGCTACACCTTATGCATTGCTGTACTATTACAGTTTTCTTATAAGGAATTACAGTACATGAGGAGCATTTGTTCCTGAAAAAATGCAGAGAATCTGAAGCTGTGGTCCATTTCATGATTCCCATCTGTCTCCAAAGTGATGGGAGCAGATTGCATCACTATGGAAACCCACTACCCCTGCCATGGCAAGCGTGGGAGGAGTGTTTGATCCACATTTAGATAAGTAATTATGCACTTTTCCTGCACAGAGTAACATGTCAATAGCAGGAGATAGTGTGCATTCCAATGTCCTCAACAGCAAACCAATTGGAATGCATGGCCAATACATTACTTAATTCTTAGGGGTATGCTATTGGAACAAAACATAATGTGCAGTGTGGATTACTCAAATGTTTTACTGGATTTATTCATGTATCTTAATGAAAATGCCAGATTTAAAAAAATAAAAAAAATTGTTGCATTTCTGAATGTTGGAAATTAAATCTCAAAAGAAAAACAAAAATAACACTCTATAATGTTTAGCATGTGTTCATGGTAGAAAACATGTACTATATCTTTGCAAATGAGTATCTCTTGAGATGGAGTTGAGTTGGGTGGTGATTCTCTCTGTCATTAAGCCGAAACCGTCCATCAGTTACCTAGCAACAAGCAATGTGCTAATGTTGTGAACAATATGGCCCAATCAAACTATATTGGTGTGAACAGAGCCCCCGCTCTGGTTGTGAGTTACTGTGATTTCTAGCTGAAATCTGTGTGCAACCACTATAAAACTCAACATAACACCTTCTGATCCTCTGGGGAATCTGTAAGTAAGTGGAATGGAGCATGCTTCCTTCTGTGTTATAACCAAAATGTAAGACATGAGACAACCAAAAACATGTGTTAATGTCAACAGGCTCACACTTACACACATACACTCACACACGTACACACACGCACGCACACACACACACGCATACACACACACACACACACACACACACACACACGTGAAAGCTTGTATACAACACACACACACGCATGCACGCACGTACACACACACTCACGTGAAAGATTATATATATACACACACACACACACACACACACACACACACACACACACACACACACACAGGGTTTCCTCATCAATTATTTCTCAAAGGGAGATTTTAGCTAAGCCTCACACTATATCGATCACCCACCCATGTGATATTTTTGGACGACAAACACAAAATGCTTTAGACATTTACCCACCTGTCTATCCCAGGCACCTCTTCTCAGAGCACAATTGTGGTCCTCTGTGGCTCAGTTGGCAGGGCATTGCGCTAACAATGGTTGTGGGTTTGATTCCCTCTGGGACCATATATACTTAAAAATGTATGCACTCACTGCAACGTAAGTCGCTTTGGATGAAATTGTCAGCTAAATGGCATATATATATATATACAACTCATTAGTAGGATGATTACAAGGGGAAGATAATGCCATGTCTATGACTTTTGTTAATAGCAGCCATGAATAAAAGGATGCTTTAGTGGATGTCAATGATGAAGATGATGGGGCTCAGGGGTGCCCAGATAATATCTGAGGTTTATTTAGGGACACTCAGTATGGTGCATCAGGTTTTGTCTCCACGCATTGAGTTGAAAGGTGGAGTGTTTATTTTCAGTTGTGCCAATATCAAGAGATAAAAGCGAAGAAACTCTTAATATATATATATAAATGAGTGAGTACACAGCCAAAGGTCAGCTAATAGATTTTCTGCTTTCAAATGTCAGCTGATTACTTTCAAACTGGCCACAGAAGGTTAATAAAAGTCTATGGTGATCAATAAGGCAATGCCGGTCAAGAAAAATGTACCATAGATGAAAAATGAATTTCACCATTTGTCAACAAGTGACTGAACAAAATAATCAAATAATAAATAATGAGTCCAGACTACGTTCTTATGATTTTTTTTCCTTTATGTTAAAGAACATTCCAAAAGTATACAATCAAATGCCAAAATGGTAATATCATCGTTGTCCCAATACCGTTTGTGTTTTGAAAGAACTAATTACAAAGAAAACTAATACAGTAACAATATTTTTAAAATTCCCATATGAAATGAGTACACAATTCATGCATATATCAAAAGCATGGGCAGTTTTTTAAGGGTTCAATTCATTTACTCAGTTGAATGTAGAATAGCTTTCCATCACTGTCAACTAAATAATGTTCTTCTCCCAATTCAAAGGATATTATGAGTACAAAGCCATACATAATATTAAATCTTAAACATACAAACAAGGACAATTGCATGTACAGGTACAGTATATATGAAAGTACAGTACCACTGTAAATAGTATAACAATACTCTCTGGGATTTTTGATCTGTTTTAATAGGAATTAATAACATTGGAATCAGTGAAGCATCGCTGTGCAATACATGGCTGAGGCAGTAAAGAAGAAGGTGTCTAGTCTACATATCATGGAAAGCATAAAGGTATGGAAAAAGAGTGAAATACAAAAACACTATTGGTTCTGTCATGGTTAGTGGTACTATCACAAGAGTGTAAATGAAGGCTGCGGTGGAGTTTCATTTGTTTCATAAGATCCATCAACCTTGGTCCAAACTATTCCAGTGTGCAACTAGAGTGTATTTGCTCATGATGAAACCACAAACAAACAACCTAATCAACATCCAACATGCAACCTTATCTACCTGACCCTGAGAAAGAAGGCACTTAAGTTATCACATTTAAAAAGATAGTTGATCTTAAGTATCACCCAGATGATCAAAAGAGAAATGTCTTGCACAATCATTTGGTAGGTATACCGTACAGAGTATAAGTAGTGTAAAATGAAGTAGAAAGTAAGCAATTTTAGTTGTGCTGGTTGCTTTGGTGGTTGCGCAATGTGGATATAGATACCGAAAACAGAGCCCAGACAATACATCATCCTACCCAAATGAGGATTCTGTCATATTAATTCATTTCTCAAAACACAGATTAGTGTTAAGCACTTAAGTGTAACATTGTTAATGCCATACATTAAATTCCAACAGACAGGACATACAAACAGATGAAACAGGCCTCAATGGATTATCTATAAGGGAGGATGCGTTGTTGCATCTTTGCCACTAAAAAAACAGAAATGAGTAGTTATCGGTCACATTTATCAATCTACAGATTGTTGGCATTTTTTTTCCTTTGGCTTGTAAATACATTGACTTGATAAACATGTACAGTACATCAAACCATAATAATTATTAACCAAATCAAGATGTCAAAAGCATCATCGGTAATAATAATTGTGCTTGCTACCGTATTATGGACAAAGTTATGCTTAGGCTAGCTCATGAAGTCATTATTGTTCCCAAATACCTGACATTGATGAATTGCAGGGACATACAATAGATTGTGCCCTGTTTGGGAATATGTAAGAGCAGGGTTGTGGTCAACTCCAATGATTCAGGAAGTGAACATAATTGAAAGAATTCAATGAATTTAAACAATTCTGTTTTTGAATTAGCTTTTCATCGACTGAATTGAAATGGAACTGACCACAACCACGGGTAGCGTGGGAGAAAAGCCTATGTCTACAATGTCACTGGGTCAACGCTAATGCATGGAGTGTCTGACAGCTTCTTCCAGCGACTTCCTGGTCACCAGTAGCCGCACCACGTCCTCGTTCTTCTTCGTGAGTCGTTTACGCGCCTGATCGTGAGTCACCATAGTCATGTCCCAGCCATTCACCTAGTGGAGAAAAAGATACGAAGGGAAAAAACGGAGAAGGGAAAAAACGTATTACTAAGTACTCGCCAAACCCAAACGTCTACACCGTTAGACCAAGAGGACATCCTCTTCGTCGGAGGGCAGGTATGTGCCATATCAAGACGCTGTGAATAGTGTACCATGGACACACAACGCAGTTCAATAACCACTGAGTTATTGTAAACAGCGCCATCTTGTGGAAATCAACCAATAAGAACGAAACAGGCATTCATGGGAGTCAAAAACAAACCACAGAGCAGTGTTCCAGGGTCTATAGGCTCACTGTACTGTACATACCTGCATTAACTTGTCCCCCATCATCAGGCCTGCCACCTCTGCTGGTCCACCCGGGGTCACCCGTGTCACATAGATGCCCTGTGATCGCACAGATACATATGTAATATGCCAAACAATAAGAGAAGACAAAATAGAGATAGGTCCATTATTTTCACATCTACATCCAAAAACTTGTGTCGCTTCACAACTCTTTAATATAATAACCGTAGTGTAAAGTGTCACTGTTTGTCTTTGCTTGTATACGACATCAGTCACCTGTGTCTGAACTCTGGATAGTTTCTACCTGAGGGTTCAGGTATGTGTTCAGTCCTGCCCCTCTGCAACCTCACCACTGTAAAAGGAGTTTCACCAGATAGAGCTCAACTTACTGAGAACTGCTAGGCTGCAGTCCGATTATGTCTGATTCTTAATCCTCCTCCTCAAAGTGTAAACCTCCTTCACTCCCCCTCACGCATAAAATGGATTGATTGGGCTAAAGGGAGTTTTCTACCATATCTCTTACTTTCTTACATGCACCAATCTTTAGCTTAATAACAGGTCCTCACTTTGGGGAGAAGTGTCGAGGATCACACCGGAGCCCCTTAGAAAGCATGTCCATGTGCGTCACTGTTACCTTGTCAGTCTTGTCCTCTGAGAAGGGGTTCTGGCCTGGGTCTTGGTCTATTCCCCCTCCGATACTGAAGCCCAGGATCAAGTGCTCACCCTGGCGCAGTTTGAGGATTTCAATTCGTTGCTATAAACACACACAAGAACATTGAGAAAGATCATTTCTGAGCATTTCACTTTTCATTGCATTTCTACCACCACCCAGTGCATTTCCATATTCCCATTCTACCCCCACAATATATGTTGCAAAAATGCAGTGAATAACTTGTTCAAACAACAGCAAGAGCCACAGGGCATCTTGAAAGGGGTGACTGCAATCATTCATTCAGTGTAAACTGAGTGTTAAGTCTACCCCATCATCTATCTGTATGCGCTGTGCCCCCCTTTAAGAATGTCCCCCTGCCACCAGACCAGTTCACTGGGGGACACAGATCTTTCATCAGTCCGGCACTCCCAGACAGCCCCTGGGCTCTTCGAAACAGCTGCCCTCTCATCAAAGCAGACGTTAGATTCTGGCACCAGGACGTCACAGCACTTGTCAGCACAAAGCCCATCTGTGTGGCGGTGAATAACTGGACACTCACTCGTGTGGTTGATGCAGTACAATGATGTCTACACTAGGCCTAACTGTAGAGTCAGAGTGGCCAGCCATCATCTGGAGGGTCTGAGGTTCTTAATGCTGACAACATGGTAATAAAAACGTAAAAATACAGTATATTACAGCAGACAGCTGACCGCCAAGTCAATGGCATAAATGGTAGTGTCAGATCAGCGTTGTAGGCATATTCTCTACTGTATAATATCCAGGGCCTAAGGCTTAGTTTCAACTACTAGCATTTGCCACTCTGCAATTACATGAGTAATATTCCTGGGCTGGCTGATGTTTGGTAGCTATAAACAGTGCGTTGTGAGGCATGTTTCTTTTTTTTTTTTTTAAAGACAAGTATTGGGCAAGACACATTCAATAGTTACAGGTATGTCAACACTCAGCTTGGCTGCTGCATGCTCTGTTATCTCAGGTAGCAGTGGAGACCAAACCTGGGTGACGCCCACGCCCTACTCTGACAGAGTTCCGTTCCATGCTAGCTGACAAGTTGGCTATGCTAGCTTGCTACCGACTGTACTCCATACGAATAGCTACACCTAACATTGATCTCATCTGAAACAAGAGGCACGTTTAAAAAGAGTCGTAAGAACGCAGCAACATTCTATATCGCCGAGCTGTTACCTTCCCTGCGTGTTTTAGTAACAGTTACAATGTTACAATATAACCATTTTGAAACTGATAAATTCGAACATTACATTGTCTACGTGATACAATGTTACACTCATATAGTAATACTACAGTCAACCAGACATTCTGAGTAAATGACAATAGTTTACATATTTTACATATTTCTTACATAGAAGGAGACACTGATTGAAAGCCAGGCCTGGAATGGACAATGGATGCCTTATTGAATGAAGGGTCGTTCTTCCCAAACTTACCACAACAGCAGTCACTGGCTGTCCTGGGATGAAAGACATTGTTTCGGGTCTTGTAGCAATATTGAACACGCTGTCTTTTCTCCGCTCGCAAATTACTCAATGATCTACAGTAGTTTTTGCTCCCTTTTACGAATTCATATAGTAATAGAAGCAACTTCCTTGAGTAACAACAGCTTGCAAACGATTCCTGGCACGTAAAGGCAGGGTTGGTTGATGATGTCATACTACCGCCTCCCGGTGGGTTAGTCATTCCGATCATGGATCCTGAAGTCCTGGGACAGGATTGGGGTGTATTCCAAAAACATGGTTACTGTTAGTCACTGTTACCGTTTATAAGCCATGTCCCTAGTTGCTCATAGGACAATCATCTTGGCATAGAAACCTGTTTTAGTAAATGACTGCTAACTACTTTTAGGGATAATTTTCACTTTCAGAAATCAGGAAAACCTGTAATGAGGCATTTATTACCACTAGATGGTGGTCTTCCTCACAAATGATGCTTTGTCTGGGTTTGACAGTGCATCTCAATACCCTCAAATCGCATAATAATAATAATAATAATAATAAAAATGTTATTTATATAGCACCTTTTTAAAATAGTGTTACAAAGTGTTTTACAAATAGATAAAACATATATGCAAATAAAAAAAGTAGAAACTGTAAAACAAAACACATTAAAAAGAATAAGAGCAGCATCAGAAACACAAATAAAATGTGAAAAACAGTAAAACACAAAACATTTTGCAGAGCTCATATCTAATAGCCTTTTCCAGACCGGTCGGAGTGTCCGGCGGTGAACTCGGTGGCATAGCGGAAAACAAACAGCTCAAAAGTGCAAATAACTAACTAGAACGAATTTAGTAACTGTTGCGTTTGCTAACTAGGGGACTGAACACACCAGAGAGAGTGATTTATTGAGGAGACGCCTGCAAGGGGTACCACACCTCTGCGCGCCTACCTGGCCAAGCGGCGCCTCGCCCCACAACACTGCACAGCCAACACCGGAGAGCTGATCGGAAAATAAACTCGCACAGTGAGGCTCCTCATCTTCTTTAGTACATCTGCAAATTCTAAAGAGGCATATCGTTAATTAAAGCTTTCATCTATTTTGTAGTGAATTATAGATTAGATAAAGGAGAGGAGGCCACAATAGACTATTTATATGCAGCCAGTGTGTCCAGGCCAAATGCATAAGGAGTAATTGAAAAGGTCAGTGTATGATTAGTGTGTGTGCTTCTGATTCAAGTAGTAGACATATTCAAACAATAGATCTATTGTTCTATGAAGGAGACATAACATTGTATGTTTATAGGGCCTGGGAATGCAGCAGACCTTTGGGACCAACACAGAACCACAGCTTATCCCAAATAATTTATTTGGGCAATGAGGGTCATTACTGAAATTAATTCGATATACTCTTTCATAAAAGAACAATTCATATAACCATCAGCTATAGAGACGCATATTATAAATGGACACAGCGTGACAGAATTCATCACATATGGTATATGTTATAGTCTAAAGTCGACAGCAAAAGTGTGTAAGTAGATAGAACCAAGTACCAAGTAGATAAATCCATATGCATGCGGAAATAAATCTGAATGCCTACCCAACCACCTGTATTTTCCAAACGAACTGTCAAACCAGTTTGTCCACCCCCTGTCTCATACTTAACCCTGTTAAATTGTTTACATATCAATGCCACCCACACACTTGTAGGTAGACAGAAGTAAATAGCTTTATTTAACATGTTGTCATTTTAATGATAGCACAGTCACTATGATTTTCTTACATAAAATGGCAAATAAAACAAATGTGAAATGCTACAACTTTCAATGGTGTGCAAAGAGAATAGCCATTGTCACAGTAAATCTGTCAGTTTCATATGAAAAAAACAAAAAACATTTCAGAAACAAACCAGCCTAGTAACTAACACAGTTATTGCAAATAGTGGTCAAACATATAATTTAAGAAATCTGTCATATGTAAAATGAAATATTCAGTCTCAGTGAATCCAGAACCAACTCCTAACCAATTCCCAACCCTCAGTCACATTAACCTTCAACAGACCTCCCTCTCCCTCCTTCCATCCATCCCTAAAGCAGTCCACTCTGTCGGTAGAGAAGTGGGTATCAGTAGCCAGGAGCAAATGGAGGAGGTTGGAGATACTCTGGTGGAAAGCCATTGGCCGCCGATCTGAGAGTAACACCAGTGTTGGATAAAACACCATTAACTTGCTCTCCTGGAAGCTCCTGGTATTCATTCTCAGTCTCCTTATCCATGTCCCTGTCTCTGTTCATGGCCTCCAGGGCTGCCAGATCCTGCCGCCTGTGCTGGCCCTGTTCAGCCTCCGCAGAAATCTCTGCATACATGTGCTCCTGGGAGGTACTTCTCTTCTTGTGGAACTTATTTTTTAAGTGGGTCAGGTTGATGACAGCTGACTTTACATCCTGGTTCTTCTGTTGGTTGGGGTTGGGGTTGGGCTTAGGGTTGGAGTTTGGGATGTGGTCCTCACTGTGGTTTGGGCGGGTCAGTGTTCTCTCTGAAGACACTACCCTGGACGCTGGGGGTCCATCAGGTGCATTGCTGGGCTGATCCCTCTTCTGTGGTAGTGGTGGACCTCTGGCAGGCAGCTCTGGAGGTCGGTCAGCTTGGACAGTTTTGACAAGGTGAATCTTCCTGGGCAATGGCACTGGCTTGACAACATCCACCTGGAATATACAGAATGGAGAAACTGTAAGAACAGTTTTTGACCCTAGTGGATTCAAGAAATCTACTGCTAACTAAAAGTTGAAATGCAGATAGATGTTTTCTAAGCCAAAGTAGGTAACCTCAATACAATGTGCAGTACATTTGCAACAGCATCAACATCTCATTCTCTCAACATAAAGGTAAAGATGTTAGTCCCATCCCACCTAACAAACAAATGTTCACTATGATAGTCCAGTGTAATCACCGTGGCTGAGTTGTGGAAGATCAGTGCAGGTAGTTCAGTCTCCAGGCAGGGGTAGAGTCTGGGTGGATGGCTGTTTGTGGCTGTTGGTGTTTTGCTAGCGTTGGGAGACGGGACAGAGTCCCTCATTATAATGGGCCGTTGTGGGAGGGAGGGCCGTGTGTCCTCTGATGGTCTCAGGTGAGTGTTATTGTTTGTGTGTAGGGGGTTATTCGGTGGGAGACCAGTAATAGGGTTCATGGGGGTCCTTTTGGTAAATAGAAGTTCAGCATAATCTACCTTGTCCTTTGATACCTGTAAGGGGAACACAAACAAAATAGATGAAAGATTAGGTTTATTATTGTAACAGATTCTGTGATGCTACTCCACTGTTCACAAGCTCATAATTAACACCAATTGAACATAAATATTTTGTGGTGTACCTCGTTCAGTGTTTATGCCATTCATATCATATTCTGGGTACCTTTGTGTATGTGTGTGTGTGTGTGTGTGTGTGTGTGTGTGTAACCAAACTCAGTATCTCACCTGTCCACAGGCCACCGTCAGCCGCTCGTTAAAAGGCATGATGGGAGCTCTGCGGTGAAAGTCCACCAGGTCCTGCAGTGACCTGTGATGCATGTCTTCACCTACGATGATGTAATAGTTATCCTTAAGAGGGTCGATCATAAAGTGCCTGCAGCGGTCCTCTGCACTAGATGTAGAGAGGGAGGGGAAAATAAGGAAGTGCGGGACTTTGAACTACCGTACACAGCTGAAGAGAAATGACAAGGAGGAACAAGGAAATGGTCAGGGAGGGAGCGATAGGTGTGGAGTTCAATAAAAGTTCTCTCTCATGGTTGGCTATCCTTTATAACAGACCTGTGTCAAATAGATATGTCAAAACGCATTTGAGGTACGATTGACTGACACTTTTGAGACTATTCATTAGTTCCATTATTGTACCAGGCAAACTGTGCAGGCTCAAGTATGTGAGTGTTTGACCCCAGTCTGCTTCATATATGAGCTGAACAAACAATCACTTGATCATAGTCCTCCCATAGTCAGTGAGTTACCGATAGGAGAGTGTATATCCTATCCTGCTCTCACTAACACGGATCAGGAAGTAGCCTGGAGGCTTGGACAGTAGCATTTCCTCTGCCGCCCTGCAGTCAAATGAAAATGGTCATGTTACAGTATGACAGACAGAACAACAGTATGACAGGACAGCTGGTTAGCTTTGAATCCCAAACTGACCTTTACTCATCCCCTATGACCTTGTGGAAATCTGAGAGGACTGGATAAGTGTAAACAATATGGTGTATAATTCCACCAAGCCTAACAGAAGGGAAGGTGGAGCAATTACCATATTGTCCACCTGTCAAATCCTCTCATGTTTCCACAAGTGGGTTAGGGGTCTGTTTGGAATTGGCCGATTTCAATTTACAAAATATAATGACTCTGAATCCTTCATTGTTTTAAAACAACAATATTGTTTACATCTAGCCTCATGTTACACAGCTGGTGACACTAGTCTTATCATAATCATAAGCATCAGACTATTGCCTATCTTAATGACCTATAGGAAAAAGTCCCACTACTGCATTCCTATGGCACATGACAGTGATAGTTTCAGATCTTACTTCCTGGAAATTATACCATGGAACCATTCTGGAACTACCCCGTTCTTGATGACACAGTCCAGTTGGAACTCTGTGAACCAGGCCAGAGCTGTGTCATGTCTCCCCTGTGACTGTGTTCCCTCCATCCACAATAGTGTCCTGTAACATAGAGGTGATGTTAGTACCCCCCCCCCTACTGTCATCCTTACGCCATCGCCAGTTTGACTGGTCTCTAGTCTTATCTCAAAAGAAGGTAGTGAAAATCAGCACAATAGTTCCACTCTTGACCACTTCACTATTGTCTTGCTCATTGTTCCTGTAAATGTTGGATAGATTTGTGACAAAGAGGAAGAGCACAAAGCTATGCTTGGTTGACCCTGTTATGAAACATGATTTATTGGATGCCATACAGGACAGGTAACCAGATATGAACACGCGCACGCAAATCTAGATGCAAATCTCTGACTCATAATTTCTGAATTCAAATAACATTAAATGCATAAAACAGTTAGCCTACCCATTGATTTACATTATTACTTTCATATAAGAATAATCAAATGTATTGCTGTTACTATCAAATAACCACAGTAAATTCTCGCATCTTACAATTTTGTAGTGGATATTATTACCTACAGAATGACTTCCACAAGAAAAAGTGCTGCATTTGTGCTGCATTTTCAAAATTGCCAATCGTGTCGAAACGCATTAGCTATGCACAGAACACATGCATCATTTAGCGGTATTTTCAATTAGTCAACTTACTTACCTTGTGAGGAACCACACGCAATGCGAGTTAGCTCAGTTCAAACACCTTTTACCAGGTACTGTCGCGCCTGCTTTAGAAAAGGGGCGGAGATCAACAGCCGTAAAACGGAACCTGCACAGGTGCAATCATGACATCGAAAGTGTGGAAAAAGTGACAGTATTGCAGTGCCCTGTGGCTTTTTAATGATAAAATTAAAAAATAAAACTATTGACAGACTCCAACACGTTTTAAAAGAATCTCATTTTAATAAATCATCAAAAGTACACATATCTACAAAGGTGTAGATCAATTCAATACGATTTATGAAAGTACAGTACAATCATTGTAGATATTTTTCTTATTATTTACAATTGTTTTCAAAATGCTAATTTTATCGCCCATTTAAACCAACAATCAACTATGAAATCCAAATAATATCTTGAACATGGGAAGGCTAATGATATATTCAAAGAAAATCATTTATAAACTGAAAAAGATTTACAAATAGTTCCATCAGAAGTTCAGAACTGCTATAACATTCGTCAAACTTGGGTATTGTGCCTCCCCATGTAGCCTAAATCTATACCTTGTGACGTTTTGCACATGATCAGCCATAATAAGAGCATCAGCAAATGGTTCAATTTCCAAATATAATTTTCTGACATGCCACAATTAGAGATAACAGCTATCAAAATTCAGGGGAGGTCATTGTCCTTCCTTTTAAGTGATTTTAACAAAACTTTAACAAACTATTTCCTATAAATGTTTGCGTTGACAATGCAACAAAGTTCCACGATTAAGACAGGAGGAATGGAATGACAGGAGTGACAAAAACAATGAAGTAAAAAGAGAACAGAAAGATATACAAGAGTGATCCTTCACACATTTCTTTAATCGCAAAGAAAACCTTGTCTTTGGGACAAATGTGCAAAGAGTCAAGAGGTCCTACAGTTTCATGATGCATAGATCCAAAGACCATGATATCAAGTATCAGGCGGAAAAATAAGACACGCGTGTTGCCGTGGACAGGGGGCAAGCTCAGAGGAAATGATGGGGGGGGGGGGGAGAAGAGAACCGAAATAAAATGACGAATCCAAAATGCAAATCACGGTCCTCCACCTTCAGTCAGACCACACTGAATCTAAATTTGAATATTTGGTAACCACTAAGACGGGGCAGAGGGACAGGTAGAATATTGCAATGATAACATCCTGAAAGGCAGTTTTTGTTTTGTGTCTCTATAGTGAACAGATGAAAACAGAAAAGTGCATAATTAAGAGCAGGCTTTTTACAAGGGCACTTACATATGGGTGTCTACTATATGTCTACTGTATAAATACTGGGAACAAGTACTGTACTTGCTACTTGCATAGTCTATTGCTATGTTATGTTTTTAACCCATTTCTGGGTCCAACAAAAACCCAGTAAACTTCTCCCTAGATTGAAATAAAGCCATTATAACAAACTTAATTACTTACATTTGATGGAATGTAAAATCAAGGGACACTAACTAGTCAGTTGGTCATCATTATAGTCAGTGTTTTGTGGCCCTTTTAGCCCAATGTCACACCACAACACTGCCATCTAGTGCTTAGACAAGGTATTGACAATAGTCACATCTGACCCACCAAAGGCCATTGGTGTATCTACCTAACATCGATCTCACCTTGCTTCCAATACAGTGCGTATACAATGCCTTGAATGCTATATTACATCTAAAACAGGAATGTTTGCACCCAAAATACCACGGCATATATTGTAACGAAAGAGGTCTCTCTGTAATACTGGCACATGAATACGTCAGAATAGGTAAACACCAAAATGGAGGCCTCTGAGTTTTAAAAACGGCACATATCAGGACAGCATAGACATCACAATCCGCTGCAGGAGTGGTTCACTAAAGAAATGGAATGTCACAGAATATTGTGATCAAAAATTAAGACAGTAGGAAGTCCAAGATGTTCTTCAATTGAGCTCTCAGTGACCACATCTATCTGACTTGCAGAGGGACTACACACTACGGCGTAGGCCTACAGCACATACAAGCCTACAAAGCCCATACAAGCCTTTCTCTGCAACAAATATCTCACTCTTAGCACAGCCAATAACAGGATAGGAAAATGACAAAGGCCTCACGGAACTGCTCCAGACAGGTAATAGAACAACAATACCATAACAACCCGTAAACAAATAAGGAATAGGTTGAGTGGCTTGAATTGGTAAAGGGCTACATATGGTTCTTGTAACATAATTCAACTGAAAATATTTTTGATATTTTTAACCCTCTTAAAAACATTAAAATCCATCATTCTCAACCTAGAGACAATCACAGGGACTAAATCTCCTCTTCAGTGGTCAGTATCATTCATTACATAAGCCTGATATTTGGGGGAAAAGAGGTGATCATAACTTCTTCTGTGAAGCTGCGAGACCAGGGACATAAACTATGAAGAACCAATGATGTCAGGGCGAAAGAGGAGAGGAGAGGAAAAGAGGAGGAGAGCTCTGAGCAAGCCCAGTCCAGTTCTGTCCAGCTATATGGACAATGATAAGGCCATGGAGAGTCCAAGTCCTCACAGGAGGGTGCAGCGGAATAAACTGCTCTTCTTGGGCTGTTCTGTGATCATCACACCATGACTACTGCCCTGAGGATTGTTGCCCTCCTGAAATACATACACACACAGACAGTTAGTCAGAACACACACAGACATCACAGACAGACACACACTAGACAGAACACAGATACTTACCAGTTTCTTGTCCATTTTCGCCTTGATGTCTCTGGCTAGGGTCATGAATGCCTGAAAATCCAAGAAACAAAAGGACAGGTGAGACAGCATGCTCTCTCATCATAATTGAGTTGCAGTCTTTAACATTAACAGCCCAAAAGTGACATCTAAAGGGTTTAGAAGAAAACAAAGAGTAGTTGGCTTACATTCTCAACGTTGATGTTGGCCTTTGCACTGGTCTCCATAAACTTGATGCCGTACTCCAACGCCAACTGCCAGTCGGAGATAACACACAATAGAAACTCAGCATAAATATGTACAGTGTTACAGTGGTTGGCACTATACAACTACATCTCTAGGCACTCGTGACAGCTATTTGCTGATAGCTGTCGAGTACTGCATGTGTGTAATGGCTGAAATCTCACTGTTATATTCATTATCTCAAATAGTCTCTCAGTGGTCAATTGGGCAGGTATTTCAGAATTCCAAGTCAACCCTTGCCCCATCCTCTGGGCACTCCTGTAGATCTGAGAGGATTGCATAGATATGAGCAAGATGGTAACAGCTCCATCTTGCACTCTCATTAACTTGGTGGAAATGTGGTCATATTGCTTCAAACTATCCAATACACTCAGATCTATGCAAATGCCTAGTGGGTAGGAGCTAGGGTAGATTTGGGATTCAGGGCATGATATTAAAGACTGGCAGAGAGCCCACCTTCTCTCCTCTGTCTTTGGACACCTGTCGCTTGTCATTGACGTCACACTTGTTGCCCAGCACCATCTTCTCCACGTCTGCTGAGGCATGCTGGAAAGGGCATAGACGACAAGGAATGACTCATACAATCAGCCAATCATCCATCCAACAGACACACACACACACACACACACACACACACACACACACACACACACACACACACACACACACACACACACACACACACACACACTTCAAATGTTCCAATTTCTGTTGATTACCTCTTCTATATTCCTTATCCAGTTCTTGATGTTGTCAAACGACTTCTCGTTGGTGATGTCAAATACTAACATGATGCCCTAGTGGGGAGAAAGAGACAAGGACAGAGAAATGCTAAGTGGAACTTCGACAGAGCTAAAACATGCCTCGACTGTTCTTATGCCAAAAATTAACTAGTCACATTATCATAAACTAGGATGCCCAGGACAGCTAGGCCTAGGCCTAAACCAAGGACCTCTTGTGGATTATTCCGAGATGATTGTACAGTTTATCAGCATCCAGTTTAACTTGAAATATGTACGGTACTCTTGGGCAGGTAATTGGCAAGTAATGGATAGGATTACAGGGCCTTTAGGCACACCTGCCCAGGTATGTACCACCATTCATGACAACAACAAAGGGAGGGGCTCAAACTCGTGTGGAATCTGGTATGAATTAAATGGTCTAAGGTTGGTGTAGTCACATTATATTTCATCTTAATTCTAGCCAAGCTGCAATTATCAGCATTTTACTATATCATATTGGTGTGGTTCCTGAGATGTGGTGTTCTTTAGATAAGGCTGGCAGCACTGTGAGGTTCATGTTCTTTGACTTCTCCAGTGCATTTAACACCATACAACCCTTACTACTTGTGGATAAGCTGCTGAGGATGCAGGTGGACTCTCCCATTGTTTCATGGATTACGAACTACCTGACCAACAGACCAGTTTGTACGGCTGCAGGGATGTGTGTCACACTGGGTGGTGAGCAGCACTGCCGCCCCCCAGGGGACATTTCTGGCTCCCTTCCTCATTTCTGGCTCCCTTCCTCTTCACCCTCTATACCTCAACACAGATACTTGCCATCTGCAGAAGTTCTCGGACGATTCTGCTAAGTGTCAGTGGAGGCCAGGAGACCGAGTACAGAGGACTGGTGGACAGTTTTGTTGAGTGGTGTAAGCAGAACCACCTGCTACTCAACATCAGCAAGACAAAGGAGATGGTGGTGGACTTTAGGAGGACTAGGGTCCCCCTGTCTCCTTTTTCCATCCAGGGAGAGGACGTGGAGGTGGTCCAGAACTACAAGTCCCTGGGGGTGCACCTAAACTGGATTGGACTGGTAACACAGATGTCCTGTACAAGAGGGGCCAGAACCAGCTTTATCTCCTGAGGAGGCTCAGGTCCTTTGGCGTGTGCAGGACGCTGAACATGTTCTACCAGTCAGTGGTGGCCAGCGCAGTGCTGTACGCGGTGGTATGCTGGGGGGGCAGCATAAAAGAAGGTGACACCAAGAGGCTAAACAAGCTTATTAGGAAAGCTGGTTTTGTCCTCTGTGTCACCCTGGACACTGTGGACTCCAAACTCCTGGCCATCATGGACAATGCCTCCCATCCCCTACATGACATTGTGGCAGAGCAGAGAAGCTCCTTTAGCAACAGATTATTACAACCACATTGCACCAAGGACCGCTATAGGAGATCTTTTCTACCTGCCGCAATAAGACTGTACAACTCTTGGGGGATGTTAAATCATACTGGACTGTTCTTACTGTATATAATGTTTCAGATGTCTATTTTATTTTCTTATTCTATTGTCACTTTATTTTGTTGTTGTTTGTGATGTGAGCTGCTGTAACACCTTAATTTCCCTGCGGGGATCAATAAAGTACCTATCTATCTATCTTCCAACACTTCTCCAGGCATTGAGAGATCTGATACTTGACTAAAATGAAGACGTCCTGCTGGAATGCAACCATTGTGAAGCAAGTTAACTACTGACCATGGCTCCTCTGTAGTACGCCGTTGTGATTGTCCGGAATCGCTCCTGACCCGCTGTGTCCCTACAAGAGAACAACAACACTTTCACAATGAGATCCTTTCATACTTGTCCCTGCAAACCCCAATCAACTCACTCAAGAGCATTACCGAAGAGCTCTTTGATGTAGCAGGAAGGGAAAAAGACCGTCTTACCATATCTGTAGCTTGATCTTCTTCCCATCTAGTTCTATTGTTCTAATTTTGAAGTCAATACCTGAAAGAGAAAAGAGAATAACAACATTGAGATACAGTACCATCTCCTGTATGACCTACTCACTACTTAGGACTGTACCTACTGAGGATCAACAGGTGCTTATATCTCTGAGAGGGAATCTGACTGCTTTAGTCCTAGACATTTCACCAAGTAAAAAGTGTTTGGGGTCTAGACTTATTTCACAGAATGATGCTGCAGTGGACACAGGAAGGTAGTATGCAATATAGCTGAGCTGTGGTTTCTAGAGAAACATAACATTGCTGCCTTATTTGTTGTAAAGAGCCAGGGTTGAGCACCTGGGTACCTAGTATTCTAGCTATCAGGACAACTTGGAACTGCTAAAAGTTACTGCAAAAGTTACATTTGACAGCTAGCTAGCTACTCAGCTATGGCCCATGGGAGTCAGCAACTTTCCAGAGAGCAAAAGCCAGTACAATGATTGTAGCTACCTAGCTAGCACAATATCACGGAAACCTCTAAGCTTCTGGACAGGTAGTTAGTGCATGAAATGCAGTGTGACAAGCCGGTTGGGTTGCTTCCTGGCTTTAGAGCCAAATAGTACAGAATGCTAGCCAAACAAGCTAGCCGGAGTTAGCATGACAGGATGGGCGCATACCACTCCAGCCACTCCGGCATAACTTTTCGACTGAGACAACGCACAAAATCCATATTTCACATACCTATTGTTGAGATAAACGTTGAGTTGAAGGCATCTTCTGAAAATCTGAACAACACACACGTCTTTCCGACGCCTGAATCGCCGATTAACAGAAGTTTAAACAAGTAATCGTAAGTCTTCGCCATGATTATTAGCTATTACGGATATCCCGCCTGTGAGCCGACCAACATCAACAACGTCACTGCTTGTCAATTTATTGGACCAAAGATTGGACAAGTGAAATGTCACTCTTGACGGTCCTCGTGGCTCCGGAAGCCGGGCAAACCCGATGTCAATCAAACCTGGAAAGCCAGCTGATTGTGCGCCTGTAGTCTAGTACCACCCCTTTATATTGTGTACACTACAGTATTGTTTTCACTTTTAGTTCATAACAACTAGTAGTGTAGGTAGACGACCTGCTACATTCTGCTTGTTCAGAGATATTCTAAGAGCCAGTCATACAATGTCGGTAAGTGTTTTTTTTGTATTTTGTATATTTATCTTAAAAAAAATATAAATTATTGAAGTCTAGGATTGTGAACATTTTAACATTATGAAAGTAAGGATTGTTGTTTACACACACACACACACACACACACACACACACACACACACACACACACACACACACACACACACACACACACACACACAAATTACATTTTTGATTTGTATTATCATTGTGTAGTCTCAATCAAAACCTCTTGTACAGTCATTGATCAAAACAAGTCTGGGCATGCCTCAGATGCAGTTTCCTTATTTGACAGTAGAGGGAATCCTTGCCCCATAAATGAATAGGGGTAAATGATGTGGAAGCCCATTGGTGAGGTAGGAATTATAACCCTAACCCTAACCCAACGCTAATCAACCTTTTCCATTTTGCAGCTTGCTAAGGATCTAATGCACCCTGCTCTTGAGGCAGAGAGGCAAAGACACAAGAAGAAGAGGTTGGTCCAGAGTCCCAATTCCTACTTCATGGATGTGAAATGCCCAGGTGAGTACTGATTCATTGATGTTGAGACTGTCTTTTTCTCATATTTCTCTTATCCTCATAACCCCTGCAATGTGTAACAGCCCTCTAAACAAAACCAAAACAACCTCTATTAATTGTTACTCTTGGTCTTATAAATATGCCTAGACTATGATTCATATCCAAAATTCAAAGAGTCATAGAGAAACATATCCACTGATAGATGTGTTTGTTTTCCTCTTCCCAATGTTCCAGGCTGCTACAGGATCACCACAGTGTTCAGTCATGCCCAGAGAGTTGTTCCCTGTGGTGGCTGTTCTATGGTCCTATGCCAGCCTAGAGGGGGGAAATGCCGCCTTACAGAGGGTAAGACAACCACACACATCACATTGCTCAAGAGCCTTGGTCTTATAGGCCAATATCTCAGTGTGAACTTTATTTGATGGTGAAAATATGTCTTTTTTGTTTACCCCAATGACACAGCATTTCACAGGTAGCGATGCTGATAGTGAAACTGAACTGACCTCTCTCTTCCCTCTCTCTCCTCTATCCAGGCTGCTCCTTCAGAAGAAAGCCACACTGAGAGGGCTTCAACAGTGAGATACTTAAAGTTGATAGCCATCGATTATGGATCAGGGATAATTCTCCCTTTCAATATTAAGCACATTTCTTAACTATTATGCACACATTCTACCGTTTGGAATTTAGAATGATTGACAGTGCCTGGCCTTACTATGATGTTTGTCTCTCATTCAAAACACAGGCAAGTTCATCTGATGCCACTTTTTTTTCCCGTAATTTCATATTGAATATTAATAGGATTGAAGCAGACTGTTGATTGACAGTTATTTCTCTTGTGAAGATTCTTTGAATAAACAAACTCTTGAAACACAGGTTTTTTTTTTGTAAAAATGTATTAAGATTGAAAGCGGGAAAAGTGAATGAAACATTTCAACACAGAAATGTGAGGCTATTTCAAGGCACAAGGTTGAGTGGCCATGATAATCACCTTCACAGACAACAAGAAAACATTTTGAGGGTATAAATCTTCTCTGGTATGTGTGTATTCTTTGGTTTCGAGTGTTCCCCTGCCAAAAAGTGGTGTAAAACTGGAGTGATACTATACATCTTCTCCATAACATTATTCTATTATATACAATAAGTATCCATGTTTGTTAACTTGACTGAGGCTCCAGTGGTTCTTGTTTTGGCTTCGCTTTTCTATAATAACACCACATATAGTATAGTAGCAGGAATGTGTTTTTACACCTAGACAGTCAAATGCAGAGTTGGGATAGTGGTCAGGAGTCAGGAAGCATGGCAGGAAAGGTGCTATGAAGCTGCATGTCAGTCAGTGGTGCTGCTCAGGAGCATAAAGAGTAGGTTTTGTCAGAGGAAGATATGCCATATTCATTCCTTGCAAAGTTCTTATGACTGAATTCCAAATTATTCACTCCTGTACATCTACAAGGATTGGATAGGTATATGTGTAAGCAATATGGCCAAATTTCCACCTAGCCAAAGAAAGGGCAAGACGAAGGTCCAGAATTGCTTTGATTGATCCCCTCCTCTGTCCTCTCAGATCACAACAGTGCTTCAGGGGTAATACGAGGGGTTAATTTAGGATTCTCTATATCACTCAATGGATTTTAGTCAAATCCTTCACCTGATCACCTGTCACAGTATTTTACCAGTAGCACCACCTTAGTGTTCACCATCCTTTCCACAGGTCATCCTCCAGCCTCAATGACCATGTTTACATGCACGCATGCACGCACGCACGCACACACACACACACACACACACCAAAGGTATTCTGGCTCAATATAAGAGGAGGCACATACTGTACAAACCTGTGGATATCTTCAGAGACTGTACAGTATATTGTGAAGGCACTTTAAATGTGTGATCAGGTCAAAGTCTGATTGCTTAGCTAAATTGGCAGTTGGTAAAAAGCTGATTCCTGATGACTGTTCTGTTCAAATACAACCTCTAGATGGCGCTTGTGAACCACACTTCAGTGAAGACTACATTTCAACATGCTCTATTCAATGTGCATTCAAAATATGAGTTTTGTGATACATTGTCATTGTCTACTCTTGAACACTCACACCAACGACTCACTGGTCTGAAGGGTGCATGTAAATATGGTCTTTATCCATTTTCTCTAGAGCTGGTCAATAAAGTAATAGTTCCAAGAAAACAAAATGTTGTAAACATAGGTTGAAACACAGGGGACATGAATGACTTTCTCTTTTTAAGGGAGACATTTAGAGAAAGAAAGTTGTGACTTGCAAAGAGAAAAAAATATTAAGGGTACAAGGTTTTAAGTTAATCCTCATTCGCTTGGGAAATGGGAATAAGACTTTACAGCTAAAAAACTTGGAATGAAATTGAATATTTATGGAATGTTGCAAGACTTTTATCTTCTCCGTTGGTGTCTTTATAAGCTGTTGAGCTCTTGCAGCGTTTGATCCAGGACTTGATGCATTCCCAGGTTTTCTTCTTTGGCACTAGCTAATTTTTCTGGAAAAGAGGGATGACAAATGAAAGAGACTGAATCAATAAAATTGAATGAAGCCACACAAGAACAATATGAACTTGGAACAATATGAATTCATTCTCTTTGTAAGTTTGGTAAACAATACTCTCCACACAGACACTCAAAGCAATTCCCACATGCAGTTTATCCAACAGCTGTTTTACATAACTGCTCTAGTCATCTTAAGTTATTCCATATGTAAAACAAAACCACAATAGGACCCAAAACAAGTCACATTTGCATGCATAAACGGATGACAACTGACTCATAATAACTGCGTCTGCATCTGGTTGTATATACAAGGTACAGTAAGGGTAAAATATGGTCTATTTAAAGAAATTGTTTACACACTGGATAATCAAAAAGATTAACTACTAGATGTTTGCCACCTTATGAGCTGTATGTCAAATCAAATACATGCTTCACACACGTTGTTGTTAACACACACATACAAAGGAGCCATCAAACAACACAACCACAACCAGGAGTGTGTGAGTCAGAAGTACACTAGAGGTGCCTGATTAGTTGTGTGACATTATTGCAATAAATGTGAGGCACAGTCAACATGAATCCATGCTTAAATCTCACCTGGTTAAACTTGTAAAGGTTGTTGATATGTATTGTAATATTTAATGTGGGGTGTCAACAGAGTAATGGGGTATCAGCAGAATATCTAGTTTGACTTTTTTTATTTTATTTTTTTTACTAAAATGCGATACTATCAATTCAATTGATTCAAGTTTCCACTATTCCTTGTCAGACAGAGCTGTAAAGTAAAGTGCTTCAAACAGTGAATGCATGAAAAAAGGTAGAGGTTTTAATGAGTTCTGTTTTTTGCACAGTGAGATGGACAGAAGGCATAGAGAAGAGCACATGTAGAAAGGCCCGTGTACCGAGAGGCTAACCATGAGACACTGTAGGCCAACAGTGAAAGGTTGTGAGGGGGCAGCCAGCTTAGAGACAGAGATATAGAGAAAGAGAGAGAGAGAGACACAGAGAAACACAGAGAGTGAGAGCGAGAGAGAGAGACACAGAGAGAGAAACAGACAGAGAGAGTGGCAGGAGGACAGAGAGAGGCATCTACAAGGAGGTCATGTCGTTGAGGGCATGGTCCAACTCCTCGCTGATAGCCTTGTACTTCAGCTTTTGAGCATACAGTTCATCTAGAGGTCAGAGGTCAACAGGAAGGGCAGGTAGGCAGGAAGGAAAGCAGCAGCAACAGCAGCAGCAGCAGGGAGAGGCGGAGGACAGGAGAGGGATGAGAGAAAGATGGCAGCAAAGAGAGAGAGAGAGAGAGAGAGAGGACAGGTCAGTACTGGAGACAGAAAGAGACAGTTTTTATAAAAGATGATAAGAGATAGACAATACAGGTATATCCAGCAGTGAACATTTCAAAATGAAAATACCTATGTGGCAAATCTCTTAGCTGGGGCAAGAGAGATGACAACTTGAAGCATTTAAGCCAAAGAGAAATATCTCATAAAAGGGCCTTGATAACTTCATAAAACTGGCTCCCTGTGGCTCTGTCAGCAAATATGTTGATCTCAAAAGACTGGAGAACACACTGTCCTCTGTGGCCCAGACAGACATGAAATAGGTGTTCTTTAGAGCCAGTAGAGAACGGGCCCACATACTTCTTTACACTGGAGACTAAAGGCAGTATTTTATTAGCTTGTCTAAGGAGTTTCCATACGTTTGGCAAGATACCCTTTCTTCCACAGAAATTATTTCCATGCTAGTTGTAACACAAAACCCTAGCTGGGACCGTGTCAATGTGAACTGCCTAAGAAAATGCATACTACGATGTTGTTTCATTGCTCAAGCAAGAGGATTAAATAACACAACCCCTTGACCCAGGAAATGATATCCACACAGGATTCCTGAACTAGCTTGACATCTCCGCTAATTTACTGACATGGAATGTATCCCTGAGAGAATGCGTATGGTAGACTGGGCCCTGATATATAGACTTCATTTTAGAGCTGTTAGGGTTCAACCATCTCAGATTACTGAGAACAAATTACAAAACTTTGGAAAAGATGGACTTTTTGACCTTAACTTGCATTGCACATTGTCATAGAATAGGTTTCCCAATGTCAGTGCACTCGTACCTTCCAGGTCGTCGATGGACTTTTCCAGTTTGGCCACTGTCCTCTCTGCAAACTCTGCACGAGTCTCAGCCTAGGGGACCAGAGTCAGAACAGGACAGGAGTCAGAACAGGACAGGAGTCAGAGCACGTGATGTCCATGAATGTCTATGGTTAGAACAGGACACCATCTCTGGCACAGAGCAGCATGGGCAGGCTGTATGACTTTTGAGAGGACTGGAAGCTCACCTCCTTCAGCTTGTCAGTGAGAACCTTGATCTCCGCCTCATATTTGTCCTCTTTTTCTGAGTACTGTCAAAATACAAGACAGCAGTTAGAAATGAACTCTTGAACAGGTCAGACAGAAAACAGATAGAACATTTGAGGCATGCAGGACCCCCACACACACAGCCCCCCCCCCCCCCCCCAACACATTGTGCAAATACACAAACTACTACTATGCCTTTGGGCCCATATATAGTGATAGTCTTTATCAGCCTTGCTTTGCTGCCTATTACCCAACTCTTCAACTCTTTGTGATAAACTGGCTATGGTGTTGGCATGGGTACTGGGTACACATCATGCTGATTCCAACCGTGAGGGTGTGTGTGTGTGTGTGTGTGTGTGTGTGTGTGTGTGTGTGTGTGTGTGTGTGTGTGTGTGTGTGTGTGTGTGAGAGGGGGGTGCAGGGCAGTGATTAAATCAGAACAGGGCCCATGCTTAAGTGGCAGAGAGAGAAATCATGTGGCAGGACTGGCACTCAGCCTGCTGGGCAGGAATGTAGAGGGCATGCCTGTGCTGGATCAGAACTATTAGACCGATGTGTACCTTCAACAACATTATCATAAAAGAATCAAGAGTCCAATTTGTCCGATGATTAAGGGGAATTGGTTCACATATCTATGAAGGGTAATGTGTGTGTGTGTGTGTGTGTGTGTGTGTGTGTGTGTGTGTGTGTGTGTGTGTGTGTGTGTGTGGTAGGTAGTGATATACTAACTCAAACAGCTCTGCTGTTTAATGCAAGTAGGTTAATGCAACGTAAAGATGCTTTATGGAGGGAAAATAGTATGTATTTGCATGTAGGCCTAGTATGCATTCATATGTAAACATATAGTAATAAGTAATATACACACTGACCTTCTCAGACTGGGCTTCTAGGGACTTGAGGTTGTTGGTGACATTTTTCAACTCCTCCTCCAGGTCGCTGCATTTACTACAGGGCGAGAGAGGGAAGACAAGCATTTAGACAGATAGACATCTCAGAATAGTTACACGACCCTGGACAGAACCTCTATAAGCTCCAATGTTTATCTTAGCTTCTGCAACAAATGCCTTAATCGAACAGGACAGATTTTTACTAAGTGTGTCTCTATCTAATTGTCAATTACGCGTTGCTAAGCATTATAACTTCTATTGAGCCTCAGCTTTTTTCTAAAAGAAAAGAGGATTAGAGATCTGTCAGAAGGATCTCTCTTTCACCTCCTTCTACAGTGGAGGAGTGTGAAGGAGTGTGAAGGAGTGCAGCACTCACAGTTCTGAGACCTCTGCCCTCTCCTCAGCTCTCTCCAGCTCTCCCTCCAGAATCACCAGCTTACGGGCCACCTGAGAAAGGGAGAGACGAGGCGGATTGACCAGGTTGGTTTACATTCTTTCACATCTCATATATCTGTATATTCAATATTGCACTGGAAGGACAATATCAGTATTGTGTGTGTGTGTGAGAATGTGAGAAGCAAATACGTGGGAGAAGAGTCTGAGAACAGCTTTGAGCAGTAGAATGGAGAACAGCACCAGTGGAAGAGAGTCAGAGTGAGCACAGTGTAAGTGGGTGTGAAACCCAGAGACAGACTAAACCGCCATGGAGCAGCAAAGGGCTGAAGGATGAAAGCCTCACCTCCTCGTATTTGCGGTCGGCCTCCTCAGCAATGTGTTTGGCCTCCTTCAGCTGCATCTCCTGGATCTCCATCTTCTCCTCGTCCTTCATCGCCCGGTTCTCAATCACCTTCATACCTCTGATTGGGCAGGACACACAGTGATGTCAGCCACGCATTCTTCGATGGGCTCTGTTCCAATATCATTCCATGCCATACATTCTAAGTGGGGTGGTAGTGGGGATATTGGGGTGGTAGTGGGGATATTGGGGTGGCAGTGGGGATATTGGTGTGGTACTGTGGATATTGGGGTGGTAGTGAGGATATTGGAATTTAGCCAACATGGTGGCATGATTGAACCGTTTTCACACATTCAACACGCCCCAAATAATAGTAGGCTGGACTCATTACCCTTATTAGATTCCCTATGGTAGTCCTTCAGAGCTTATCAGGGTACAAGTGACTGACCTCTCGCTCTCGTCAGCTGCTTTCTCTGCCTCCTCCAGCTTCAGCAGCGCTGTGGCCAGTCTCTCCTGGGCCCGGTCCAACTCCTCCTCCACCAGCTGGATCCTACGGTTCAGAGCCGCCACATCGCCCTCGGCCTGGGGGGGGGGGGAGAGAGAGGGATAGGGACAGAAAGAGAGGGAGAGAAAGGTGAACGGTTAGTCAGCCATCAGATCCTCTCTGACAGTGGACAGCGGTACCGGTATTCTGAGAGGCACACCCTGGACAGGGGCCATGATGAGGAGGTTTAAGACACCATGAGCCTCTCGAAACCATTGCTACGTTACAATGTCCACACTAGCTAGCATACCACTTTAGAATGCATGGCCAGTACATTTCTTGATTCTCAGCCATCATGAGGATATGACTATGAGCCGCACATAACTGTGTCCTGAATCAAGACAATACAAGGAATTCATAGAGAATTCATAGATCCTGTCTGGTCCAGTCTCCATTATTAATCAAGGCAATCCATTTGACTTAATAGTTGATTAGTAATTGAATGTCAAGGGATTCATGCACTAATAGTATAATCAACTTAATGACCATGTTCATTGGAGGCAAATGTTTATATGGTTACAAATTAGAGTATGTTTTATATTAGCGGTTTATTCAGTGATGAATGACAACGTTACAAAATCTCTCAATTTCATTCACTCAGAAAACACAACCAGGCCGAGAGGAAGAAGAATGACATTCTCCGTCTTCACTCAATAAACAATTGAGTCCATAGAAAGTAAACAGAAGAGCAAGCATTGCAAGCATGCATTTCCTCCCTAGTCCCAGTCAGTGAGTGTCCCAGTCACCTCCCAGGGAGTTCTATTTAAACACAGAGGTCTGACTCCAGATCAGTACACCAGTACAATGGGGGCTCTGCATCCAACTCACTCTCTCTCTCTCTCTGACCCTGGCCGAGCCCTACTACAGTGCATTACAGCACCAGGGGGACTGCCTCCAGCCAGCTTACACAACCACAAACAGTAATTACTCCTCTCATAATTACAGGGACGGCTGACAAAGTCAGGAGCCCTCCAGTGTCCTACATCACCTGGCCCTATCAGACAGCCAGTACTCAGTACTTGCCTTGCCTGGAGACACAGAGGCTACAGGCTGGGACTAGAGGTGTGTGTGTGTGTGTGTGTGTGTGTGTGTGTGTGTGTGTGTGTGTGTGTGTGTGTGTGTGTGTGTGTTTGTGTGTGTGTGTGTGTGTGTGTGTGTGTGTGTGTGTGTGTGTGTGTGTGTGTGTGTGTGTGTGTGTGTGTGTGTGTGTGTGTGTGTGAGAAAATGAGAGAAAGACCAGGAACTACAACAGCGCACAGGGGAAAAGGCTAATTAGGCCTATTTGTGCCGACTCCCAGTGCCATTCCATTGTATCATGGGCTGGATATTTCTGCTCTGGTCTGGTCTGAGGGTTGGTGTTGGCTGGATCTGGTGGAGGAGGAGGAGAGGCCTGCTGGCTTCCTGCTGCTCAAGGCCTGACCAGCGGTTAGCCCAGGACTTCATCTCTCTCTCTCTCTCTCGCTCTCTCTCTCTCTCATGGCCTAGTTAGGGCAGAAACCTGTGCTGACAGGGAGGCGGGCCATTAAGGCGGGCAGGAAATGTCTTGAAAATGAACGCTTGACGGATCTACAGCCAGACAGCTGAAAAACATTGGTATGAAAAACAACTTTCCTAAATTCCCAACAATGAATGCTAGTGCATAACATATCACAAAACAAATCATTGTCAATAATATCTCATCCATCCCTAACTCTTTTATGGGATTTCATGGGCATCACATCAACGACCAGACGTTTGAGAAACAGAGGCTGAAAAAACTGTTATTTCCTGAGTGAGGCAATGCCTCTGGAGAATGTCTCCACACACAAACAAACAAACAGTCTATTCATGAGAGCAGGTCAGTTGGGCATGCAGGTCGGCGGTTATAAAATATCCCCAGATAACGACTGGCAGTTAGCAACAGTCTAGTTTCCTGAGCAGTGAAATTGCTGTTGTCAAAATAGAAACAAGGAGATGTAGCCTACTACGAAAACAATGAGGTATAGTGTTGGTGTAGTAACGTCTATCTAACGTCTATCGATACAATTTTCATCATTATGTGGGGAACCCCCAGCCCACTAACAGACATTTGTGTGTTCAGAAACATGCTTGTTGTCCATGTATACTGTCACACTTCCAAATGTTATTCATTCAACCATGTCGAGGGAAGCAGCTATTCTCCTGTGAAACCCATTATGATGGTGGGAATTCGACAACTGAAGTCTCCAAGGGCTGGATGGGGAAAACATTTTACTGTTGTTGGTTCAGCTAAGTCATCTTTGGACCAGGCCCATACCATAGGTACCCTAGAAACTATTCTAAGGGTTTCTGAGCATACTTTAAAAAGCACCGCAAAGTATCAGAATAGCCTGGAAAAGTTATTATACTGTAAAGTTTCTCACAGGAAACACTAAGCTGCTCCTGTTACAAAAAAACCTTAGGTTTAGACCAAATGCAATGATCCTGTTTGAGAGAAAGGAACTGGAATTGCTTTAGAATATGGACAGGAAACCAATCCACACTACATCCTCTGGTTGGTTCCCTCCCCTCTCCTGCCTCTCAGTCAGTTCAGGGTCAGAGCTCTCTCTCTCGCTCTCTCTCTCTCTCTCTCTCTCTCTCTCTCTCTCTCTCTTTCTCTCCTCCTCTTTGCCTGGCCATGCCCCTTCCTTAGTCACACAGCATTCTCCGGCTGCCTGGGACGCACGCCTTATATGGTAAAACATACTCCAGAGAATGTTTGTGGTGGTGTGCCAGGAAGATGTTAGAGAGAGCAATCACATAGGCCTACACACACACACACACACACACACACACACACACACACACACACACACACACACACACACACACACACACACACACACACACACACAGAAAAAAAATGCTTAAATGAAACCATCTGTGAGCAGAGGGAATCAGGAAAAGGAAGATACCAAATGACAAGGAACCACTCTGTCAGCCCTTCCTCTCTCACACAGAAATACCTCAATTCAATTAACAACCTGAGGAAAAATCTGACAGAAACCTCACAGACTTGTGATCGGTAATAGATCATTAATAGTGCAGTCCATAGGCTACATCAACAATAATGCGTTAAGCCTTGCTAACACTAGCTTTGCTAGTGTATGAACTGAATCCTGATCTACTGAGGCCTCCATGGCTAGCTGGCAGCTGATGACACAACGACGCCCCACTGACACTAACAACACAACCACAGCATCCTCAATGAGCAGCGTTGGCTAGCTATGTACAATACGCTTGATGTTCGTTAACATCTGGAATTACTCTCTCAATAGCTCCCTTTGTCCCTCTCTCTCTCAGCACGCAGTGGTATGATATCTCCCTATGACCACACTGACAGCTTTAAGTAAGAAGCAAATACTGTAATATACTCTCCAAGATACTTTATCAATAACTACAGTCTGCTTATTGGCTGCAATTATGTAAATGCTGAGCTATAGGCTATAGGGATGGGCTAAAGGAGTCATGTCATTTTCACTATCATGTTATTCCTCAAGAGATAGCCTACATTCCTGTCTATCCATGGTTGAGAGATCATACACGCCAGGCATTCAGAGAGAGTAAGGGCTTCTTAAGTGAGTGGAAGTGAGAGAGGGGAATCTTTCTATTGATTTATTTCAGGACAGTGAGGTAAAGAGGGGAGTAAGACCTGCCTCTAGTGGAAGTGTTTCAGACGGATGGGTGGGTGTTAGGAATTGTGCCAGTCCTGGCAAGACTGATCACTAAGAACAATGCTATTCAGCTGGAGTACCAAGTGAACTGGTGCGCCAGGTTAACTCATCACAGATCTGTAAGCACACACTTGCCATGCAAAGACAGCCTCATATAAGCAGGCCTGTCAGAAGTAGATATGTATAAAAAAAAAAAGAAAAGAAGACTGTGAAACTAAAGCAGCTCTGTCACACTCAATGCAAATTAAATGGGACTATGAGTAGACATAGTGCATTATATTTCTATAATAGCCTGTCACTGTGTTCATTAAGCCAATTATAAGGAGGAGGACCATGCAAATTACAGCGGGACTTGAACACCGCCAACACCACCCTGACACACACACAATACCAGTTGAAATATCAATGTGCAATATCAATGTTACAATACTGTAAGGGTCTACTGCATCAACTGTATGTTCAGCCTCCTGAGAGACAATGCATAATGTGTACCCCACAACTCAAGATGTGGTTTATCTAGTATCTAGGATGAGCAAGAGGTCTGTGCTTGTGGAGGGTTCTGGTTGCTAACCAACCCCAAAAACCAGTGAGGGTACGCAAATATAGGGGCCCTGCAAGAGCCCAATTACTGTGGGTCTTAAACTTTGCACCTTGCAAACAGCAGATACCACAGAGTTAACTGATTGGGTCAAGCAAACATTCCACTTGTGAAATTGGGTTTACGGGTCTATATATCATAGTGACTGACTGAGACCCCTCCTCCAACTTGGACAATGGACAGGCTTAGACCTGTCATTCTACAGTGTATGTATGGCAGTGGAACCCCTAATCATAGTGTAAACCAATGTACACTCCCTTTCCAACTGTAGTTGCAAGGCAGTGTTCCACAGGACCTCAATGGCTGCCAAAATACATCAGCATAAAGTTATATTTGGAAAGTTACGTTATTCCCATGGAGAAAGTCCAGCCTAGAGAAAAAAAACACACAGTGTACCAGGAAGTAATTCTTTCCATAGAATGTGGTGCATCATGATGTTATTAAGGGCAGGAAACCACTGGCCAATTATCACGTAGGCAGTAAATAAATCTAGGCCTATTTTGCCTTCACTGAGAATGTATAGCCTAGCTATGCAGTGGTCAAACACACAGATCTATACAAACTGTTCAACTGCTTTAGGCAGTAGAGTGAGTCTTCCAAGTCAACTCTGACAACTTCTTGATACCTTTATTTGACACTTTAGATACATACTCAGCAACAGAGTCAGTGGCAGACGTAACATAGCAATTGTATAGTTTAGACCCCAAACGTAACCAGGATGTGTGTGTGTGTGTGTGTGTGTTATAATACACAGTTCCAATCCAGGCCTGAAAGAACACTCCCTCTCCTTATCTTCCTGTTGATCTGGGCTGGAGCAGCAGAGTCACCGGAAGTGCTGTAGTAGACCAGGGAGCCAACATCCTGTCACAGTTTCTCTGGGGCAGGGAGGGAGGAGGTAGGCCTTACCCCCTCCCCCTCCCCCTCCCCTTCCCCTAACCACTAATACTGGATCAGAATGGATAGTTCATAATGACAGTTAATCTACAGCATTTAGTCCAAACGCTTTCATCCAAAGTGACTTTTTGTATTTCATCCCTCTAATGGTTAGGGTTAAGATTGGGGAAGGGTAAACTCATCCTAGGTCCGTGGTTTGGGGCAACTTCTATACCTCCAGCTTGGGGGAGGAAGCTTGGCTGGGAGAGAGAGTGGGGGAGGGAGGGAGGGAGGGAGGGAGGGAGGGAGGGTGAAGTGGGGCCACAGCTCTCATTCTTCCCATGGACAAGCACGAGAAATAGATCATTATCTAAAGTTGGCCTGACAACCTAACCCAAAGCTCCACCAACCTAAATGTTGTGAGAACTGTCTATGTAGCTAAATATGCAGAACATAAATAGAGCACACTTCTGTCCCCATGCCTTTTCATTCCTTGATTACATTATCAAGTAATTACGCAACGGTGTTGAGTGAAGGTTATGCAACATCTTGGATGGAGCAAAACCACTTGGAACTATCTTCAAGCAATTACTTCAGAGGCCAAAAAGCCTCCCTGTTATGTGGATTCAAAAGACGATTCATTACCTTCAAAGACACAGCAAGGTTGCTGTTTTGTCCACCTTGTTCCAATGAAAGGGTTTGTTGTGCCAAGAAATCAGCCAGGTTTGCCCCAATTACTCACACATGGGCCCACATACACCCTTGAGGTAACCAGCCAGCCACACACACAAGTGCCTACTCAACCACTTCAAGTCTTTTCATCCCTTGAACACAGGCTAATAGCTTGAGCTAAGAGGTGCATTCATGTTCTTATGCTTCCAGGCTTAATAGATTGGAATTGTGTGAAGACTGACTGACTTGAGTCAAGTGAGAATAAATTATGGATCTCAATAGCAGTGGTATCCCAGCCCTGCCATGCTTGGTTCTCACCAAGCCTGTTTTGGGCAGCCAGTATTGGGGCCTGTCGGGGGTGCTTGGTAGCGTAGCACACTAAGCACATACCACGTAACCGCAGGGTTCGTAGTTCGATTCCGACCCTTGACGTAGCTCGCATGTCATCGCTCCTCTCTCTCACCCATCCCTCCTGTCAATCTCTCTACTGTCTCTATCCCAATAAAGCAGAAATGCCATAAAAAACATATATAAAATATATTGGGGTCTGTCACCAATTCTGTGTTCAATCAGCCTGAGGTTATATCTCTTCATTTAGCTCAAGGGTGGAGTGGCCCCCTAAACTCAGATCTAGGATCAGTTAACCCTCCCCAAATCCTAACCACAACTAGTATAGAGAAAACACACAAAACTGACCCAAGATCAGCATCTAAACCGGGGAGCCCTCACCCTACTCCCTTCTCTTTATTCATGACCATATGTCAATGAAAGCTGCCTGACCACAAGGTCTGTTGCTGACAAGTCCCAGGAGTGCCGGCGACACACATACGACATCCTGGGCCTCACTGGTCTGTTCCACTGTAGGAGTCTTCCATTGAACATTCTAATTCTACAGAAACACAGTCATACAATTATTACATTCCTTGTACAAGACCAGATAATGTTGTCTCTAGTACAGGGAAATAGCACCCATCAAGCATCCATTCCACAGCCCTCATTTAGCTGCATGATGGATGGCTCTGAAATGAAAAGGAAACCCCTTCTTTACCTGGCTCCTTGTATTACATCACCTCCACTGCCTTCCCATTCCCAGGCAAGACCTGACAACTCTCCCTGTGAGTCTCACCTAATTCTTTCAGTCCTCTTATGCAAACCTGTTAGCCCTTACATTAGACTACAGAACATAACATGTCAAGGCTTTGATTGACTGACAATTCTACTGAATTAAACACCAAACTCTCAACTCCAGGCAGCCCACGGGGCTGTGGCATTTCTGTTTAAGTTAAATAGAGTGTATTTAACATAATTTTTAATGCCCAAAATTAACATAGAAAAGTCCAAAGAGTTCATAGGAAGTCGATTGTTTTTTTAATACAATGTATCAAAGGTAGATTTTCTCAGACAAAATTTGATACATCCTACCTATATTACCGGCACGCGCTAGGACCTTTAGGAATCCAACTTTTTTTAGGAGAGACCAACGCCTTTTATTGTAGACTACGTCTTCATCACTGTACCGGCAGATCAATGAATTAACGTGGCTTTTCCAAAGTATTTCAGAATGTAACATCAATTCTCAGACTTGCCAAAGAGAAGGCCAGGTGAGACGTTACCAAAGGGAATAGAGAGAAAAAGCAAAGAGGGAAAATGCAAAGTATGGTCTCACTTTCTCCCGAAGTTCCCGTTCACCGTCCAGTTCTCTCTGTAAAACCTGGGCACGGTCCTCTGCATCGTCGGCTTGCTGTTGCAAACACTGGATCTTTCTCTTCACAGCGTCCAAAGAATTCAACCCTGCCATTCTCGAACTATTTGGTATAAAATAACTTAAACGTGTAGAAAATAAACTATTGTACAAAAGTAACCTACAGCTTTTGTATTTGCTTTTTATTCAAAATAGAATAATAGAAAACACTTAATCTTGCATAAATCTTAGATTATTCAAAAGTCTTTGGAATGGACCGAAATAGCAGAGTAGGAAAATCGTCTCTCAAGTGCAAAAAAGTTGTGTCCAGGTGTTCCGCAAATGTGTCTTTAGAAGTTCAGCCTCAGCAAAGAATAGCTTCTAAGAAGTATTAAAATATCTTATTTGGAATGTTATATGTATGAACGCATTAGCGTGGCACGGCAGCAGCGATCAAGTTTTGAGAGGAAGATGAAACGGCTGGAATGATGAGGAAAGTTGATGCGCGCTCCTCCAATCCAGAGAAGTGTGATTCAGATGAGGTCAGG
>NC_139660.1:6872412-6979912 GCF_951799395.1 Argentina silus | reverse complement strand
TGTGTGGCCAATTCCTTCTGTGGCCTTACACAAGCACCCAGTCCAAACAGGTAGAGAAACATATCTTATATGTTATAGCAGTTATAAACGTGGTGTTTACATTGCCTCAAATACTCACAAACATTACATTTCCTTGGCTTGCTCTTTTGTTTATAGTCTGCCTAAACACATCTCAACACATGGCAGCTAGGGGCCTGGGGATTGGTTGATGGAGGTACAGTATATGGGTGTGGTTGTGTTAGGGGCCTTCCAGAGTGCCCTGTCTACTTACATCTGTGGCTGTCTTCTCTGACAGATCCAGTTTCTCCTGGGCGTCTTTCAGGGCCTCAGAGTATTTGTCCAACTCATCCTCCGTTCCCTTCAGTTTCTTCTGCAGAATGAGCAGCTCCTCTTCCAGCTAGGACAGCAGAGATTGTTAGAATACAATGTAAGCTTTCTGTCTGTCTCTGTCTCTGTCTCTTTCTCTGTCCCCTGTCTGTCTGTCTCTTAAGTCTGGGTCTCTCTCTCTCTCTCTCTCTCTCTCTCTCTCTCTCTCTCTCTCTCTTACTCCCACACACACTGAGGTAATTCAGTTATAATCCCTGCTGACAGAAAGTTATCAACGTTACATTACCTAAAAAGCCTCAGTGTATCTTAAAATTCCTTCCACCATCCCCTTGATGTCAACACAAGGCCTTCAGTATCAACCTCCCTCTGACTCCTTTGTCATGTCTCCTCATCATTTTACAGCATGTCTACCTCCAAGTCTACTTTGATAGATTACAGTCATTTAGAAGCATTCAAGTGTTTGAATCGAAGAGTTTATGTTTCCAGTTTGTCATAAGAAAATACTTAGATGTGACTGGGAATGTGTGTGCTTAAGTTTCAGTTTCACATTCTATATTCCCCATAAAATCTCAAAGAGGAAGGCTGAAAGTTTTTATTTCTCAAGAGCTTTTACAACTTTAGGCCTTGCCAGGCAACTTCTTAGGACCACCTACAGTACATGATCTTCCACGAGAGGAGGTCCTGATTTACAGCCAATGTCTTACCTTATCACCACTTTTACATATGACATAGATTTGTTATGAAAATACAAAAGAAAACACCTCTATTGTTTGATCTCTAGTGTTTAATTGTTTATCTATTAAAGGTCTGATTATGGTAAGTCTACAATTTTCATGGTTATACCCCCCTTTGGAGGATTGATAGCTGAGTTTATTATTAGTTTCAACTAACAAGTGCCCTGGCACACACACACACACACACACACACACACACACACACACACACACACACACACACACACACACACACACACACACACAAACACACACACACACACATACACACACACTGTGAGGTTAAGTATCCTCTAATCAGAGTTCCCCAGTGGGTGCGTGGAGCTCTGAAGTACTCCTGATAATCCTCCAGGATTCTACAGGGCCTATCTCTACCATGTCTAAAAATACAGTACAGCCGCTATCACTGGGTGCCAGAGACGGCTGTCACTGTGTCCTGCTCTCTCAGGCAGGCAATAGGGACCTGTCAGGCAGTGGGATGGATGCCTATACAGACCCCATATTCTCAGTAGGCCTCAGTAAAGCGCCCCTTTACACCTATAAAGACGCCAATACAGAGGCCCATATCACTCAGCCAGTAGGCCATAGCTAGTGTCCCCTGCTCCAAGCATACCAGGGATCAGGGGACCTCTTGCCTCCACAGAGCCCCATCCACACCCAGGGAGGTCAGGCTCAGATTCCTGGGTCAATCCCCATGGAAGGGTGGAGGGTGTAGTGGGGGTCGGGGTGGGACCCCCAGGCTTATTCGGATTTGGGCTAAAGCCTTTATGCCAACACATCATCAATTGAGAGATATTCCAGTGCCTCTGCAATTAGGCACCTTCTCAACCTCTTGTAATGCAATTACATTCCAAACGCAACGCTATTGTTCATGTTTTGTCTGTAGCCATTCCACAAATGCTCTTATATCTCCAGAGGCTTTGTGTATACTTTTCAGTTGGCGCCATTCAAATCCAAAACCTGGAAGGTTATATTTATATTTATGGACTTTTTCTCAGACACAGATAAAGCCAAGTCCTGGACTAAATCCTGCTTTCAGTGGAGGCCCTGGGGGTGTTTAAGTCTAGGAGTAGGCTTTATTTAAGTCTGGAAAACAATGGTTCAGACAATGGTCTCCTTTTGTCATGTGGTGAACTCAGTTGGGTAACATGAGTGTTTAACTAAAACAACAGAGGAGTTTGAGGGTAGCTTCTGGGTGTGATTTATCCTTCGTCCACCTACTGGTCTGTATTGTGTGTCTCTCTGCCTGTCCGTCTGTCTGTCTGTCTGACCTCGCTCACTCCACAGCCTGGTAAGGAATCTTGCCACAGAGGTCAGTGGCTCTACGTCTCACACCGTCCCAGACACACTTGTTGGTTTAACCTGCCCCGACTGCACTTTCACACTGGGCTGTGCAATTGCAGACATATGCATTATGCACACTCCCACTCCCACCCCCTATGGCTCAACATTGTTATGCTCTTCAGTCTGATGTATTAGATCTGCAGTGTTATAGAAGTATATATTTGACTGTGATTGACTGTTAGATTTCACTTGAGTCACATACTTTAATCAGACATATTACTTGAGATTAACTAAACACTGCGAGATGTGTTTACATCTCTCTTCCTCAGAAATATGCCTGGTATGGTGTCAATGTTAACATGTTCTAACAGTATGGAGAGCAGTAGAACTAATACTAGATCTGAATTTAGAACATTCCGCATCATTTTGATATATGTAACATTTTCGATGGCAAAATGTGTCCTCCTCACATTGTACCTGTAAGAAAACCATTTGAACCTACAGATCTCTCTGGGTCTCTGTCCCCCCAGACACCACTACAGTATAGACCCATCTTCATGTCTCTCTCTTTCTCTCTATTTCTCGCTGTCTCTCCGTCCCTCAGGACTCACCTGTTTGCATTTGTCCTCTGCTGCCTTCTTGTCTGTCTCGGCCTGCTCCGCCCGGTCGATGGCGTTCTCCTTGTCCAGCTTCAGCATCTGCATCTTCTTCTTGATGGCCTCCATGGTGCCTCCTTAGGGTTTACTGTACGCTCACTGAGATGAGAAATGTAGCTGAGAACGTTGAGGTGTTGTAACCCCTTAGTTTGAGATGCAGTAAACGCTGTGCAAGGCTGGAGCAGCTGCCTCCGCTGGAACCTGAGTCCACAAGAGTCCGAGGGATAGAGAGAGAGACAGAGGTAGAGAAAGAGAGAGAGAGAGGGAGGGAGAGCGAGAGAGAGAGAGAGAGAGAGAGAGAGAGAGAGAGCAGGCACCCGCAGCACAGGGGGATGCAGACTTGAGTCCAAGGCTTCCGTCTATGCTTTAAACTCCAACAGAACCTGCCTGTAGTCTCCTATGACCCCCATCCTCCCCCTCTCCCTCCCCTCCCTCCATCTCTCTCCCTCACTCCTTCCATCCACTCACCACTCTGCCCCCCCCAGACAGCCCCCCCCCCTCCCCCACCCCCACCACCAGCACCACTCCGCCCAATCAAACCACTCAGACAAGGCCTTTGTGGAATGGCTTGGACCGCTCCACTCTCTCCTAGTCCTCAGCTAATCTCCTTATTTGGGTTGCTGTGTTTTCACAAAAAAAACTGAGATCGTACAGGACAGAAAAACAGAGGGCCTGTTTCCCCATTTAACCCTGCGTCTGTGGATACGAGTGTTGACACCTTGCTTAACACACTTCTCCTGTTCAAGTAGTAGTGTTGGGGTTTTGTATTAGTGTGTGTGTGTGTGTGTGTGTGTGTGTGAGAGAGAGAGTGTGAGAGAGAGAGAGAGAGAGAGAGAGAGAGAGAGAGAGAGAGAGAGAGAGAGAGAGAGAGAGGGGGAGAGTTATAAAGGCATCCAAGCCACTGAGATATTAAAGAGTACTATTGCAGGTCCTGGAGGAATAGTTGATAGCTTTCTCTCACGAAGCTTATAATAGGGTGCCAGGATGGAGGTTTTGGTAAGGAGACCAAATTACTTGTTGAAGGATGAAACTGTGGAGAATGACTGTTATGTATGTACAGTATGCAAATAAATGATTATGGATTGACATAAATTGACTCAACAATTGACTCATCTAGGTGCTCTCTGTTATATAAGAGGTTAATAGAGTTGGTCAGTCAGTTGCTTCAAATGTTTATTAACATGCAACTTCCCTTCAGCAAAATAGAGTCTTCCAGTTATAAGTCGACCAATACTCACCCTGAAAGACTGGAAGACCTCCCGTTGCTCAGATTTCTGTAAAGCTGATATTTGGGTTTGATGAGTGAGAGTTGAAATTGGACTGAGAAACATCATTCATGTGAACAATGGGTGGACTGTAGAGGGGGTCGCTCATGGGGGGTGGGGTCCCAGACTAGGTATGCAGGGAATGATGTGCAGGACAAGGGGGATGGGGGGGGACAACGACCCCGTCCTGGACCCTCAGCCAGTCTGTCTGTTCACAGCTTAGTAGATGCACTACATCCATCTAAAAATAAAGACATTACATTTACATTTATGGCATTTAGCAGACGCCTTTATCCAAAGCGACTTACAACAAATACATTTATCTAAGTAAGTGAATCATCTATTCATCAGTCATCATAAGAAAAATTAATCTATGCTAGGACCAGGGGCTATTGGCAGTCACAATGCTGGAAGAAGGAATTATTACTCTTTCTTTCTTCTTCTTTTTTTTTTTTTTTTTTTTTTTACTTACAGGAATTTTAATTTATTTAAAGAGCATTGCCCACTTTATTAGTGAACCATAAAAACAACAGTCTGCAAAATGCATTACAGTGGTATTTGAGGTGAAAACAGTGTATTTATATGTATAATGTTTCCACTGTCAGACCTTATTGAAGTACTTCCTATTAAAGTGATAGCCTCTTATAGAAATAGTGCTCCTTGGACTGGAAGACAGCTTCACATTTAAATGACTTGGGTGTCACACACTATAACGTCAGTGACACAAGGTCCCTCATAAAGAAGTCTGTTGATTAACTCGGCATATAACATGGCAATTTCAAGTCAGGAGAAACATGATCTGATTCATAATAGTGAGTCAAGTTTTCTGTGGATGTTATGGGGATGGATGACTCCATGACTGTGTGTGTGTGTGTGTGTGTGTGTGTGTGTGTGTGTGTGTGTGTGTGTGTGTGTGTGTGTGTGTGTGTGTGTTCTTCCATGCGCGTGTGTCTGTGTGTATGTTATGGGGATAACTGGCCCCATCATTGGCAAACGTGGCATACTGCCTGCACCACCCCCCAACCTGGCAACCCACCCTGATGCATCAGCTGTCGCTTTATAGACGCATCAGCTGTCATATATATGAGGTGACACAGAGGTGCAAAGCTGCCACAGGCCCCTCCGACACATACCTCACCGTCCGTGGTGCCAAGGGACGAGGAAAAGCCAGGGATGATGTGTGAAATGTCACACTATGTACTGTCCAGCAACTCCTGCCCTGCCAGTCAACCCCAAGCCTTAATCACAGCTTAATCGCTTCTCATAGGAGAGGATCCAGTGGGTCCAATTAAGCTGATGGGACTGAAAAGTAGCATCATCACCGTTTGATATATGGTCTGGCAAAGCCCTTGTGATGGTAAAGGCTCATATGATAAGACAGTTTGATGTGGAACATGGCTGTTGTATTGTTAAATGTAAGCACAGTAAGCCATTGTTATTAGAGGAATTCACTAAGCAAACAAGTGCTTTTGTTCAGACAGCGCTATCATAACAAGACTCATCCATTAAGGAATGAGGAGGAGGGTATCCAAATCTGTAAGGGATCCAGGATTAATACAAGAGTATGATTATTAGTTGTGGAACTGTTTTAAACATATTTTTGTTGTGGTATTTTCCTCCTTTAGACATGGAGGCTCTGGTTTTCTGTTCCCTCTGTTTTTGTATTCATGGATGCTGATGGAATTTCCCAAATACTAAACCACTGATGTACAGTAATCGTCAGTCTAACCAGCAGGATTACATTTCATACTGAAGCCAGTCAACCATGTGTTCACTTCATCTTAAGCCTCTGTCATTTCACTGTCTGTCTCCCACAGCATAAGAAATGGGCTCAAATTCAGAGAGGCAACTGGATGGGCACCCTGGCAAGAAGATGAGCTCTGAAGTTACCCCTTGGTATGGATCTGGGATTAGTTTACCGTCATGGCATCTTCACCTAAAAGAGGACATGTTGTATACAAACTGACACAAGAGCAGTGTTTTGGGGTAACTTCACACAACTCCAGTTTGGACGTGGGACATTAGGATGGTGGGGTCTCACTGCACTGACATTTTACTGACACCAGATATTGGAACGAATTTCACCATCTTATTTTCCTTTCAACCTCTCACGCAGAAATTCAAGAGTATAATGTATTGCCTTCAAAATCCTTGCCCGCAGCTCCAAGTCCACATTCTGTTTTAGAAGGGGAGCCACAGAAATGCTTCAAAGGGCTTAGAGACCAATATGAAATATATTTCTGACCTATCTTTCATAACTGATATAAGTGCATGGTTTGATTTACATCCATGAATTACACTGGACTGTAGTGTGTATGGGAGAGTGTATGTGAAGGATCAGGAAAGAGGAATTGTACTGGAATTTGTTGTGTAACAACTCTGCTCTAACTCTGCTCTAACTCTGCTCTAACTCTGCTCTAACTCTGCTCTAACTCTGCTCTAACAACTCAACGCTGATTATTTATTCTGTCTGTAGAGGAGAAACATTCCTACTCCCCCCCATACTCATATTATTTAATGAGTGGTCGACCAGTTTCAATATGTTTATGAATGCATTAATGGTTTCACCTCCGTGTTCTCTCTCTCTTTCCCTCTCTCTCAGTTCTCTACATTCCTCAGTACTGTAGGCCTTTCTCAATATGCTTCTTCTTGACTATGTTGAGCACTTACAAAGTAGAATACTCTAGCTATGACTTATCCTAGTCACAGCTTACTGTATCTCAGTATGCATATTCCTAATGATGTTGAACACAGGTAAAGAGGCTGTCATCGGGACAGTCAGTACACAGGTAAAGAGGACCTTTAGCACATTCCTCTAATGTTACCATTACGCATGGAAATACATCCTGATCATGTTGAATGGAGGTACAGAAGCCTGTGAAACCGTCATAGATATCATAGCAGGCCAGTACTTCTCCTCTCATTGCTCCATTCATCACCAGTATTGTAAGTGTCTCTGACACTCTGATTATGACTCATCGTAGACAGAGCACCACCTGGTCTCAGTTACCAGCCGGGATGACGATGCCGTCCTGCTCACCTGTAAGGCATCACCTGTATGAGCAGGACATGCAGTGAGCACATGTTTTCTTGATTACTACCGACCTCCATGCCGTGCCTGTCCTGATTACGTCATGTAACCCTCCCTAGCCATGCACAGATGTTTGGATCAAATTTAGCCAATCAGATTAGAGGGCACCTCTGAACTTCCTCTCTAGCTCTGGGGCAAGAGTACAACGTCATGTAGTATGGAGCAATAAAAGACTTAGTGTAAAACACACACACACACACACACACACACACACACACACACACACACACACACTCAGTTCAAACCAGGACAAAGAGCTAGGGCACGGTGTGTGTGTCATAATGTGACATTTATGGGATACCATATCGATACATCATCATCACATTATACTACTTCACAATGCTTTAACTTAGATCCTTAGTTCTCTTAAGATTCCCTTCTAGAAACAGCATGGACTGTATGGCAAACAGGTTAAATGAAGCATGATTAAAAAGACAAGTCCATCAGGTTTTTGTAATTATGTTTTTGTAAATGTCACCATTCATGTCCACCATTCTTGATTTGTTTTGATCTGTACACAATGGTGAAGGTTATTAACTGAGAGCTGTCAAAAGGTGTATTACCTGGGGCACAAGTTTAGATGGCGAGAGAGAGAGAGAGAGTGAGAGAGGGAGAGAGAGAGAGAGAGAGAGAGAGAGAGACATTGTAAGAAAGAGCATCTCATTGCTGTACTATCTCTCATTCCCTGTTGCTCTACTCAAATGATGCATTAATTTCTCATGTTAAATGGACTGTACATTCAGTATGTTTCTGTTTGTACGTTTGTGATGCTGCAACATGTTCCTCGTGTTCCGTAATGAGAATGATAGAATAGGCCTGCTCTTGTCTGATGATGACACACACTACCACCTGTGGCTATGGCCCATATCACACAGCATGAGTGATTCTCAGCATGTGAGAGTATACCTTATAAGGACATGTAGAGCCTGAGTCATTTATTATTGTCTGGTCTGAGGAGGCTGCTTCTCACTGAGGACCTAATGGATGACTTCCAGTGTCAGAGAGCACATGAAACAGCATGGATTGTATGGCACACAGGTTGATGTTAATGAAACATGATTAAAAAGACAAGTCCATCAGGTTTTTTTTAAATATAATTCACATGTCAACCATTCTTGATTTGTTTTGATCTGTACATAATGGCACTCAACACAACTCCCTCATCCTTTATCTATAGCTTTCTCTTTCTTTCTCACTTTCTCTCTCTCTCTTTCAGGATTCCACCCTCTCTCCACCCTCTCTCTCTCTCTCTCTCTATCGATTTCAGTCTCTCTCGCTTTCTGTTTCTCTCTCGCTTTCAGTCACTCTTTCTTTCTTTCTCTCTCTATTGGAGGTCAGTCTGGAGTTCAGGGGATTGGAGAGAGAGAGAGAGAGAGAGAGAGAGAGAGAGAGAGAGAGAGAGAGAGAGAGAGAGAGAAGAGAGAGAGAGACAGAGAGAGAGAGATGTCAGATAGAGCAGTGTCCATTAGAGCCACACACACTGTGTTCATCTGGCTTTGTGTGGACTGTGCTCTACTATTTAACTGCTGTCAAAGGAAAGAGACCAAAGCATTGTGTGTGTGTGTGTGTGTGTGTGTGTGTGTGTGTGTGTGTGTGTGTGTGTGTGTGTGTGTGTGTGAAAGGGAGTGGCAGAGTGGAGGAGCTAGGACTTGCCACTGGAAAAGGGAGGGCGAGAGAGAGAGAAAGAGAGAGAGAGAGAGAGAGAGAGAGAGGGAGGGAGCGGATGAGGGAGAGAGAGGCAGGGCCAGGCCCCCAGTTCCAGAGCCAGAGAAAGGAAAGCCCTCCCACAGGAAACCAGAGCTTTACTCCGCATGGCCTTTTAAGGTAAAAAACTCCCCAAAAAGCTGGTCGCCTGGGGACTAGGGGAAAGATATAGCTGCACTTAAAGCAACAGATGCACAGTGAAAGTAGAGGCAGTGTATTACTGGGGGACAAACTGGAGTTTGATAGAAACTCTGCTACAGTGGCTACATGTACTGAAAGCATGTTTAGTGTACAGTACATAAGATATCCTTAAAGATAAAGTGTCGAAATACTAACTGAATTATAAACCTGAGTTTTAGCATGACTAGGGACTACTCTTATTATCACTGGTGCATAAACCTAGTTTGACTTTTACAGCTACAGTACAGCATGTGAGGTATCACTCATGGCACATTTTCATAACATTTCACTATCAAGGTATTTAATGAGCAGAGCATACATGAACCTCAGTCATTTCTATATCTTTATGGCGTGGTATAAGCCAATGAGGCTTGCCGTGGTGGATCTCTTGTAAGTATTACTTTCTGTGGTGTCTACTTTAGAAGCCTAGAGTACAAGTCAATAATCTCACAAGCAATCATATTTGAATAAACTTGACCTCCGTCACACATTAGAGCCTTTACTTCATTTCTCTTCTCCTTGCTCTTGCCCATGACTTGTCTTTTTCTATTGACTTGTCTTTTCAACAACCACAGGCAGAAAGTTTATGTTTGTTTGTATTCCCACTGTACATCAGTAATATTGTATGTACAGTGTTATGATGTCATGTCCATGTTTGTACGTTTTAATACTCAAATAAAGAAGAGAACAAGAATAGTCCTGACTCACTTGTAGGAGTGTGGGAAAAGGACCAGGCATGTCACAGACCCCCAGCCCTTCACCATGGGAAACGTGTCAGAAATATACAGGAAATGTAAACCACAAATGCGACCAAAAAAATAAAAAAATAAAATAAAATAGGAGGAGGACCCCTCTCTTTTGTATTTATTCTCCATTTGTCCCTTTTGGCCTATCACAAGCAGCTTTTTGCCTCACTAAGTATTCTTTGGCCCCTCCCTATTCTGACTGTGTGAGTTGTCGTTCACGGTTCTACCAAGAGGTCAGAATAACACAGATAACTCAACTCGGCCTCTCTTTTTATCACCCTCCCCGCCAGTTGACTGGGTCCCCATGTATGCACCCTACAGGGTAGTGAATGCAGAAGGAGGGGGGACTGTCTTTCCCAGTACAAAGACCTACAGTATGACACTGAGGGAGAGAAAGATTTGCGCGCATGTGTGTGCGTGTGTGTGTGCGTGTGTGTGTGTGTGTGTGTGCGTGCGTGCGTGTGTGTGTGTGTGTGTGTGTGTGTGTGTGTGTGTGTGTGTGTGTGTGTGTGTTTAAGTAGAGATCCAGGGCTTTGAATGATGGAGCGATATCTAGCAGAGAGTATTTACCCTGCTTATCACTTCATCACGTTCATTCATTCATTCAGAAATGTCCTGGGCCAGAGCGACAAAGGCAGGGCGTTGAGGTTGAGAGAGAGTAAATATGAGCCTTTGTCAGCAGGAAAGGGAGTATAAAAACAGAGGAGGAGAAACAGTAAAAGACCAGGCCATGGGGAAACGATAACTTACTGGCTAGATAAAGGTAAATGAAGTTGGGCGCCACATTGTGGGGTGCTACATTGTGGGGCGCGACATTGTGGGGCGCGACATTGTGGGGCGCGACATTGTGGGGTGCGACATTGTGGGGTGCGACATTGTTTCTACTATAAATAAGGATGGCCATTTTTACACTTGGTTAGCCACAATGGTAGAGACATGTGTGCTTTCTCTCCCTCCTCACATTCATCGCTGACACTCTCTGTGAGTTGTAGTGTTGCGGTTATCTGGCTGCTACACTTAGAGAGCCCAGGAAGAATGTATGACGTTACCCTCCTGCCATGCCACTGATAAGCCTACAGTAGCCAGCATAGAAAGCATAGCCATGCTAAGTGATATGCCCACAGCCACCAGCCAGCATCACCATTATAGGCCAATAGCAGCCAGCATAGCATAGTCATGCTACAGTAAGTGCTCCTTGACCTGGTACACAGTCATAGGTCACTGTGTGTGAGTAATGGACACCCTTCCTCCAGCGTGTTTCACAGAGGAGAGGGAAGGAGAGACAGGCTCAATGAATCACTATCTCAAGCTCAGGCAGTTCAATCAAATTCAATGTGGAAAACTGAACTGGTGGGAAATGACATTGCTCCTTTGCAGCGAATATGCCTGTATTCGGCACAGTTAAGCAACCACTCAGAGAAAGTAAACTGTTTGATTTAGAACGTATTATTTCTCACCACAAATTAAATGTCAATAAACTGCAGATTTAACTGCATAGGGTTTCTAATCCACCACAAGTCAACTGCGTTTTTCCATTCCATCACATTGTTCTCTTTCTGCCTAATTTCCACTGGCTCAGAGGCCAGTTTAGCACAACACAGCTTAGAGACTGAGATTAGTTTATCCATGCTGCTGCTGCCTCTGTTCTGGGTCCAGCCGGAGCCTAATGGGTCTAATGACTCCTGTAATGCTCCATTGTGTGGAGATGCTGAATCTGGAGAAACCTCATGGCTCATCAGACTAACCACAATACTTCTTATAACCTTTTGGGCACAGATCTAGGATCATCTTACCTTTAATAAATCAGTGTCTGGGGGGGGGAATGTTCTCCTTCTCCACCATAACCACTACACTCTCTACCCACCCCACCCCCCTCTAGGGCACTACCATTTCCCAGAACACAGGGTGCCCTGCCTTTCCTGTACCACACCCAAACGCCCAAACTGCTGCCCACCCCATGGGAAACACATATGGTTGGTTCCACATGTTGGGGTCTCCCTCTTTTTCTTCTGATCCTTCAGCCTCCACCCCTCCTCCTTTCACATACTGTACTTCAACCTCAAGTGATTCTACATACAGAGCTCCCTCTACTGGGGACAGTTGGAAAGCTAACTTCACCCCGCCTTATGCCTCGATGACCTTGAAGGAGCATGGCCACAGTGTGAACAACATCCTTTCACTGCAAAGACATTGGAGATTATATCATGTTGATATATTGAAGTTACCTGTAATGTTGTTTAGAGAATTACAACCAAAGTTTTCTTCCAGAATTTGGGTTTCTTGATTCCGGAACCTTCTACTATCCTCTCATACATATCTTAGAGTAAAGAACTTCTATAATATGTGCTCAAATTTAAATGTAACTTAAACATTTTTGTATCCTGATTTTCACTTGAATGCAATGTTGATGCACTGAGTGAAGCATGCTCCAACGTGGTGAGAGTGTGGTGTCATGGCGCCCACTAAAGACCGTTGCGCAGAGGAACGTTATGTTTCACATTCTTGGTTCAAATCCCTCTCACTATTCTAGCTCTCCAGCAGAGGGCACTATAACACTGCTTATGGTAGCCATGACTGTCTGGCCAAGTCTCCCTTCTCCCAAAGTATTTCGATAAAGTCAGACTCTCGGGACAGCAGGAACCATTAAACTACAGAGGAAGGATGTTAGAGGTCATAGATTATCTCCTCATATCTCTATGTGAGTGAACCTGCACATTGTCTTGTTTTACTACGGTTTAGGGTCACACCGCAGCAGACTGTAAGGCCCTGAGACACTAGGCTAAACTTAACACAGGCTCCCTCATAATCATCATCATCATCATCATCATCATCATCATCATCATCATCATCAACAGATCCTTCTCTTAAAACAGAGGTGCATAACTTCAAAGAGCAACAACTAGCACCACAAACAGACATCCAGATGGGAGACAAAGTCACCATGACCATACCAAACCAGTGAGCTGAGCATGCACCACACATGCAGGCCTAGGCACAGACAGACAGCCTACACTCTCTTGATAAACAATGTTTGGCAAACTATCTTCCATGTTGGCACCAAACATTCCTGATTCTTATTGGCTTTCCCATTGGAATTGAATTCTTATGGAACTAACATGCTGGAACCAACCATATATCATGGTGGTCCATATGTTGAATAGTTGGCTGAACTCTGTATCTATGGTTCTTCCTACACTCAAACAGAGAGGCCCATGCCTCACGTCACCCACAGACTGTGCAACATCACTCAGCAACAGTAAAAGCCTTTGAAGACAGGCTCTGTTTGTTGTTTCAGTCAATGAGCGGTTTGGACCTGAACTCACACAGACCTAACTAAAGCCCAGGCCAACCTCCAAATGCATCACAGACACTGTGTATCTGAAACCTTAAAAGATTATTATCGGTGTCATTTGATCATCTCAGGGACTGGGGTTGAGAAACTCTGGGCTAGAGAGCCCATTTTTCCAAAACAACCACACCAGATATGTCAGAGGCATAAGGCCTCATCCCAGCTCCGTCCTCTGCCTCTCTGTCTCTCTGCCTCTCTCTCTTTTTCTTTCTCTCTCTCTCTGTCTGAGTTATGAGAGGATGTGGGACAACAACCACTCGAAGGTTCATAATATTATGATGACCGCAGGTCTCCAAGCCCCACCTGAGCCCGCCGCGGGAAAGATGGATTCCACAGCACAACATGAGGCTCTAGGGGAACAGAAAGGGGCATTGTGACGTGTTTTGTTGTTACACCCGCACAGTGTTTTCCTGTACTGTAGTGGGATGATATGATTGGTCCAAGCTGCTCAAATGGAGGACAGTAGCCCATCGCCTTGATTATGGTGCATGTGAACAGAGTCCGAGAGGCGGCAACAGGGGGGATGAACCGCAGACACATATACACGCACGCACGCACGCACGCACGCACGCACGCACGCACGCACGCACGCACGCACGCACGCACGCACGCATACCACAGGGTTCCTTCAGCTGATACATCAGGACCCTTTCCTGGACAGAAGAAAAAAAGTAAAGCTGTGACAACATCCTTATTATGTTTTCATGACATTCAAGTTCAGAGAAATAACTGCAGCACCAGGGAGGTAGCCTTCAGGGTCTAATCAAGGAGGAACAATATAGTGGCAGAATTTAAATTCTGCCCCAGTCTTCTTAAATCTACCACCCCCACCATACAAAGAAAATGGCTGTGAGCTCTGTTCAATGTCTTGAGGTGTCAAAGCTGTGATGTCATCAGTTTGGATGTAATAAGGTCGATTGTGGTTGGGTCTCCTTATCAAAAGCTCCTCATTTAAATACTGTGGTTTTTAGGGTGATATAAAAAGCAGAGGTCAGGGAAAAGCTATTTTCCTGTGTCCTGTTATCATCATGTTGTGAGTAGCATTGTTTTGAATGACCAGTGGTCATCTCTCTATCTCTCTCTATTAGGATGTAACATTTCTCTATGAAGTGTTGGCCTTGTAATAGTTGTATAAGTATACAGTATTATTAAAGCCTCACTTGATTCATTCTATTTGACCTTTCTTGCACTAATTCAGTACAAACTCAACAATTCTTTGCACATAGTGATAACTACATTGGAGTCAGATTATCAATATTAGATTAGCTATTATCAAAATATAGCCAAAAGTCTCTGCCAAACCTTCATGTGGAAACTGATATTAATATAAATATTAAATCTACAACAATAGAGGAGAGAGAGAGCGAATTAGAGAGAGAGCGAGATGGTGGAATCTGTGAGGAGGGCTGACCACCAAGAACAATAAAAATAATACCCCCAAAACATATTCATGCACACCCACACATACACACACCCCACACACACAGACACACACACACACACACACACACACACACACTGGCATGTGTAATTAAGTAAGTAGTATTGTGAAATGAACATAAACACGACTGGTATGTCTCTCTCTCTCCCCTGGGTGAAGTGATGAGTTGTGAAACCCTGCTCATAGTGGGGGCTGTATGGGGCTTGACCTGAAGGATCCCATGTAGATCAATTATCCTGAAGGGTCTGCAATCATGCTGCATTCCCAACATAGCTTACCAACATTATGCCCTTTCTCTCATGCAGTACACACCACACACACACACACACGCACACACACGCACACGCACAAACCCCACAAACACACTCACATGGACACAAACACACATATGCACGCACGCACGCACACGCGCGCGCACACACACACACACACACACACACACACACACACACAAACACACAATTAGGACACATTTACACATTAGCATGGTAGCTGTTCTTCTGACACACAGAAGTGTGTGAATGTGTGAAACACTGACCAGGGATCAGCTGTAGAGAACTGAGGTTTAGGTACAGGACATTTAGTACCCTACTTTACTCTATCAAGTCCCTCTTTGTATACCAATGTGGAGGCATGTCTTTGCTACAGAGGGAACACATGTGGCAAAACAGATGTGGCATTTAGCAAATCCATTTCCCCTCCTATATGTGTGTGTGTGTGTGTGAGAGAGAGAGAGAGAGAGAGAGAGAGAGAGCGAGAGAGAGCGAGAGAGAGAGAGAGAGAGAGCGAGAGAGAGAGAGAGATCAAGAAAGTGAGAGAGAGAGTGAGAGAGAGAGTGAGAGAGAGAGTGAGAGAGAGAGAGAGAGAGAGAGAGAGAGTGAGAGAGAGAGAGTGAGTGAGAGAGAGAGAGAGAGAGAGAGAGAGAGAGTAGGCAGAGCGTGTGCAATATGGCCACATGCAGTGACCCCCACTGACTCAGCACATAATCTATGTGGGGGGGGGGGGGGCTGGACGACAGCGTAACGGGCACTGGCATGTAGAGTAGAGTAGAGTTTCATTATGAAGTATGTACAGCTGCAGTATACAGGTTTAGCAGTCATAACTACCACGTATGTACTTCACACTCTGGTCTCGGTAGACTGGACAGCCGGTCGGTTGAGATAGGAGGAAGAGGCTCCAGATAGGAGTCAAGCTGTGAGGAGTCTGTTTCTTATTAGAGGACAGACTGTTTCCCCCCTTCGAAGGTGAATGTCCAAGTATTCTGAGTACACCGAGATAATACAGGGAAAACACTTAAATACACACACACACACGTGCATGCACACACACGTACACACACACACACACACACACACACACACACACACACACATACACACACACACACACACGCCCCCACTGCCCTCCTCTGTGCCATTACAAGGACGAAGGGATGAAATACAAGGGCTGTTTTTTTCTTCCTCAGTGCTTTACAATGGCCTCTTTTTTGTGATTACGCCATAAAAGGCCATAAAACACAACCGATGCTGGTCCTCTTCAACCAGTCCCGCCCCAGACACCCATTCACAGCTCAGAATAATGAAGTCGTTTATGGGATTTATTTATATTGTGGGAAACGTCTAGCGTGTTATCACAAATTAGTGCTTTCTTTAGCTCTTAAGGCTCTATCTGAAATAAGCCATGTAGGTTGTTTTAATGGTGACTCGTGGGGTTTTTGCAATCCATTCCAGCTGGGCTAACTGGCTGGCCTTGAGGCTACAGAACCTCATTATCGCAGACGATGTCTCCTGTTGTGTCTGAGTAGTGACTAGACAGGGGAACGAGCTGAAAACACTACATACCTACTTTCTGATAGTGAGATCAGCATGCAGTTCATATCAGCGAAATGATAAAGTGACCTTTTTCACTTGCCCAATTCTCAAAGCGCTGAATTGATTGGGGGGGTTTCTACTGGAGTCCTACACACACACACACACACACACACACACACACACACACACACACACACACACACACACACACACACACACACAGGCACATGCACACGTACACACACACACAGACACACACACACACACACACACACACACAGGCACAGGCACATGCACAATCACATGCAGACACACACGCGTGCGCGCACACAGGCACACACACACACACACACACACACACACACACACACACACACACACACACACACACACACACACACACACACACACGAGGTCCAGGGTCCAGGGTGATCATGTGCTGGTGTCATGCTGTTGTGAGGCTGGCAGGGGACCCTGGGTCTCTGAGAGATGGTGAATGGTGAGAAGGGAGGGGGAGACTGCACGGTACAGCTGTGGACAGCATTAGCCCTGGATACAGATACAGCCATGGAGAAAATACCTCACAGCTGAGGAAGAGAGGAAGAGCTGAAGGAAGAGAGAAGAGTGGAGGACAACAAAGACATACATACATAACACATACATACATAACAAACAATATACACACAGGGCGATTGAAGAAAACGGCTTGACAGCTAAGCCAAATAATCAACATGCATCCTTGAAAGTGAAAACCAACATCAAACTGCTTATTATAGTATACATGCATGCAGGTCTCCCACTGTTTTCCTCTTGAGGTATATTTACTTTTAATCATGTATACATCATGCTTACAGTTTTCCCTCAACTCAACCAGTAAGTAATTAGATGCAGGTTTGGCATATGTTTGTGTCTGTGTGTGTGTGTGTGTGTGTGTGTGTGTGTGTGTGTGTGTGTGTGTGTGTGTGTGTGTGTGTGTGTGTGTGTGTGTGTGTGTGATGCCTATGGAGTTCTTTGAAGTATTTCGGCTGGGCCTCTGGGTTGCAGGGAGGGGACCAGATGGAGCAGTATTTATCACTCATCTAAATGTTTGTAATCAATGCTGACACGCCTCCTTGACCCCCTTATAGAGAGTTACAGGCTTGTGAAGGAGGCTTCATAGATAGGACGTCTGTAGGCAGGTTGCCTGTGTGCGTAGTGCAGTCCAAGGTTACAACCTCTTCTTTGGAGATTCTGATCTTTGTATGTGATGTCTCACCGGTGCTCTTTTCATATACGGTATGGAAAGAAGAGCTCATGGGAAACTTGAACTTTATCTTACCCTAATCTGAATGACCGACATTTTGAATAGAAAAAGAACAAAAAAGGAGGAAAGAACAGAAATTCCATCTGACACAGGAAATGTAGCTGTTTCATCCAGATGTTGTGAGCTCAAAGTGAGCTTTTAATTTCCTCAGTAGAACTCACAGTCAAAGCAAAGTTAATCAGATGAGACGAGGACTGCATAACATCAGACTCTGATATTGGACCTGAACACAGTCCAATACACCTCAGGCTGTCTGCATGCCTGTCTGTCTGTCTGTCTGTCTGTCTGTCTGTCTGTCTGCCTGTCTGTCTGTCTGTCTGTCTGTCTGTCTGCCTGCCTGCCTGCCTGCCTGCCTGTCTGCCTGCCTGCCTGCCTGCCTGACTGCCTGTCTGTCTGTCTGCCTGCGTGCCTGCCTGCCTGCGTGCCTGCGTGCCTGCCTGCCTGCCTGCCTGCCTGCCTGACTGCCTGCCTGCCTGCCTGTCTGTTTCTTTCTCTCTGTCTCCAGTCCTTTATACCATGATAATGAATCAATCCTCTGAAACGTACAAAAGACTATTCCTCAGCTTAGCTGAGGAATTAAATCAATGTATTAGGTTTTACTGTTTATCTTACAGTTCTGGCTAATCATAATGGGTTGTCCTCAGGCCAAAGACTTCAACCACAATGAAAAAGGAGATATGGTGGGAACATAGCCAATAAGCATGATTCTCTTAATTCCCATGTCTCTTCAGTTGGCTAGATACCATAGACCAAGGTTGGAGTTTCTCCCCGTCTATCATAGACCAAGGTTGGAGTTACTGGAGTTACTCCCTTGCTAAGTACTGGGTTGGGCCCTATGGTTAAGCTAAGCATCACGCCTCTGAGTTTCTCATGCATAACATACAGATAAAATAATAGAAACAGCAAGCTAGGCTATATTTGGAATAGTAAAGTGCAGTTGAATGATAACCAGGAAAAGTGTTGCATTGCGATGGCACACATGAAATGTCCTGAAAGAAGTGGTCTGTTCCTGACAGTAAGGAGGTGGGTGGTAGCCCCAAGATTAGAGAGGCAGGCCAGTAACTGGGGGGTCGCCGGGTTGAAATCCTGAATAAAATCTGCCTGTGTGTGTGTGTGTGTGTGTGTGTGTGTGTGTGTGTGTGTGTGTGTGTGTGTGTGTGTGTGTGTGTGTACAGTATACAGTCCAAAGTACAGAAAAATTGGGATCTCTCCTCAACCCTAAGGTTTAAGGCCAGGTTACGTAAGGTCACCTGCTTATATAAGTACCTGTACACAGTTACACAAAACCCTGTCGAGGTCACATACCGTAGATGTATCTGTACAGTAAATATCTGTGGGTCATTTTAAAGCAAGATGATAAAGCACAAGGCATTCAACAAATAACTACAGTTTTCGTTCTGTGTGTTGTGTACAGAGAAAACAGGCTAATGACAGCATGAAACTGAACCAAATTATACAAGAGCCCCAAAAACCCTCAAACAGTGATTGACTTTTTCTGATATGTGATATAGTAAACACAATATAGAAAATAGACCAACACACTGTACATGTGATACAAGCTCTTGTGATTTTGGTTCAGGCACATTTCAGAGAATTCTACAGATTATGAGATTTTGTGGAACAATATTACTTGTGTGTAAAGAATGTGTTGCATTTGGCTAAGATCCACCACAGTGAGATTGTCCGCAAATCTTGGAAGAACATCAATCAAATCAATCAAACTGTAGGCTATATGATTTATTAGGCTTGTTTCCATTCAGTTATCAATAACATCATTGTTGTTGCTTATTTAACAGACATAATGGAAAAAAGAAAAGGTACATGGGTTTGAGTAAGACATTAAAGTGAGTCATACATTATACCACACATTAATTAACTTCCTACATTAACTTCCTACAACTCCAGTCTTACTGGTCACATTAATTTCACACCCATGCTATTCCCACAAGCCTAATTTCAATGACACAATATTTGTCTGACATGCAAAGATATTAAAAGTTAACAGAGTCCTAAAACTGTATGGCTGCCAACATATTGTGCTGTAAAACATCTGGTTTTCATTGTCCTGTTTCATTGACCTCTTGATTGGAGAATTTGCCAAAAGGGTATTCTGTACAGTTCCACAGCAGAAATGAACATACTGCATTGATTGAAATATGGCGCCATCTTTCTAAGCCTTGGCACTGGCAGACAGGGCATTACAAGACAAGTGAGGCTGGGGGTAGAATGTATTGTGGCATCATGTATTAGTCAATCCATCTTTTGTCATTGTTTCCAAATTCAGCTGAGAGTTCTGAACATCGATGATGGACCAATGAGAGAAGGGGCTTCCAAACACACCCCTCCCCCCCCCCCCCCTTTCCCTCAAGTGAAAATCACAATAGGACATTCAAGGTTCACTCCAGTGCCGCGCATTGTGGTCTCCCGGGACGCGTTGATGCACATATACTGCACTCGTATGTCACATATGCAATATGACACACGATTCTAGTAATATTTAATTTTGAGGAAATTTCATGACCCTATTGTCCAGTTTGAAATAATGTTCACGTTTGATAATAATTTGTTAAATTCGTTTATTTCTCGTGACTGAATGAAGGAACATATGTGTCTGAATAGTCTACGTGAAGAAATCAATTCTTAGGCAGACTTTCAAGAGGGTGGATAATTCTCATAAGAGACAAAGAGAATCAAACAGACCGATTTTGATTTTGGCCACCAAATCAAAAAATCACCGGTTATTACAGTAATAACAAAAAAAAGTGTTTTAATAAGTATTTCAGTATTATGATTGGGGGAAAAAGACTGTTATATATAAATAAATCATAAATTATAAACGTGGTGTCACTGATTGTATTTTTTCGGTCATATGTGTCTACAAAACCGGCTGATTGTATCTGCCAAATTTACAAAAGAGCGCATAATTGAAGTTTGGTTATTCACTGCGACAATTGGAGAATGAACTACAATAAGAACACGTCGTCTGTGTGTGTTATACTGAAGATATAACTTTAATATAAATTAAATACCGGATATATTAAATATCGGTGATATTAAATACATGTTGACCTAATCCCTAAATAAATTAATTAATGCATTTAAGATGTAAATCAAGCCTATAACTCAAGACAATACCAAGCCGATAACTTTTTTCTCAAATTACATGCACATAATTCAAGCTCTGGCTATACATGAATATAAAGTATAGGCTACTCTATGAATTTAAGTTAAACAACAGTTTTAACACATTTCGCATAGTGGACTTGCTAGTGGAGACACAGAGAGGGTTGTGATTGTGAATGATTTCTGGAGTAATTGTGAATTTGGAAATGGTTCAAGCCCATGTACACGCAGGATATCAGTTATAGGCTTAATATATTAATTTTATTGTCAGAGACAGCACACAATATCGTTAGGACAGACTTGGACAGACTTTTTTTCAAGGGTGTGCTTTTTCAAACCCAGCCCACTCACTTCAGACCAATGGAATCTGGTTATTCAAATGAGCCACTCATAAAGACAACTTGGAGCGGCAATTGTGGCAGACCTCATAAGAAACCTTTCTGTGTGACCACAGAACTGACCACCATCATAGGATACTTCAATTTTTTCTATCATCCTTTTTTGTTGGAGCCTGAATAAACGTGACCAATCTAATTGGATATACCGCTGATAAACCGAGGTTTCAGGAAATTTTAATTCGTGACTTGACTGAGAAACCAATAAATCAACAATAATATGGGAAAAGAAAATATCAATTTGCTTACCGTTTGGATAATTTTGGCAAAACTGTGTGTAACTTTTTCATCTTCCCCTGATCCAAGTGGTTTTGGTAAGTATAAATTGACGTTTGTTGTTACAACTTTTGCTTAGTTTGAGAGAGGTTGTATAAACCTTTTGGTGCGATGTTGAATTGCGCTCATAAAGTAAACACTTGCGTTAACGGGAAGCAGCATAATTAACTCAGTCCACTCAGAATGACCGAGAGTTACCCGGGCAAGAGCTTAGCGGAGTACGCCCCCCAATATACTGCATAATGTGGGTACGAACCTCTTATTTATAATTTGCATTCATGCAAAATCATATCAGATGATATATCCATCCAACACAGGTGACAATGTTTTGCAGTTTATTACAGTATATTATTACAGTATATGTAATTAAAACACTATTTGATTAAATTTCTGAAGGAATGAGTGCATTTTAATATGTAAGAATATTACATATTATTGTTTAAATGTATTCATGATTACTTTCATATAAGGCTTCATACGGTATTATTAACTGCGAGAGAAATCAGGTATTGTGATTGGGTTTTTTTTTAATTCGACTTGCTTCATTACAAAAAATGTTCACTAGCTATTATGGATTCGAAAAGTTTTGAATCGGGGAATAAAAGTGTTGGTAGAAATGCAAGAGAGGCAAAAGGGGGCGACACTGACCCGTTCCAAGATAACCGTATCGCGGGTGGTCAAGATTATACTGAATGATAAACTGATAGGTTTTCAGGCTGATATGATTTGACCTCACTTGCTTTAAAGATAATCAGTCTGTGTACACACGTTTTCTGTGATGGTTAAATGGTTAAACTCCTAGTATGTAGTTTGTTTTGGATGTGATTATCTTGTGTGTGTAAACTTCTGAATTGTGAATTTGTGGGACATCCACAGGATTTGGGGTTATTAAAAAGTTTTATGAAAAAACACAAGCATGCTGCATGCTGGGGCAGGGAAACAGCTATTTTCACCCTCATCACAGGCTATTCATGTCATTTTCACATTGAAGGTATTCTGAATGTGCCACAGTGACATCATGAACAAGACTATTTTACATCATGACTACTCTTTGTCTGTTCAGGTAATACTACAGGGAGTCCCATCCTTCCCACCACCCCTTCATGGATCAATGACTACACCGACATTGTGTCCAAGTTCTCCCTGCGCACCGCCGAGACTCCAGATGACGACTTGTGCTACATAGTGCCCGGCCAACCGAAAACCATAGCAGAGTGTGAATTCAACACTGAGAGTCAGACCTTCGTGGTCATTCATGGCTGGACGGTAAAAACAACTTTACTTTTCTGTAGTTTATCATGATCACCATTCACCACAATAGCATACATTATAGACAGATTCTAAAGCTCATGTTGTTTTGTAAATGTTTTGAAAATGACCAAAACTAATTTTGTTTAATGACTGATGTAAATGAGAACTGACAATGAATAACAGATGAACCCCAAAAATAGATTCAGAAACAACAACTAATTGCATAGTGAGTCGCTAGCCGACATCCCTATTCATAACATCATAGCACTCATTCATGTGTGAGAATGAGAGAGACTTGGCTGGCGTCCAATCAGCGCACTGTTGCCCAGACAATGATAGGAGAGGAGAGGATAGGGGCCAGAGTGGATCACGCCATGGCCTGACTGTCCCCAGCTCTGTGTGTCCAGGTCACAGGGCTCTTTGAGAGCTGGGTCCCTAAGTTGGTGTCGGCGCTGTACGAGAGGGTGCCCAATTCCAATGTTATTGTGGTGGACTGGTTGACCCGGGCGCAGCAGCACTACCCCACCTCCGCAGCCTACACCAAGCTGGTGGGCAGGGATGTGGCCAAGTTTCTCGACTGGATACAGGTGGGTTATGGTAATACAACTGGCTGTGTTACAACACTCGGTGGTAGGTCCAACGGGTTGGGATCTTAACTTGATAAAAGTCATACTTGTGGGCGCTTAGTGCCGTAACACACTAATGTGCATGCCATATAATCGCAGGGTTCCTGGTTCAATTCCGGCCCTCGACATATCTTGCATGTCGTCCCTCCACTCTCTCACCCATCCTTCCTGTCAGCCTCTACGACTACTATCTCTATCCCAATAAAGCAGAAAAAGTCATACTTCACACTCCACTACTACTGCATTCATATCATAGGATGTGTATAAAAAAGTATGCACATAGAACCATCAAATAGCTATTGTATGGAGACCAAACCTACAGTATATGCATTGCTAATACTTCCTCAGTGTTGCAATGCTGGTGCACAGAAGTCTCAAGTTAGGATTCAGCCCTGTTCACTCTGAAATTGTGTCAAATATGTAGCTGGTGATGTAATTCGTAGTTCTCAGTGATGTGGATAGCTTTTCTGCCTGGTGTTAATTACATGCAGCTCGTAAAGGGACTTAATAGTAATGTTGTTGGCCCCACATCAACCTCTGATTACATTGATTGAAACTGCATGTGGAGCTTAGTTGGGCATATCCTTTTATTAGAACTGAGAAATATAATGCTTTGGAGAGATATGCAACTTGAGTTAAATTACCTTTGTTACGATACAGTTGGCATGGACACATTTGGGAAGGATACATCTGGCATGACAAATAGCATTAAATTACTTGAAGGAATTGTATGAGGGCATCGTGATTGCTTACCCTTTGCCCCCCCCCCCCCCCCCCCTCCACCCATCCCTCTCAACCCCCTCACAGAAAGAGCTGCAGTACCCGTGGGAGAAGGTGCATCTCCTGGGCTACAGCCTGGGCGCTCATGTGGCCGGCATCGCTGGCTTCCTCACCGACCACAAAGTCAGCAGGATCACAGGTGAGCACTGAGCAGTGTGGTGGAGTACAGTAGGATGTGACGATGTTCACTGTTAGAGCCTAACCCTAACCCTAACCCTAACCCTAACCCTAACCCTAACAGGAGCAGGATCTCTCTCTTCGTCGAGCTTTGAATGTCGAGTCTTCTTGAATGAGTCTTTCGGTGTACAAAAGCACACAGTTCATACATCCATATCTGCATGGATAACTTACCTATAACTATATGGTACATATACAGTATGCAAAGAAAAGCCTACCTGCAGTGCAGAACACCACACTGTGAGCTCTATTGTACTGTACGTGTCAATGTGTTCTCACAGTTTGGCCTCCTCCGACTAATGTTTACCCAGCTATGAAATCTTTTTGACCTGCTTAAGATAATAACATGTGTACAGTGAACGAGATCATGCCCAGAACCCAGCAGACCATTAAAAACCATAATCATAATCACCACAGTACCTGGCATTGTTTAACGTCTGGCTTGGCTTCATAGCTGCTAAGAGGCTTTCCTAGACCTCCATGGTCTCATGTACACTGCTACACAGAGACCTTCAGCACAGACACTCATCTACTCTCTCTTTTTTCTTTCCTCCTCTCTCTCTTTCTCTCTCTCTCTCTCTCAGGTTTGGACCCTGCTGGCCCTAGCTTTGAGTATGCTGACACCCAGAGCACCCTGTCCCCAGACAGTGCTCTGTTTGTGGACGTCATCCACACCAACACCAGGGGGTCCCCAGACCGCAGCATCGGGATCCAGAGGCCAGTGGGTCATGTGGACATCTACCCCAATGGAGGCACCTTCCAGCCAGGCTGTGACCTCCAGAACACCATGCTGATGATCGCCTCCACCGGCTTTCGGGGTACATAGGCCTACTGTAGAACAGAATGGAATGGACTGTAGTATCCACTCTCTCCACCTTTGCTGTAGGTCCTCTGTGGCTTAGTTGGTAGAGCATGGCGCTAACAACGCTTAGGTTGTGGGTTTGATTCCCGCTAGGACCATATATACTGAAGAATGTACGCACTCACTGCAATGTAAGTCGCTTTGGATAAAAGCATCAGCTAAATGGCATATATTAATCGCTTGAAATGCAGCGTATTTATTTTCTAAATCATAGTAGGGAGTCTGTCATTACTGTGCAGTAAATTACGTAGAGGAGGGCAGCTTTAAGTTCTAACAGCTTCAACTGCTACTTTCACTCCGTTAAAGGTTTCAGGGCCGCCTTTTCTTAGCCCTGAAATCTTGGGACTTATAGCATAAGTCTTGGGAGGATCTAGACATAGCATAAGGACTCCAGCTGTCGTCACACAGTTCCACACACATATGTCACTAACACAGACATGGTGTGATTGTGTACATTAGATGTAGACAGTGATTTAGTCCTCACAGCTGTCTTTTTCATGCCTGTTGCTGTCTCTGAAAGGCCAGGTCTCTTTTGTAAAAAAAACTTTATCTCAAGTGAGACTAACCTGGATAGATCAGGGTTCAATTCAATGAGTGAAATATGTCCTCTGCCATACAGATATGGACCAGCTGGTGAAGTGTTCCCACGAGCGTTCCATCCACCTGTTCATTGACTCCCTGGTGAACAAGGAGCGGCAGAGCATGGCCTACCGCTGCAGCTCTAAAGAAGCCTTCAACAAGGGCATCTGCCTCAGCTGTCGCAAGAACCGCTGCAACAACATGGGCTATGGAGTCAACAAAGTACGCATGCCTCGCAGTGCCAAGATGTACCTTAAGACCCGCGATATGATGCCCTACAAAGGTGAGATGGAGGGCGATGTACAATAGTAGAGTAATGAAGTTTTAGTTATTTTCAGACAAGGGTTGAAGTCAATTGAGTTGAAGTCAATTGGAATTTGTGTTCACTCATTGCAAGAGACATGGAAAACAATGAGCCATTTTCAGTTCAAGAGTTGAATTTCAAGAGCACTGAATGAATTTTAATTGTCATGTGCAAGGAAAGTTATTTTCATTTCTTGGAGCTAAACCAGATTCCACAAAAAGTTGTATATTAGCTGCAAAATCCCCAATGTATCGACTACTGTGTCTGAATGTAGTTATTGTAGTGGAGTCCTAGAGCCGGTGCTTAACTCAATCTGATCTTGAGAGCCTTATGAACTGAACAGTGAGTCTGTTTAACAACCCCTGCAAGTTACATTAGTACCCCCCTGCTTCCACACACACACACACACACACACACACACACACACACACACACACACACACACACACACACACACACACACACACACACACTGTATCAGTACTGCAGCGGCACCCAAACACTGTTACCACTGAAGCCGATACAAACCCCTCCCTTATCAGTCTCATTATGTGACTCACTATCCAACAAAACATCCGCCCCTGTCTGCCTCCATGGCCTCCCCCCCACCCTCCTCCCACACACACACATACCCACTCACCCTCCTTCTGTCTCATGTCAGATTGGCACTGCCTGGCCTACAGTACCTGATACTGTTGTTATTATAATAATATTATTATTATATTATTATTATATTACTGTTGTGGTGTCAGTAGCAAACCAAAACAAGCTGAGGGATAAAGCCAGCATGGTTTATAGTGCGAGGTCACATGAGCTGCAGGTCACAGGGTATTTCAGTGGCTTGGTGTTAGGTAACCTGACACCACTGCACGTGATTTGTCATGGAAAATAGGTAATTGATTCGCACCACCATGGTCCAATTGCAAAAATCACCCTGCAAACATTGAAAGGTTTGTTACCTCATTTTAGGCTTGCATTAAAAAAAGAAAAACAGTGATGACTCAATTGTTGATGTCATACAGGTATAGGCTACTTCTAAATAATTGAATTTGCAGATTAGTTGTTACGGTTTCAATAACACAGCCTCCCATTATGAAGTGTATAGCCAAAATATTTTTTTCTTCCCTTTATGAAATATAGCCTATTTTCTCAGATGTCATCAGATCAACGTTTGTGGCAATGCGTCTCCTCTCTCCCTTGGTGCAGCACCCCGAAAACTGTTTTAAAGGAACTATGACAGCATGCTCTCGTTTCTGTGTTAGCCATGCTCAGCAGGTCCGATTGATAATATGGTTATGTAAAGGTTGCTCTTGGGCCTCAGTGATGGGATAATATCCATATGTCACACTTCAAACTGTAGGAGAGAAAGGGTCTGAACTGGGCTGCTGCCGGTGTGTCTATATGTACATACTCTCAAGGTTCCAGAGATTGAGAGCCCCTCTGTTATCCTCATGTATGTGTGTCTGTTGCGAAATTAAGTCTAAGTTAAGTTAAGTTATCTCTTGCTCTCTCTCTCTCTCTCTCTCTCTCTCTCTCTCTATCCATAGTTTTCCATTACCAAGTGAAAGTGCATTTCTTCAGCAAGGACAAGTTGAGCTACACTGAGCAGCCTCTGAAAGTGTCTCTGTATGGAACTCATGCTGAGAAGGAGGACATCCCCCTGACCATGTGCGTACTGTACTACTACCAAATCATACTATTCAAGCAGACAACCATGGCATAAAGTCAAACACTGATCAATTTAATGATATGTAGGTTGGGTAAGAATTATAAAATATCTGAAAAACAACAATATTCTTTCTATTCTACACAGAACAAACTGCTCACTACAATCACAACAACAGCATAAATTTACAGCATAAAACACTGTTGATAATTTCCGTTTCAACATGCAACATTTGATACGATGTCTAGAATTAGAGTATCGCCTTTCATTTGACACCCCTCCTCAGCTGGGTACTATACAGTAACTGACCTACTGACCCTTGACCTCTCTGTGACCCCTACATACAGACCTTTCCTGGACACCAACAGCACAGTCTCCCTCCTGCTGACCACGGACGTGGACATCGGCGAGCTGATGATCGTTAAACTGCGCTGGGAGAAAGACTCCTTCTTCCGCTTGGCAGACTTGTGGGGCAAAAGCAGTTTCCACATCCGTAAACTACGCGTCAAAGCCGGAGAGACCCAGTCAAAGTAAGTTAGTAAAGTAGTAAAGTCTAGTAAAGTCGTAAAGTCTAGTAAAGTCTAGTAAAGTAGTAAAGTCTAGTAAAGTCTAGTAAAGTCTAGTAAAGTCTAGACTCTGCAGCACTGCTGGTTTCCCTCTCTTTCTCTCTGGCCAATTTGTGACAATTAGTGGATTTAAATACCTGTGCCATATCCTAACAACCCTTTTCATAGTTTTGGCACTTATATACTGGCTACCTGTTTTGGGGAAGTTTGTTTGAGATGTGATGAGACATCACTGATAACCTTACTGTTTGCTTCCAGGGTGATCTACACCTCTAAAGATGGAGAGTTTGCCTACCTCACAAGAGGGGGAGACGATACCGTCTTTGTCAGGTCTAAAGAGGACAACATGAGCCGTAAGGATAAAAGGTAATATCATACTCTTAATATCATACAACCGCTGATGCAGTTCTGACATTCAGAACAATCTTCAAGTTCTACTGATGACCATTATTAATGTCTTTCTCTCTCTCTTCAGGATGCACAGGCTCAAGATGCAAGGTAGCCTCTTCAAGGAGAATGCAGCATGAAGCAGCACTTGAATACAGTACATTACATAGCCAAAGCTGGACGGAATCTGCTGTGAGAAGAACTTTGCCTGAGATAGAGGGTGCTAGCATCTGACCTGTACTCTATGCTGTCTGCCTCCCATTCTACGCCATCTAACCCCCAAGCACAGCCTTCATCACATCACTTCATCCTTTAGTGCTTGGAGTCAGCTTATGTGCTTCGTCTTTTAATCAATAACCGCCATTCGAGGAAAATGTTACAATAGCCCTTTCTGATCATCTGTGCTTTAAGTACAATGTTATACACATTTCAATGGTAGTTTTTGCCTGTATGAGCTTGGTCAATTATATTAAATGTTATAAATTATATTTAACAGATTCAAAGTGATAGGCATAGCTTCCGCTTTATAAAAGCTTTTTGACACATCTCTTTATTAACACAAGAAGAATCATGTCACTAATGATGTCATGTTGTTGCCCTAACCACTAACTGCTATCATATCACCATAGGGACCAAAGACACTGTCTACTGAATCGAATAATGCAGTGATCCATGTAAATAGCTTTTCAATCAGTATTATGTGAGTTGTTATTGTAGATCTCAAAATTCTCTGTCTGTTCTTTGCTTGCATTTGGTTATTGTGTTTGGCACTGCGGTCACTTTAAGGGTTTCAGTCAATTTGATCATTTTAATCTGTTAAACTGGATTATTGTGTTTTGTTTTGTACTTTTATTAGTCACCTGACCTCTACAGAACAGAGGTCATATGCAAAATTCTGATGTCCTAAAGTACCTCACTTACTTCCTGAATGGGTCACATGAAACACTATTTACCTCAACCCTATTGGTGAAGCATGCGCTTTGAAAACATGCATGCCCTTGTCTTTTGAAAAGGTCAAACAAACGCAACACAAAAGACCTGAACTAGATGAGCTTTTGCAAAATGCTGGTGGACTGCCTTTCATAATAGCCATAATACATCCCAAGAATATTTCATATTCTATTTATTTAATGTACCTGTATATATGTTGTATATTAAGCTGTAATATATTTGGGCAGGTTTCCATTGCTGTCTGTGTTTTTATAGATTAAGCATTGTGATGATTTTATGAGCATGGGAGTTTTGGGTCAGACTGATCAAATCGGCCTCCCTTATGCGTGATGTTGTGAGTGCATTTCATTTTATCAACTGAAATGCAATGCACTGTATGAAGAAAAAAACACAATACAATAAAGTGAATGCATTATATATTCTGGTGTTCCTGGATTTAATGAACTTGCCCACATGTTATGCTTGCTGAATTAATTTTATTAAAAGAAGAACAACTACTACTATCAATAATATAGCTGTAAATACATCATTTTTGGCTACACATCAGTTTATGAATAAGCCTTCGACGTTTTATCCTCTTTATTGAGACATCCTCACTTAAAATGAACACAACTAATATTTCCAGGTCCATAAATATGAGTAAAGAAGGCAATATCATAGTGTTCATCATAATATTAAAGTTACACAATCACACTAGAATTAGTTTGACAGAGGCGGCTACTGTGGTTACAGCCACCACTAGTGAATTCCTGACATACCTCAAAACTGTTATTACTCCGCGGCTTGAAACACACCACTGGAGGCTCGTGGAGGTATAAACCTGAGGATAAGCTTATTGTAATACATTACATGGAAAGGAATAAGGCGTGATATCAGGCACGTATACCTCCACCAGCCTCCACGGAGACACACAGTGAAGTCATTGTACCTCACCTGACACCTGACGCTCCTTAGACCACCTTAGATCACCTCTGACATGGGCTAATACAACACACACAGATTAAACACAGCCATCACAAAGCTTGGCTAGCTACTTACCAAACCAAAAACAAGTTGTGCAACAGGACGATGTCATGAAATAGAAAACAAATATGCTGTTCCCTGAGTTGGAATATTCATGGAATATAGTGAGGACATTGAGCAATTCTTAGAAAGTCAGAGGGAGCCTCTTAAAGGAGAGGGAAACATATGACACACATTTGGTCCGAATTTAAATTAAATTAGTCAACTGATTTATAGCTTTGTTTGTGGATAAACATCATCAATTTTCAGATCTGCTATTTAAGCCTGTGTGATAATGTTGTAATCAGTCTTTTAATCACTTTAATTAATTTATATCATAATCACATGGTAATATGCTGAACAAATATGGAGGAAGATGACCTAGGTCACAGCTAATGAGATTGCCGAACTCGTAATACGCTGAACAAAGGAGACCTGAGTCATGTAAGACCCAAAGATCTACCCTTAGGCTAAGAGTTCTTCTTCGAGTTTACATGTCTCAGCAGGGCTACAGCACCTTACCTCATCAAAAATAATGTGGTTTAAAATCATCTCAGCTACAATTGCATGACAATAGGGAGGCACTAGCACACATGAACTTATCGACCATCAGGCTCATAGACCTGTCATTTAATCCCCTCTGTACGTCAGGAAAATACTCCCTCATTGGTTTGTGTTGGTGGACGAGTGTTGACTCTAAAAAGATTTACTTTTAAAACCATCACTATACACTGACCCCGAACTGCCCTGAACAACATGTTGTTGCAATTATCCATGGGAGTTCCTCTCAAAGCCACACAAAAAAAAAGAAACATCATGGAATTAATTCGGTTGGAGGATTGGAATAGTTGGTAATAATTGAGAGATGCTCCTCATGGGATTTCCACTTCCTGGTAATCGACTACTACACACACACAGCATGATAAACAAACAAATGTGATATCTTCTCTGGTCACATGGCTTGCAACATCCTGAAGCCTTCCAAGCCACACGTGCCATTTCTAAACTGAGCCCTGTACAATTCCAGAACAGGATGTAATCTCCAAAACCTTGTGGATCAGTTCTTTGCTTCCAAACTGAAGCTTCCACTGCTTCCAACAGCAAATCTCTGCAGGCGTATCTCGAGGCTCACACCAAAACAAACTACATCACTGTCCCACCAAGTCAGACCCTGCAACGGGACTGACGGCATCTGTTTTTCCACTTGACTGTTCCTGCTTTTCAGGGAACATTTCGTCACGTTCCTAGAAAAGTAATGTTACGTTAATTGCCAACTGGACAAGTAACTACAGCATAAGAGTAGCTTCTAGTGGGAAGCAGGAGCTGGGTTTGTGTCAGTGGTGGAAAGAGTACTGAGGTATCCTATTCAAGTCCTGTTGCTTCAGGGAAATTTTACTAAAGTAAAAGTAAGAAACAACTTAAGTAAGAGTAAAAAAAAGTAGCTTAATCAAAAGTACTCAAGTAAATTTGTATTACTCTAGAAATTAGAACTTTACATTGATTGTTACATTTCATCATCAACAAATTAAATCTTATGACTGATCATTTGATCAAAAGCATGTGACCCCTAGCAGAGCAGGTGGCAATAGTGTTAGTCCTATACACTGACCAGGAGCCCCTGCACACTTTTTAGGTAATGGTATAAATTTCTGACCCTCTGATGCTGCCAATTACAACTGGTACAGACCACATCTTCTTGTGACCGTTACGTATCCCAACAACACACTGGTCCCAAGTGGTGTAAAAGATAAAACGATGTCATACTGATAGAGTGTATTCTTCTCCCAGTACAATACAACACAATTCAATACAATACAATAGAATGCGATGCAACTACAATACACCTTATTTATTTATTTTTCTTTCTTTACTGTTCTACCAGTGGATATCCTCAGAAAGAGTAAAGCAAAGATAAGCAACATTTACACAAGCATTTGCCAGCATGTGTCCATGGAGATCACTCAGTGAACTTACGCATGATTAAACAAAACATCCGGTCAATATTTGCACTGCATCACCAAGGAAAGTAAGTTAAGGACATGGCGGGGGTAGATCTCCCACACAAAGCACATTGCATTGGATCTCTACCATTATTTGAGTGAAGATCGACCCTTTCTCTGTTTGCATGTTTGATGGGACTGGAAAGGTAGGCAATGGTGATGGTGGCTCAAAACATGGTGATGGTGATGGTAAACATTAATATACCAGGAGAAGGGGCTGGTGGGAGTTGCTTTAGGACAGGGCTATAATGTCCTCTAGCTGACCTTGCAATCAAGCAGGTGTGAGTTTCCTGAAAACTTCATATTTCTATGGCCTGTCATGGACTTCAAAGTGTTTGGAAACTCACCCTGGTTTCTGACTGGAATTAGGTTCAGGTTTAAAACGTGGCACCTCATAAGACAATGGTGCACTCTAGTTATGCCCTTAAACCCCTCACGTTGGAGTTACCTAATATCACGCCTGCTGGGAAACTGGTCACTCAACCAGAGCTTATGGCGCAGGCTGAGGAGGTGCTTCTGTCAATATCTTACGTCTTACTGAACATGGATATATTAAACATTGCAAAATAACATGTTTTCATTCATTCTTGGCATAACATTGCATGCTTATACATATAAATTAGTTGTTTCAAAATGTATGTTAACATAAGGGTTAGGGTTAGGGTTATTTACTTGGTCTATTACTAAAGCTATGTGATACTTTCACTAATACATAACTTAAAAGTTGACTAAGGCAACAAAGTGGGTTTTTTTGCACATTTTGCTGTCACTCAGAAATGCAGGAGAAGTGACGCATCATGAGTGCGCTTCTCTGCCTACTGACATTACATTATTTGAATTACATTAATCTCTTTAATAAACAGGTAACAAAACCCGCCATATTTGCAGATTAACAAAGTATTTTTTTAAGAAATAAAATGTAAGCAACAGTATTCACTCATTCCACCGCTTCCACGCCCGAAGGAAAGCAACCAATGGGTTGGCGACAGACGGAGAGGTACTATTTAAGAACTGGACTGTTCAAGGTGGTTCAGATATCTACACTCTACGCGCAACTGATCGCACGGGGATATTCCGAGAAGAAAAAAACTATACTTTCACGGTTTTATTATTTGACCCTTTAACGAATCAATATTGCTAACTTCATAGACATTCCCCCTCTCCAAAAAAAGTATTAGGGTTGACAAAAAATGAAAGTCTGGCAAGTTCAAGTTCTTTGCTTTCTCGTATTAAATGTATCAGTACTATACGTGACGTCCTTGGAAGAAGAGCTCACCGAATCTATCTTTGGTGAGTTTCCATAACTGTTAAGACATAATTAAGTAGATATACGTTATAAGTTTAGAGTTTCTGCGTTAATGTGGCCCAAGAGAAAAGCAATATTTGCGCACTTGACGCGTTGCGTGGCACAATGACGGTATGATTTGTAGCATCATTTAATTATTGAATCAATCGGTTTGAAGTCAAATCTAGTTGACAGTTGGTTTCCTATGATCTTCTCAGTTATGTCCGTGGTCGGTCAGCGCCGTGTCAATAACGAATAGAATGAACTTGTATGACGCCTTCTTATATATGACTCAAGTTAGGCTTTACGCCCATCCTACTCTGTAATTGAAAAAAGGGATGTATGTCATTCTAATGCACAATGCAATGCATATATTCCTTCAAATTAAATCTAGGATGTTTTTGGCAATTCATTGTTAATGAATAAATACATGTTGTTAGCTACTTTATGCAAGTAAATGAATGAATAGTTGCTACTGTACCTACTGTGTTAGAAATGATATATCACTTGTTTGAGGTTTAAACATTATGCACCCCCCTAGTCCTCCACACTATACAGCAATGCTCCCCCACAGCTCAGCTGGCCTACTTTGACTGCAGCTCCTGTGATACTCTCTGGGATTTCTCAGTGAGAGAGAGGAACAAAGCTGGGAAAAGTTGTGGGTTCTATAGGAGCCTTTCTGACCAACTGAACTCTAATAACCTCACTGATCCTCATCCAGGCTCAATGACTGGGAGGCCTGGGCAGTCAGGCGTCCCATGGCCATCACATACTAAACATTACTGTGGATTTAAACATCTTACAGTGCATAGGCGTACAGCTATTTATGTAGTACAACTAGATTCTATTCTATTCTACGTCTTTATTGAAATTGATAAAAAGATTGATATTTTGAAAATGGCCGTATCTTTATGGAAAACTAATCCAACATTTTACTTTCAGCAAATCATTACCAAACATTTCTAAGCCCATGTCTTGTGTTTACACTCCTCTCTCAGATAATTTACTGGACCCTTTGAAGGACTTGTTTGACCACAAGGATGACAGCAACGGTGCCTTCGCCAAATTCTCCCTCCGCAAACCGTCTCAGCCCGACGATGACATCTGCTACATCGTTCCAGGACAACCGGAATCCCTCAAAGACTGCAGTTTCAACAACACCTCCAAAACCTTCCTGATTATCCACGGCTGGACCGTAAGCTGTCCTCCAACCTGTAGCAACATGTTTTGTCCTTCTAAAAGATGTTTCAAGGGCTTGTTTTGGGGCCTTGTTCAAATTCTTGAACAATTCCTCCTTCCTACCTTCCCCCCATTGTCTTACGACAGGTGTCCTCATTCTAGCACAACCTGTGTAACCTGACCTACACCTTGAAGTGATAACTGATCTAAAATGATTGGATTGGGGGAAACAAGCATTCCACTACGTTTCTTTCACCAATCAAGTCATGTCAGATCAGTGATTTCTTCTGGAAGGGAGGATGGAAGGACGCATTATATTCCCCTGTTGATAATAACAAACACCATTCCTGCTTCTCCTCTGCCCGGACAGGTGATCGGCATGTTCGAGGGCTGGGTGGCCAAGTTGGTGTCAGCGCTGTATGAGAGGGAACATGATGCCAATGTTATAGTGGTGGACTGGCTCAACACGGCACAGAGCCACTATTCTGTTGCTGCACATAGCACCAAGATGGTGGGACAGGAGGTGGCGCGCTTCATAGACTGGATAGAGGTTTGTACTCTCGGCACTGTTCTGCATCTCTCACACTAATATCTACCCCTTGTGATATTTAAAAGTAGAAATATGGAATAACATTGTATTGAAAATGGACAGTTAGGGAACATTACTTTCTATGAGAGGGAGCTTACTTTTTCTGAGAATTTGTTTCCTCCTTCCTTTATTTTTCAGGAGACGACCAACATTACTCTAGAGAACCTACACCTGATTGGCTACAGTCTAGGTGCTCATGTGGCGGGAATCGCTGGGAGTTACGCCTCTAATAAAGTTGGAAGAATAACTGGTAAAAACATAAAAACAAAGAAATGGGGATACTGGGGAGGATGTTGTGAACATGTCAGCTTCATGGCCTGTTTATAGGCGTAAAGGTCAGACAGACAGTTGTGCTATTGCCAACTTAAAAACAAGTTTTCAAATCTGTCAAGGTTTCTATGGCTAACCATTTTTATGCACCATTCATGGGTCTGCAGGTCTCGACCCGGCTGGTCCAGACTTTGAGGGGGAGCATGCTCACAGACGTCTGTCCCCAGACGATGCTAACTTCGTGGATGTCCTCCACACCTTCACCAGGGGCTCCCTGGGGTTCAGCATTGGCATCCAGCAGCCCGTGGGACATGTGGATATCTACCCCAACGGAGGCACCTTCCAGCCAGGCTGTGACCTGCGAGGGACCCTGGAGAACATTGCCAATGGGTTTCTGGGTGAGAACTGATTTTTTTGTGTGAGAAAGAGAGAGAGAATTCCGATGTGTGGGTAGGTTATTTATAAATACAATAACCTATTGTACAGTATCCACAGTACTATTTCTAAATACTGTACATAAATTAGACACAAGTTCACATTTCGGGGCGCTTAGTGGCGTAGCACACTAATGCGCTTACCACATAATCGCAAGGTTCCCAGTTCGATTCCGACCCTCGACATATCTTGCATGTCATCCCTCCTCTCTCTCTCCCATCCTTCCTGTCAATCTCTACTGTCTCTATCCCAATAAAGCAGAAATGCCCTAAAAACATATTTAATAAAAACAACAAAAAAAAAAGTTCACATTTCTAGCACCATGATTGTCATCAGTCGGTTTTGATGACCCCCCTCCTCTCTCTCTGTTTCCACACCTCAGCCGTCAATGAAGCCGTCACCTGTTCCCATGAGCGTTCCATCCACCTGTTCATTGACTCGCTGCTGAATGAGCAGAAGGCGGCCCAGGCATACCGCTGCGGCAGCAGTGACATGTTTAACCGTGGCATGTGTCTCAGCTGTCACAAGAACCGTTGCAACACCGTGGGCTATGACGTCAGCAAGGTCCGCAACGGCCGCAGTGTCCAGATGTACACCAAGACCAGGGCCTCCATGCCCTTCAAAGGTCAGTGCAGAAATCAGAAGAGGATATTGATTGATTGTTTGATTGATTGGTTGATTGGTTGGTTGGTTGGTTGATTATTTATTGAGTAATTGATTGATTGACTATAGAATCATACTACTACAGAACATGATACAGAACACATATTTATAAACAGTATGCTTACCTGTTGTCTTTCTAATGTTGATTGTTGTCCTTTCCTGCTGCAGTCTACCACTACCAGCTGAAGATTCACTTCTCCAGTAAGGTGAACCGGTCTGAGATGGAGCCCTCCCTCACCGTCTCTCTGTATGGGACTGAAGGAGAGGCAGAGAACCTCCAGCTTAGCCTGTGAGTACCTACTGTACACTGTGAGGTCCTACAGGCAGTTATAAAGACACCCCAGCCACCAGCCATCAAAGCCAACTTTACTGCATCATCATTACCTCATATCACACTTGACACCTTTTTGTCATGCTAATGATGACATCACACAGGCTTTTAATGCTTTAATGGAAGGCAAACCATCAAGAACAAGAGTAGCACTGAACTTTAACCATCCATAAAGTGCATAGTTGATGCACAGTGCTACTAGTCTTTTATGGTATGTCTTGCTATGGTACCCATTCACTCACACAAGGTATATGAGTTACTCTTGTGAAGTGAGGTGACATCAGTGTTAACCCTCCACACTCTCTCTCTCTCATTGGCAGAAAGGAGAAGATTGCCACCAATAAGACGCATTCCTTCCTGCTGGTGACGGAGAAGGACATTGGTGACCTTCTGATGGTCAAGTTCAAGTGGGAGGAGTCTACCAGCTGGTCTGTTGCCTCCATGCTCAAAATGGCGTCTTCCTGGTGGTCTGGTGACTCTGCCAGCTCAGACATGGAGGTCCACAAAATACGCATCAGAGTCGGGGAGACGCAGAAAAAGTGAGTTTTTGATAGTCCTGTTTCTGTGAAAACCATGAATATTAGACATATCCGATCCCCCTACCCCCCCACCCACTCCCGACCCAACCCTCACCCAAATAAACAAAGAAAGAAAGAAAGAGATGAATACACAAACAATGAAATGTAGTAGTTTCTAAAGATAATGTAGAAATACTAATTTGGTTGACTTGTTATTTAATATGATCTTCTTTGTTTTGTTCTGTTCTTCATTCTTCCAGAATGGTGTTCTGTGTTAAAAATCATCCGGCCCACAGCTTCGAACAGGAGGTCACGTTTGTGAAATGCAAGGATGAATGGAAAACTACCCCTCGAGGCACTTCTAGAAGGTCAGTCACCTGATTAGTCATGTGTGTGGGAGTGTGTGTGGGAGTGTGTGTGTGTGTGTGTGTGTGTGTGTGTGTGTGTGTGTGTGTGCGTGCGTGTGTGTGTGTGTGCGTGCGTGTACGTGTGTGTGTGTACATGTGTATGTGTGCGTGAATGCGTGCATTCTCCTGTGTGTGTTGCCCTCATTAGACATTGTTTTTTGTCTGTTTTACAGAGTTAACCTGGAGAACCACTAACACTGGACGGGAGGAGCAACTCACAGCACTTAATAATAATAATAATATATACAGCTGTAATTTATTTTGCCGCATTGTATATAGTGTATAGAAATGTGTGTTATTTAAAAAATATATACTGTATGTGAATAGTCATTTTTGTAAGAACTTCTTTTGTGGCACATTACTGTAACTATGGTGTGGCACAAAACTATAGTAAATATGCTGTAAACGCCATCGTCTACCTAACCCTAACCCAAAGAGGTGGGTCTTACACAGTCTTTAGCGTTTCTGATTGACAGAGGCCCAAAGATAGGCTGGATAGGGTCCTAGGGCCCGTTCAGCAGGCTTTAACTTCAGACAGTCATCAGACAGGAATGTACACTTCTGTCTGATACATGTACATGTATTGTCTAGAACAGGTCCTGCATGAATGCTTGTCATTTCTGCTCAATACTTCTCATTTCTATCTGCAACACTGTGAATGTTTCACCTCAGTGAATACAGCCTTGGAGGTACCTGTTGTTTAAACCTCATGTATTTTGTATAATGTTGTATGTAAACTTTATGGCAGAGCATTCACCAGTGTCGTCCTGGTCACTGTGCGTGACTGTAGGATTTGACTGTGTGCCTTAATATGGTCGCCAGATGTTGACTTGTAAATTAACTTGGTCTTAACCAATGTATTTAGTTGTTTGTTTGTTTTTTTTGGTACATTTTGTATAGTAAAGCATACTGTATTTAGCCTACTGTAGTCTTTGACACATTCATATTGGTGAGGTCTGAAATGCACATTATTCTGATAACTTTGTGACTATTCACGCACTTGGGTAAGGATGCCTGGAATGCTATGATGATCCTGTTTATTCAATGGTAACCATGTTTTTGTAGCCTTTGCAACAACGTCTCGTCAGACAACTATGTTTTAGAGTTACAATGAACCATATCAATCTGTTACTTCTGTTAAGTAACAGCTTTTTGGTACATTTTGACTGCCATCAGTGGTTGCTGTTGGACTATAAATCAAATACTGTTTGTTAAACTGTGGATCACATAGAGGAAGTCCAACTTGTAATCTTGAAATATTTATATAATATAAAGAAATGTGTGACAGCCTGTAGAATGCTGTGCGCGGTAGACATTACATCCTAGATTAAATTAGAGTTAATCATTTTATATCAACAAGGAAATCTGAATAATATTCTAATCATATCTGATTGACAGTTTATATTTTATAGCACTCAGTTGGCAAAAGTAGAATATAAGATGTATGTTGAGATCGGTACTGTTATCATTGTGACACATTAATTAAATTGTTAATTATTGTTTGTTAAATTCAGTCTTTAGATGAAGCGGAAATGTTATATTTTTTCACTGTAAACAGAGGAAAAGGTTTCTAAGCCAGTTACTTACCAAGTACATGTGCACCAACATTTGTAAATAACATACTGGCAATTGATTCTATGGTACAGAATATGACTATATTTCTACCTTGTGATAACCCAGTCTTTGCAATCCTGTGTATATACCTGTACATATTTTCCTGTATACAGTACAATACTTTAAACAATACTGAACTGCTATTTTGAAGTTGATTAAGTGTTCAGAGGAAATTATTGTAAAACCTTCAGTCATCAATTCCCATCTGTAGATAGATAGATAGATAGATAGATAGAAACTTTATTTATCCCAGGGGGAAATTCAGGTTCCAAGTAGCGTACAGACATAGAGGTATCACACATAACATACACATACAACATACAACTGTACTGTACTGTACAAACAGCAGACACATATCAACTACTGATTAATCAAAAGTACACAATCTACAGCAATCACACAACATACCACACCCATAAACCAAGGTTGCATTCTACTCTTCAAAAAACATCAGTCTAAGTCAACAAAATAGGGTCATATCACATATTTGTACAGGAAATTTCTTTCAACAATAGGAACACAGTCCCATTTAGAGTTATAAGTGTGAGTTCTCCTGCTACACCCAAATAACCCTCCCTGATTCCATTGCGTCCCTGAGACTCTGACACCATAATCACTTATGTCAGGGTAACCCACCAACGCCAAACAGTTCTATGAGAATGACTGATAGTCACCCCTCAGCGGTGCTGCTCTACATGTTGGGCTGAATGTATTCTGTAAAGCATTATTTTACAGGCTAATAAGGTTGATCTTGAGTGCCAATCATGAATGTGTGTATTCATATTGCCATCAAAACAATGCCCACACAGTGTGAAACTAAAACTGCTAACTGCATTTCAAACTTAATTTCTAATTTGCAATCTTGGCTGCACAAGAATAACAATATTATGCTTCAAGGGTATCATGAAACCCACTATCTACAATTGATTGAGTATGAGCCAGAGCATCAGGCTCAGCATACAGGTGACTAGCATCTGTCCGTCATTCATCCTGTCCTTAATACTCGGGTTAATTGTGTCACAGGGACACACCAGGGAGGGGAGAGAGGAGGCCCATCTATCTCAGCTCCTGCCTGGATGGACAGGTGGAGCTAAAAAAAAAGCACCGGGCCAGCAATACTGCTTTTGGCATTGGCACAGAGGGTTCTGAGAACTTGTTCATATATACGGCAGACAGACAATTTGATGGACATATTAATTGCACAAAAGAACAAGGTGTCAAGGAGAGTCAATGCATTCTGTCCTCTACAAGCAGCGAAAGATCTGAAGGCAAACTCCGGACAGGTTGGAGCTGGTGCAGCAATAATGTCATTGTGTCATTTTCCGAGGTGGAGACAGGGGACAGGGATTTCAATATCCACACTAGCCAGACATTGAGGTCAACTTGTGACTGGTTCAACTTGATCGGGCAGTGTCAGTGTGTCACTGTGAGAGATGGAGACAGGGTCAGAAGTCACAGCTCGTAGGGGGGTAGGGGGGTAGGGGGGACTACTCAGGGTCGTCCAAGTCCAGGCTGCGTCCACCCAGGCACACAGTGCAGCCCATCAACGCAGACAGGGTTAAGATAGCCAGGAGGATGGCCCACCAGTATGCCTGTGGAAGACAAGAGAGGACATCTCAAACACCATCCTAACACTGCTTCAATCCACACAGATAAACTGTTAGGTGTCCCCAATCACCTCATCATTAATTCACAATGACTTGAAGCTATTGTACACAATGTATTTAGAAAAGAGCCCATTGCAATAAAATAAAAACCAACAATCAAATAAGTGTCACAAATTGGTTTGTAACTAATGAGCTTACACTGACAGCTTCAGCTGTAGTCTGGGAAAAACACTACTGCTTTGTGTAAGGCAACACTCCAACCAGGTCAAAGACTAGTCATTAACTCTGAGTTATGGATGTTGAGATATTGACTATAGAAAATGAATAATAAGCTAAAGACCAGGCCAGGTCAGAGGGACAGAGTGGTACATTTAAAAACTCTGCCAAGGGTCAGAGTCTGTCTCTAACTCAAGCTGATGTGTGACCTGAGTAAGTTCGAACATCCCACTGGGCATTCCTGATTTGCCGTGTCTTCTAGCGAGACAAAAAACCTCAAAGAAAACTGAAGCTGGAACATCTGAGTGGAGAACATCGAAACATCTGCCACATCTGGTGTGAGTAAACACAGAGAGTAAACACGTCACGTTATTTGATTAACCCTCCTAGACCACGACACTAACACAAACTAGTTTCATACATAGTTAGGCCCATAGAGATAATACTGTTCTATTCTCTATGGTTGAGATCCCAGTAAAAAGTGTTATAGGAGAAGGCACACTTCAGGGAAGTGGCATAGAAGTGGGTGTACCTCCATCCACTCGGCCAGGTTGTCAAACTCGTCCAGGTGTAGGAAGGAGTTCTTCAGCCTAGCGATGGGGCCGTCGGCATCCAGTATACGACACACCTGGAACTTGTCACAGTAGCCCTGCTTGCCTGAGCATGGCGCCCCAGCCACCAACGCCACATGCTTCCCTTGGAACTGTCTGGTCAGGACTGAGGATGTGGTGCTGGCGCAGGTCTCTGGCTTGTCTGAGGAGGGGAAACATGAGAGAATATGGTCCTAACTATGAATTCTTCATATTTATAAGGCTTATCATACTCCATAAAATCATACCTGAGTGCCTAAGGCAATTCTGTTTATAGATGAAGGACAAACATTTCTTTGTATACATTCTATTTGTTTATTTTACATTAAGTCAAGCGTGTGCCTCCCAAGGAGCCATGATGGTTACCCAGCTGTTGACAGCACATGTGGCATTTGTCCTTCTTGGAGTCTCCATGACAGTCACACTGCTCCAGGCCATGCTTCACACACAGAGACTCTGCACAGGACTGGGAGACAAAAGGGAGAGAGAGGGAAGAAGATGGGGAGAGAGAGAAGAGGGGGAGAGGGAGGGAGAGGAAGGGAAAAAAATAAAGAGGGGGAAAGAGAGCAGGAGTAAGATGAGAGATTAGTCTGAGATGGACACTGATAGAGAATGGTTCCTCACGGAGAAAAAAACATGTCTGTGAGTGCTGCCAGACAGGCCTCTACAAATCCTAAACATGCGTGTTCAGTTAACATTGTTCCGTGTTCCAAAGTTGAACTGGATTCTGGCTTAGTTCTCTAATTTCAGGATGTATCCCCCCTCTGGAGAGACATACATTTGGAATTCACCGTTTGAATGTTGAGCAATACATTACATCCATAAAGTCTTCCCTCTACTCAGAAACAATTCATCATCTGAATGAGATGAAACAAGGGAGGAAATTCACTCAAGATGGTACCTATGGCGGAGGAAATAAGCAGCAGAGAACCCCCTGTCCCGCCATCCCCCGATAACAAATCAACCCCTAACCCCTCGTCCCTTATGCACTTGTGGAGATTTGAGGGTACTGGATAGGTGTACGTGACTATGGGAAATATTTTACCTTCTAAGATGAGGGCAAGATTGAGCTACTACTTTATTGTTTTTTTCTATCAAATCCTCTTAGATCTCAACAAGTGCATACAGTACAGTGTAGGATTTAAGGGTTTATTTGCGATTCAGGGATTGAAACTAGACAGTTTTATTACATGAAAAGGATTCAAAGGATGGGTGTAATGGGTGAAAATGTTGAGTCATTCCCTGGCCTGGCGCTCCAACTCACCCCATTGCGACAGATGCGTGTTCCCAGACTGCATACGGTCATGTCAGCCTTGGGGCTGGGCTCAGGGCAGACGGGGGACAGGCCAGAACACAAGCACTCCTTCTGACAGTCTGACTCCTCCTCACAGCTCTCTCCCTGGGTCTTAAACGTACACGCAGAACCGCAGCACAGGCCCTGGCTTGGACTTAGGGAAGGATGGATGGGCAGAGAGATGGATGGACAGACGACAGACAGACAGACAGACAGACAGACAGACAGACAGACACACACACACACACACACACACACACACACACACACACACACACACACACACACACACATAAACGCAGAGATGTAATGAGACAAAGATATCAAAGAAAACGAAACATCTTAAAAAATGCATGTCTAATGCGGTATGCTCTTTTGATTTAGAAGGCATGAAATGAGGTAACTACTGTAGCTCTACCCATAACCACAACCCCTCAGAGCCAAAAACTATGTGTAAACAATCAAATACATCACAGTGGGTGCACCAGTGGAGGCTGGTGGAGGTAGAAATTGGAGGGCGGGCTCATTGTAATGCATGAAATGGAATGAGGAATGGTGTGTTTGATACCATTCCTTATTCCATTCTATGCATTACAATGAGCCCATCCTCCGATTTCTACCTCCACTAGCCTCCCCTGGAGTGCACAGATATTTTAGCTTGATGTTACCCACAGACTCATATTAGAAAAAATACCAAAATATTATTAGTGTATACACAAAAGTGTGTTTGGTAAACTTCACCTTCTCCTGTCTCAATGATGGTTTTGTCAAAAGCAAAAGTATACTGTACCTGCACTGTTTGTCAGGCTTCAGGTGACACTGGGTCCCCACAGGCTGCTTAGCGCTGTAGCAGCAGGGGTCTGTTTCATTGTGTCCAATGTCACACTCCTCTCCCTCCTCCACGATATTGTTCCCGCAGATCGGCAGGTCACTGACTGACAGGACAGAACATACAGTAGCTAGAACACAAGACTCAACACACATGGAGATTGTTGACTCAGATGAATAGTGTCATATGAAAAGAATAGAATAACAGACAAAGACAGACAGGCAGTCACACACACACACACACACACACACACGCACGCACATACACACACACCTCCCGAGACACAGCCCCTCACCCACAAAGCAGTCGTCCTTCTTCAGGTTCAAGAGCATGCTGATGTGCTTGACACTGCACGGGGAAAACTTGTCATTGTTCTCCAGGACCTCGTCGGTGGCTTCAGGGAACATCAGGTACCTGCCTTTCCCTCCAGTGGAACCCAGGTTCCCACAATCAAAACCTTCATCGTGCTGAGACAGACAAAACACAGAACATCAGCGTCTTACTTCATGGTGGAACAACCTAATACTAATACAGTTTTGTCTTTGTCGATGACAGTACAGGATTATCGCCATTAACTCATAACACATACTCAGATATTTCTCTCAGGTCACATTCAATCATTTCACTTGATGAAAATAAAGCAATTATTACGTATCCTTTATTTATCTAAAGTAATATTACTGGAAGGATTTGTATGGATTGGAATGACTCTGGACACACATTTAAAACAACAAAATATTGAATTACCCTCATGATCACCAAGCTTAAGACTGAATCAAATCCCTGTATTGCTGAATTCAATTGTCTGTTACTTATGAGAAGGTCATTTCAGGCCAGTGAAAGTGCCGTGCCACTGCTGCTCATGGATCTGCAAGAGGAATGCAGTGTTTTAATAACAACTGACTTTCACCAAGGACATCACAGATAGTGGCTCAGCCCTGGGGCCATCTGACCATGGCTGAGTTTCTCTTTGTATCAGTCTCTACCAAAACAATTCAATTGTTTTAATCTGTGGGAAATTCTTGAGTTTGTCTCATTTCAGATTGATTCAAGCACCAAGGGACTGTGCACTGTGCACAACAGCCACTTTGAACAATGCAGGGATGTGACAAACATTTTTGTGAGACGAATGGCTGCAAGACCCCTTCGTAGCAGTTGTGATCCTTCTTTTGCTCGTCCTTCTCATCTCTCACTATTCCTTCTGTCGTCTTCTCAAACGTTTCTCTCTCCCTATTTTCTCTCCCAAGCCTCTATCTTCGCCTCTCCTTCTCTATCTCTGAGGGCCAGGTCGGGTCAGATTGCAAACACAAGGACGGTTTGCAGACACCATGGCAGTGCGTCATGAAGTAGGCAAAAGGTCTGGCGGAGCCTCTCCCCTTTCACCCTCCCCCCCCCCCCCCCCCTCTCTCCCAATCATAAATCTCAGGTGAAGAACCACATGGCTCATTGTTTCCAGAAGAGGAGAGGATACTGGTACTCCATGCCCTCTGTCCCAGTACCCTCTCCTCTCCTCTTCTGGAAACAATGAGCCATGCCTGTCAGCAGAATCTGGGTAACCTATGGCGCTGGGTCAGAAACCTTAGGAACGGGCCAGGAACAGATGCTGTAGCAGATCTAATCTGAGCAGCAACGCCTGGGAAGAATCCACGGAAGTGTGAATAACATTACTGGGGGCGCCAGCTGAGGGGAAAGTGAGTGAGAGGTTGGGGGGTTTGGTATTTGAGGCAGTGGGAGAAAGGTCACCCACATGCATGTGTGTGTGCACATGTGCATGTGTGTGGGTTGCACCTGTGGTGGGTGAGAGGGAAACATTGTAAGCCTCCACTTGCTTTTACGGCAACCTATTAAATAATGTGTAAGCCTGAGCCAAAATTCTCAAATAAAATACCCCAGTCAAGCTTTAAAGGTATAAAGATCAAGCTTTATAATGTCCGCGGAAAGTGAATTATTCACAGATAATTTGTTATGGACCAGTTCAACTCCTGCAATGAATTAACCCCATAGGGGGCAACAAGCATGTGTGTACTATACTACTACATCACAGGTCAGGTAATTAAATGATGTGTCCTTTTTTATACATATATGTATATGTATACATATGAACAAACTACTCCCTACTGCTCCATCCAGCTCCATCCAGCTCCATCCAGCTCCATTCAGTTCCATTCGGTTAATTTCATGTCATGTGGAAGTTCCAAGTTGCATTGAGCTCCCATTGAGCTTTCCAAAATAATCTTGAGATGTTTGACATCACTGTCTAATGTCTAATCCTCCTTCATCTCACTGTAGAGGAGCAACTGGAGTTCTAAACTGGAGTTCTAGAGTTAGAATGAACACACAGTACTCACAGGGCCTCCCAGGCTGTGTCCCAACTCATGGGCCAGTGTGAGCTGGACGTGTCGGGGGGGCAGGTACCGGCCGTAGTTCTGCAATGTGATCAGGCCTGTGTTCAGGCTGGAGTTAGGCCTGTTCTGCATGGCTGTGTGTCGCGAACAAATCCCTCCCCAGTTCCCTAAGAAATGTAGAGCAAAAGAGGAATGCATCAGTAGAATCTTTATTATCTCAAGGGGGACATTTGTTTTGCAGCATGTAGACAGATGAATAATGGATGTTCCATATTTAACAGGTAGGTGTTGACATAGCTTGCTTAACCTTTGCTACACTGACAGGTAGTTTTATTAATATGTTACAACTATGTTAAAAACTGTGTAATAACCAATCCAACAGCAGGAGATGGGGTCTTACTGTTTTTTTAATCTTTTTCCACCCAACAGTATATTGTTTGCATTCTAGGTTGCATAACCGACCTTCAGCGTCTCTTCAGTAAATACCTTAAAACAACAGTGGTGGTGTATTTGTCAGGGCTTTGGTGTCTCCAGGCCATGAGCGACAATGGAGGTGTGGACAGACCAACAGACCTGCTGAGATATCACTGTGGCAGATGAAAGCCTTTGGGGCAGTCAGCCTCTCTGCCCATGGCATCCCATGACTGTTGAGTTATGTAAGGCTCCTGCTAGGCGAGCTACTTCCCTTCTATTACTAACAGCTGGGCTGTTAACAGCTTTTTAAAATGAAACACATAGCTGTGACATCATTCTCCAGCTAGCTGGTCCACTGTTGGGTTATTATGAGAGAGGCCCATATTGTCAGTTAAAATGAGCTCCAGCAGGTTGGTTATTTGAAGATGTGTCGTGCAGCTGAGCTGACAAGGGATTATGATATAAGAGGTGACCTCTCACTTACTGTAGCCTCAATACAGGGTCAGTCCTGCTTTTTAGGTGGAGGGAAATTATCGGCACGAACACTGAGGAGAACCAATACAACTACAATACAACTAATAATCTATCATTTTCATTAGTTTTCTTTCCATCATTGTTAATCATCACCCTGATCATGATCATCATCATCATTAGAGTACTCATTATCACTATCGTCATCAGCTTCTTCATCATCATCACCATCACCATCATCATCATCATCACCATCACCATCACCATCAGCTTCATGTTCATCATATGAGACATATGTAATGATAACCAAAGAGCTGACCTCTCCCGCAGTTTGTCCCCTACATCTGCCCATGCCTGGTATAGGTTTTACGTATCAGGTTCTTCGAATGCAGGCATGTGCTCCTTACGTAACAGCTCTTACGTAATACGTCAACAGCACCAATGGGCTCTCTAAGAGATTTTGGGGTAAAGGGAAGGTGAGTGAATGTGTGCAAAAGCTATCAGTTAGAGAGGCTGGCAGGGCCTTTCCAAGTCTGAGTGACAAACAACATTCACCCAGGGCCTCCACATATCATACCACAAGTCATTCAAGGGGTTGCACTACAATAACAAGTTGGACCTCAAAAACAAGACTCCCCCGTTTCCCCTTCTGTCTAACCCACAGTGACTGGTGGAAGAGTCTGTTATTCGACTGTACATTGGTCAGAAAGTGTTTATCCTTCCAAGAACTACAAATCAGAAAAATTAGAAGGATCATCATCAAAAGACGTCCCTGCTTGAGTGAGCAAAGCTAATGTACACATGGCATGAGGGATTTCACAGTCAGAAGCTTCCAGCCACGGAATCAAGAATGCAACACACACACACACACACACACACACACACACACACACACACACACACAAACAAACTATTATTTTTTTTTTAAATCCTGTAACTGCCAACTGTCATTGGAAGACAGGCTTGTTAAAGGGCTATTCAGAGAGTTCTGTTTCCTAGAAAGAGCAAGGCTTTGGAACCGTGTGCGTACTGTGAGCCCAGGCTGTGGTTTGGGCCGAGCCAACTGCTACACAATCTGTTTATATCCCCTCCTCTTCCCTTAACAGAGAGCTCTGATGAATGCCCCTATTATTAGTGACCATATCAACATCACCCTGGATGGAGGATGCCGTTACTCCTTACACACACACACGGGCGCATACACAATACACACACACACACACACGCACACACACACACACACACACACAAAAACACATGTCCACAGACACATGCACAACATAGAAACACAAGTTCTGCACAACACTCAAATCTACAAACAAATACTCTCTCTCACGGTCTGGCACAAACAAACAAACAAACAATAGAAGAGAGCTGGGCTGGGATCTGATCAGGCTCTTCTTTGAGTGAGGACTCCCATGGAGACAGATGGGCGGAGGTGGACTGTCATAATGAACTGTGTACTTTGGCACGACTGACCCATTGTCCAAGGCCCAAACGTCACGAGTTGACAAACGATGCAAGTCCTTGATGAGCGATGTCTCCTCTGTTTCTGTGGGGGCCGAGCTCGTGCTACTATGTCAGGTTGGCTGTTCCACTGAGCTAAGGACAGGCTGAGTTGTTTTCGTCCAGCGCTTGTCTGGATCAGTAAACAGAGTGTTTTGGTCCTGTGCAGTGCTGGGCGGCTCAGTGAGCCAGACATAGCTGGGAGGGGTAGAGGGGGGAGGGGGGGGGGGGGGTGACGGAATGTTTTCTTTTAATTTCTCCAGATTCCCTACATTGTGCTCTTACTCTATTTATGATATAATTTTGGTCAGGGCCACTTGGTTATTTTAGATGATTAGGATGTATAGCATTCTGCACTCATGGCTGGCTGAATTTATCAACAGTGCCTTTATGTAAAACGGATTTCACAGTTTAAAACTTCATACACAGGATGATAACAAGAAGTGTTCTGTTACCTACACCTAATTTTGCTACATGGGAAAACAACCGTTAGCCAACAACCATGTTGTTTTATAAAGTTCTTGAAACCTGTATTGTTGTAACATTACTATTCATCCCTCAGCTCACGACTTTGGAGTAGGAATTTTACTGGTGTGAAGGCTTGACTGGGAGGTTGCGCCCCACCCCCACCCATTGACAGAGAGAAAGCTCTGAACACACCCAGTGTGGTGTGTGTGTGTGTGGCGAGGAGCGGAGGTCTGAATGACTGGGGGGGGGGGGGGGGGGGGGGGTCGGGGGGGGGGTCGGGGGGGGGGCCCAACCAGGGGTCTCTGAGTTTATATCACCATAACAAGGAGTTCATGTTACCCACTCACACCTCCTAGGCCTAGAAGAAGAGTATTTCGAATATGGTGATACTGTGGTTCTATAGAAAGGTTATCTGTCTCTCACCCGCACTGCGTGCGTGCGTGTGTGCGTGCATGCGTGTGTGCGTGTGTGCATGCGTGTGTATGCATGCGTGTGTGCATACGTGCGTGTGCATGCGTGTGTGCGTGCGTGCCTGCGTGCGTGTCTGTGTGTGTGTGTGTGTGTGTGTGTGTGTCCTCATGTGAGACCAGCTCACCAGTGACCACGTTGTGGAATGCTGAAGACGTCTGGGGGGCGGGGTGAGACAGGGGCCAGGGGTTCAACACTCTCTGATCACATGTCACCTTGAAAGACTTCTTCCACGCCCCTCTGATTAACCAATGAAAGTCTCCATAGCTGAAAATGCGATGGTAACACCCAATGGTCTGCACTCATTTTGGAAAAGAGTCCCACCCCCAACCCCCTTTCTCCCAAACAACATAATACTACCACAGAGAAGTCTTTGTCAAAAGCTATGTGAATCCCCAATGACATTCGAAAAATGTCACATTGTTCACAGATTGGTAGCACTGTGTGTTACCAGAGGTGTGCTACACAGAGACTAAACATTTTACCAACAAATGTTCCCAAAACATTACAGCACATAGCAAATAATTTCAGCAACCTCCTTCAAGGTCACCTGCAGAATCTGCAGTTCCTTCAAGGCTGAATACACTGTCACCCTATCTTGACTTGGGATGATAACCTTGCACCTTTGCAAATAAATGGCTGAGATGGTGCTAAGCCAAGTCAGCATAACTGTTGCTAAGACAGGCTAGACTAGCAGTGTGTGTTGTGTGTCAGTGTGTGTCTGCGTGCGTGTGTGTGTGTGTTTGTTAGTGTCTCACCAGCCTTGCCCTCCCAGGCCAGGCCAAGTACTCCGCTGAAGTCTCTGCTGGTCAGCAGGTAGGACAGGCAGTAGTCCCCCCAGTTATTCTCAGAGAACAGGCTCAACAGGCTCTCTGAGCCGATGAAGGGCCGATTCAGGGGGTCCGTCTTGTCCTCCTCTGTGATCACCTAGGAGACATATTGACTTCATATTTCATTCAGTCCAATGAGGAAGGAGAGGAAGGGAAAACATGTCTAGTTTGTGAATTGCTTATATCAAGATCAAGCTATGCAGCACATCTAAAGTGGCTGAGCTTCTGAACACTATTGTCATTGTGAGAATGTTGGATATCTTACCTTGAGGGATTTCACTTTGAAGTTGATTAGGTTGATGCCGTCAAAGTCTGCCTTGTCATAGATGTCATTCACTGCTCTGATGTAGGAAGCCACCTGAGGGGGGGGGGGGGGGGCGACAACACAGAATGTATGTGATGAATGAAATAGTGAATTAATGAATGAGTGTTCTATTCATGTGTAACGCCTCATCATGCGACTCATCCCTCAATACATTTTTTTAGAAAATGATCCAGGTTACAGCAATAAATATTGATGTCTCTATGACGGGTCAAAACATTGTCCTCAGCTTCTCTTCTGTCCAGTGACGTAGGTCACCTCTAGTGAGTGACAACAACACCGTAGGCATTCACAATGCGGTCTTCATTCACAATGCTTGCTTTAAAAATAAACACATTGGATGGTCAGGACAACGGCTGGCAAGGGACCAGAGAAAACGTCAATATATCTGTTCTAGGATGGAAAGAGTGTGATCGGAGGTCAGGAGAGGTGCTTGGGACTGGAAGAGCAATGTAAGGCCAGAATAAATAGAATCACTGCCATTAAGAACATTGACTACACTAATCCTACCTTGAGCTCTGATGTCCCAAGTGACCGTGGGCTATAATAGAGGTGAACATACTTCCCTCCATAGATATATATACTATCACTCACTGTCATACCGCACAGCGTATAGTCTCTCAGCCAAACGTCTCGGCCATGACATAAAAATTCTACATTTTAGAAGCCCCCTTCCCCCATCAAAAAGGGAGTAGTCACACACCACACAAAAATGGTTACAAAGATGAAGTTCCTCAAACAGGTTCTATTTCCATTCCTGAGATGTTTCATGGAGCTATTATTGGTGTAGTTATGTCACTCCCATGCTGGTGTGGGACATGCCCTTTACCCTACAAGCACATCATGATCTGATCATCATCTGACCTCTCGTCCCTCCGTCACCATGGTTCAGTGTCTCTACTCAGACACTTAAATCATGGCAGTGACGTTTGTTGCGCAGCTGCCTCCCAGGTGGTCAAGCGGCCAATGGGGGGAGAGTTCACAACAGGTCTCTCCGTTGCGGCCCTCTGGGACTGGGACATAGCTGTGGGCATGGCACTAACGTCACACAACTCTGTGGTACACAAGCGGGGTTATTGTAACATAGCCCCTAATAGTAAGGACACTGTGGTAAACTGGCTCGGTGACGATATTGGCAGCCTCTGCTGACACATTTATACAGTTGTGCATGGCACGGGTGGTGGTGTTACTACATACCACTGGGGGTAGCTGGCAGAGGGCTGAGAGGTCTGTAAGGGGGGGATGCAAGGCACTGAACCAGTGTTGATATGCCCTCTACCCTGGCCATGTGGGGTAGCAGTGGCACTCACGCCTGATGGAAAGCCTTGGCACCCATACAGCACTGTGCACTCTGGGAGCTCTTGCTCCCTCCTCTTTGTAATCCTGCCCTGTATGCAGCCATGGCAGCTGTTTGGTCTTAGGGAGAGAGGGGATGGCACTGAAGAGAGTGGGGGATCACCCCCCAGTGGGTGCAGTGCTGCCAAGTCCACCATTGGTCTTGATATTAATGCACAACCTCGAGAAAATTATTCAAAATCATCAAAGAAATAATGAAAAGTGAATAAACTCATGCATGCAAATGAACACTTGTGGAATTTGAACATCTTCTTTATCTATTCGTATGACTGAATAGCAGCTTTGGGGGGTTGAACTTCCCCATTATGTCATTACACAGTCTGAATTGTGTGGGATTATTTTGGTGCCTGTTTCATGCCTGATCACCATGACCTATTGTATGTGACAGACACTTTAGACTGACATGTTACATAACTGTCATCCTAAACGTAGTACATAAAGGGTTAAAACTATTTGGTTATATAGCCATGGAAAAACAAAATTCCCAGAAAGGAGTTCCGACATTTCAAGGCCCAAATATGCTGGACAATGCTCAACAGACAAGTGAAAATAACCCAACACAAAAAGTCAATGAACTTTTGTACAGTTAGGCCAAATTGTGTACTCTTCAGTCCCGAATGTGACATGCCAGAACAGGTTTTGTAAATAGAACAAAGTTAGCAAAATACAGGGATATCCTGACACGTTATCTGTGGTACACCAATGTTACATAATAACACCAGTTCACATGCTTCGCTAGGGTTTCACATGGACTGCATATTCGCTGGCTCTTTATAGAACATGGGTTCATTAGGCAGACCTCCAAACCTGTCTACCATCAAACAAGCACCCTAATGGCATGTGGAAAGGATGAAAAATGCTGTACCCATTTCTAGAATAATTTATTTGGGTATTTTTTTACATAACTTTGGAAACTAAGTGTTCAAAAATCTCAAATATCTTGTAATTTGGTCACAGGGCAGATGCTTGTAGCAAAGACCTTAAATCACAACTGATGTTATAATATTGAACCCCCTCTTTTCCGACCAATCACCTGAGCCACAACAGCCTCGATGGTCTTGAACTTCCTGTAGTAGCGATGGTCGGCATAGAGATGGAGCAGGCAGCTAGTCTTGGAGTGGTCCACCGTCCTCTTGGACCTGCTCACTGGTGCTTCCTGTGAAAATATTAACACCTGATTTACACATGTCATATAGAATAGTAATCACTAGATGGCCATGCTAGAGAGGACAGAATGATATATTACTAGAGCTATCATCAGCCATATGCTCTTAATCTAGTTTTATAGTAAGGGTTCAAGTTATATCAAGGGTTAAGGTTGGGTGTTTTGATTAGATTCACATTTGTTGTTATATAAAGCATAATATTTCCGTCCTTTCTAGCAAGGTCAGATTGTGAATGCCTCATGGGGCGGAGAGTGGTGACCACAGGGACAGTCACCTATGAGACAGTATCTGAGGGGACATCAGGGGGCGTCAGGGACAGGGAGTCCACAGGACAAGAACATCTGCTGGAACCATTTCATGATTTCATGACAAAATAATGGACATGACGTTTGATGGCAAGCATGCATCTATAAATACTGCACCTTTACAATATGTTCTTTATAGTTTAATTGTCCCGGATACTCTATTGTAGAGAAAGAACTAAGGACTGCAACCCTGTTAGTGTCAACAATGCCATTGAGTAAATAGAGTTGGCAGTACAGTATGTAGAGCTGGCACGGAAAGCCATAACTGCTGTTTATTAAATCAATTTACATGGTTTATGATATGCTGCTTATGTCCTACAATACTTCAACTACAGTACTCTACCTGTAGATCATCTACAAAGGAAAAACAAGCAAATCAATATTGAACCAGTCTGTACAACAGATGTTGTTGCAAACAGTAGCCTCTGAATTGCCAACACACATGACCGTCACCTCAAATACTCAATGTTGACCAGTTGCACCACCAAAAAGCAAGCAATTTGACAGCGCATGTGGGGGTATTTGAACTTGAGAAGTGAGTTTACCATCTCAACTCGGTTACACTCACCCCTCAAAACACCCCTCACAACACCACAGCATGTCCAGCCGTTAAGCTGAACCCAACTGCATATCTGGGTCACGGCACCAATGTAACATATGTCAAGTTGTTGCAAACAGTAGCCTCACACTCCGAGTTGCTCCACACGTGTTTCAAACCTGCGACCTCTGAATTGCCAACACACGTGACCGTCTCCTCAAATCCCCGATGTTCAGCAGTTGCACGACCGAAAAGCTAGCAATTCGACAGCACGGGTTGGGGGGTATTTGAACTTGAGGAGTGAGTTTACCAGCTCAAATTGGTTACACAACCTTGCTAGTCCAACACAACAATGGTTATTTTATGGTATCTAGAGGTTGATTGACATGATTGGTTTCACAGATGAGGAAACAAAGAGAGGAAAAGGAAGGAGGATAAAAACATAAAGTAGGGCAGAGAGAGAGAGTGTGTGTGTGTGTGTGTGTGTGTGTGTGTGTGTGTGTGTGTGTGTGTGTGTGTGTGTGTGTGTGTGTGTGTGTGTGTGTGTGTGTGTGTGTGTACATTGAGGAGATGTCTGGTCTGCCCTACCTCATTTGGTCTATAGCTTTGGGCAAGGCGCTGCAGACTTTTGGCCCCGCAGAACCCGTCATGGCTGCTTCCCATGGGAAGGTGATCTGTGTGTACATAAACAAACCCTAACACATACAGGTGTAAAACATGGGCAGAGAAACACATAGGCCTACTAAATGACTGAGTCCACAGACAGACCCATACAGCATTTCATCTGTGGTGGAAAGCTGTGAACACAGAGTAGTACAGCTGTATTTGTTGTGTTGAAATGGACAAGCACGTTGTTTTTTTCATGAATTTGATTAAATGGTTATGAGAATTGTGTTTTATCAATAAGGACGTAATTGCAGGTAAATGGATAGATAAGTGTGGTGGTGTTTCTGGACAAAGGATCTCATGACATGGAAAATCCCCGGGTGGGAAACAGATCTGTAATCTACGTCTCGTGAGGCAGTTATTTATTACTGTTTACTTTGAGGTGCATAGGTCAAAATGCATTACTTTATGGCCCAGTAAATGCATATGACGGCCACCAAAAGATTTCTCTTTCCTTTTGCTCACAGTACTGTAGTTTATATAGCTGATATGCATTGTCTAACTCAACTCAATGGTCTGTTTTGCCCACTAAGCCCAAGCCAAGACATTAGCTGAGGGAACTAAGACAGGTCCTCATGACTCAGGAAACGCTACTCATAATGTGAGCGTGGTTTCAAACCACCTCCATTACACATATGGAACATGAGACTCTTTACAGCACTAGGGCTATCTTAGACAAGAGAAATATTATTTGCCAATCGCCTTTAGCTGAGGACGTCTCTGTGATCGGTCGTGTACATCACGATCTGTCTGAATTTGTAATGCCTCCGAGACCCAAGAGCTATTACAGCTTGTTGAAATAATTGAGTAATTGTTGTCTAGGGAGACATTCTGCATGCATAAATTGGCACATACAGTATGATGCATTGGCAAAGTCGTCGATGTTTCTTACAGCAGCGAAGATAAGTTGGTTTTGCAATGGATTCTGTCAGGTTCATAGACTGAACCTTGCACAGCATGTGAAGAATGTCATCATCTAACACTATCTAGCCATGCTTCTTCATGTAATGACTTTTCAACACAATATATTTTCATTTTTGATACATAAAGTTATGAAAAATATCATGGATGAAAATCTACTCATAAAATGATATAAAACATAAATGAAGTATGTGGCAGATTTAAGATGACATCCTAGATAGACTGTATAGAAATCCACAAACAGAAATGTGCTCAGCAATATGCACCAACCAAAGACATATTGACATAGGCAAATACTCATATTAGCAAACATGTGTGGCCACCACCAAGTATCTATATTCCCATGCCACATTACCTAGCTATCATGAGCTATGAGTAAAGGTTGGTGGGAATATCAAAGTAGCTGTATTTCCCATCTGAAATCACAATCACATCTTGTGAGCTCATTTTTATAACATATTATGGCCTATAACAGCTTTGTGTGTGACTTCTGGCCAACTGTACCCGAGATTAAATATTGCTGTTATCACGCCACAGCTAACGACTTCTCAGCAGATCAAACACAGAGAGAGACATAACATGATTGGGTCACACCATCCTAATGAAGCACAGTCAGCCAATGAGAGACAGCGACATGGCTCTTTTGATGGCATGGGTGGGGCTGGTGGGGGAGGGGCGTTGACCCATTGACTAAATTATTTCCAGACTTCCCCCATGTACTCTTCCTCTATTGAAGTTGGAATGTGTCTCAAGTATGCATGCATAGGGAAACTAATGTAAGCAAATGCAAGAGAAGTATGCAGGAGTTTCTGGACCGTGCAGCCAAAACTCTCTAACAAGGGCTTTTCTCGCCAATGGTCCTTTGCCAACTTAAATAACTAAACCAGATGGAGTCGACTTCACTGAATGAATGAATGTAGAGTTCCATGTTTGAAAATCTATTAAAGTGTATTTCGAAACAAATCAAATGGCTAATAGATGGCACTAAATCTAGGATTACAAAAAAACCTCTGCTCAAGCCTTCACGCTGTGTGGTTTTACTGTATGGTTTCTCTGACGATCAAAATTAGGGCCCAATGCAATAACTACTTGTTTTGAGACCCTGACTGAGCCACAGTCAGCTAAACCAAGACCACCTCAGTCACCAGACATATTTTTACAGAATTAGAGTTTAATCCCAGATGCGCACGCGCATTCACACACTCACACACACACACACACACACACACACACACACACACACACACACACACACAGCGGAAGGAAAGACGGCATGGGTGTGTGGGAACGCCCCAGGGAGCATGGGAAATGTACGATAGTAACCTCTCTCTCACACTGGGTGTGGTATGACTTCAAAGGAGAGGTCCCGTGACCATGGATAACCACAGACCACTCACTGACACACACACACACACACACACACACACACACATACACGCACACACATACACGCACACACACACACACACACACTCTGACACTCCTCGGTCTGGTATTGGTTAACTCTTGCTTTTGGGTATGCTTCTCCTCTTTCAGCGTAATGCAGCATGAGGACCTGTCAGTACCTGCCCTACCTCCTATCATAGCTGCTTGCACACACACACACACACACACACACACACACACACACACACACACACACACACACACACAGCGTATTTACAGACCAACATGGGCAGTGTCCCACTCTCTACAGGCTGAGTCCTCATTAAACCTCAGGTTCAGGTGAGAACTACAGAAAGTTGATCCAAAAATGGCTCTATTACCTCAGGGCCAGGTGCACTGATTGCACTGAAGGAACATGGCGCTGTTGGTTCTGGTGTGTTCTTGTGTACTAAATCTATCCCAACTTCCTACTAGTACATTGGCAAGGGAATGAAAGTACAGGACATTGTCTGTAAGCAGCATGAACAAACTACTGAAACACAAATTTAGCTCCAGTTGTTTTGATGGGTGTGGTGTAGGTAAGACTGAAAGCTTGGAAAGACTCAGTACAAGAACACAGTGTGAGGTTGTGTGATGTAGGACCCAGGAGCAGAGAAGAGACCAGATGAGAATCAGAATTGAAAGATAAAGGCCGCTTTACTTAAATAATCCACAGGGTAGACAGGAAAGAACTTAAGGAATATAACAAAGTCTAGGTTGTAACCTAAGAAACCTGGACACTAGGGAATCTCCTTCACTGCTTGGAAGTTCTTAATGGTAGTTTGTATTGCTCCTTAGTATGGTAAACAGTCTGCTGCCTTAGTCCTGGTTTTTGTTTGGTCAACTGTTTTTGTTTGATATGTATGATGTCATGTGCTATTAAAAAACACTGCCTTGGTTCATGCCCACATGGCGATATGATGTTGGCCATCTTGCACATTAAACAAACAAGTTGACCAAGTGATTAAGAATACATTGACAGTTAACCATACCATAGCATATAGCAGATTATAGATATATAGTGTGTACACATACATACATTCCTAAAGTGATATATACAGTCATGAGAAAAAATTAGGACACCCTATGAAAACCTTTGTCTTCTTCAACATATTCAAACATATGGACATTTGATATTCATTTGAACAATATTGAAAAATTGAGGTAATATAACTAAACAAATACAACTGAAACAAATTATTTAAAAGATTATTGGTAAAATGTAATTAATAGAAATGCAATCTTCTTGTGAGGAAAAAGTTAGGACACCCCTACATTTAGTTCCACTTAAAATGCCTAAAATTATAATAAAGAGCACCATATCAGGTGCAAATGATTAGAACATCGTTACAGAGGATTTTGGAGGAGCCTGTCCTATTTAAACCTCAGATATTTAGTTTGGTTTGCTCTTGATTGTTGAAGTGAGTTGCATCACCATGGCGAGATCAAAAGAGCTCTCTGAGGCCTTCAGAAGAAAAATTGTAGATGCATATGAGTCTGGGAAGGGATATAAAAAGATCTCCAAACTATTCGAAATTGGCCATTCCACTGTCCGGAAAATAATTTACAAGTGGAGAACATTTAAAACCACCACCAACATGGCCAGGTCAGGCCGCCCAAGCAAGTTCAGCCTAAGAGCTGACCAAAAGATGCTTAAAGAAGTCTCCAACAATCCCAGAATGTCATCACGAGACCTACAGGTATCTCTTGCCACAATTGATGTCAAAGTACATGCATCCACCATAAGAAAGAGACTGAACAAGTTTGCATTACATGGGAGGTGTGCAAGGAGGAAACCCCTGCTGTCAAAAAAAAACATCAGGGCAAGACTAAAGTTTGCCAGAGAACACCTAGAGAAAGACCAGAACTTCTGGAACAATGTGCTTTGGACAGATGAATCCAAAGTTGAACTATTTGGGCACAGTAAGAGTAGACATGTTTGGCGCAAAACCAAGACAGCATTTGAGAACAAGAACCTCATACCAACTGTGAAGCATGGGGGTGGAAATGTCATGGTTTGGGGCTGCTTTTCTGCAGCAGGGCCTGGTCAGCTCACCATCATAGAATCCACTATGAATTTTGTATTGTATCAGAGGGTGCTTGAGGAAAATGTGAGACCATCTGTTCGAAAGTTGAAGCTGAAGCAGATGTGGACCATGCAACATGACAATGACCCAAAACATTCCAGTAAATCTACCAAGGAATGGCTCAAGAAAAATAAATTGAGAGTTCTGGAATGGTCAAGTCAAAGCCCGGATCTTAATCTTATTGAGATGCTGTGGATTGATTTGAAACTGGCTGTGCATGCAAGACACCCCTCGAACATCACACAGCTGAAAGAATTCTGCAAGGAGGAGTGGGAAAAACCTTCTCCCAATTGATGTCAGAGACCTGTAGACAGTTATAAGAAACGTCTAATTGAGGTTATTTCAGCCAAGGGGGGCAATACTAGCTATTAGGGCATAGGGTGTCCTAACTTTTTCCTCAGTAGGAATTGGCATTATTGTTAATTTTTCGTTAAATAAATGATTACAAAGTTACATTTTCATAGTTTTTTGTTCAATTACATCCCCTTTATCTATAGACATTGTTAGAAAGAAGATAACATATTGATATGTCCATATTTTTAAGAGAATAACTTAATATTTTGGGGGGTGTCCTAACTTTTTCTCATGACTGTATATATGAAAAACATGGTTATTCCTACAGTTTATAAACACTTTTCTGCCCAGCCTTTTTAATGAATAGTTACTCCCAATGAGGAATTTATCATCTCACCCTATCAGAGATAGCACTTCAGATCAGGAGTGTATACAAACACCCTAGTAGAGCCTCCTGATAAGGAGTGTGTCAACATATCATTGAGTGTTTGGAAACCTCAGAGGGGAGATTGTCTTGTAGCTCCCAAAAAAAGAGGTATTCTAATTCTGTACATGGAGTGTTTCAAAACACTATGGTATTGGTGCTCAAACACCTTTAGATTCGAGTTCTGAATCTCTGAGGGGTGCTTCAAAACTCTTGATTTATTGCTGTAACAACACACCATGTAATACTTCAAAGCATCTCATAAAGATTGTTTCATATATCCTAAAACATCACAAAAAAGTGTTTCAGTACTTAATGTATGGTCTGCAAAAACCAGTGAAAAAAAGGTTTTGAATGCTTTAAATTACTGGCAGTGCAGTTGCAACCAGTTTTTGAACTTCACTTTTTTTAACAGTGCAGGGGGTCTTGGCTCTGTGTGCACAATATGGTTCTAGCTAAGCGCTTTCCTGGAATTCATCTAACGCTGTCACACACACACACACACACACACACACACACACACACACACACACACATACACACACACACACAGACACACACACACACACACACACACACACACACACACACACACACACATGCACACACAGGATGACGGCTCTTTACAATGAGTACCACCTGGTCAGGGAGTCAGTCCCTACTCAGATGGAAACATTGCCAAGGCTTCCCTAGAAGAAAGATCACCTGACACCCCTCCTTCTCCACCCCTTCTACCCTCACACCATCTCAGGTTTGTCTTTTCTTTGGCTGGGGCTCAGACCAAGTCCCAACCCCCTATTCCGTCCCACCCCCCCGAGCTTTGTAACAGGATTCTGACTGTGGTGCGGATTTAACCCTTCCTGCTCTGACCAACAAAAGGTGGCCTGCTTTTGTACACAACAGCCCTACAAACCCATACATATGAAACGGTTAATAGCAAAAGCATATAGAATGGTTCGGAATAGTTGTAGTTGATTCGTTAGACATTCATCAGCGTTGCCTTACCCAGGTCCTCCTCCTGGTAGATGATAGAGTGGTGCTGGGCCTGTTGGCTGCTGTATCTGTGTAGAGGCTCTATGTGATAGGTCCCATTGGTTGTGTGAATGGAGCCTTCAAACTGACCCTCGAGGACAGACCCGTGGCAGGTCGAACCCCTCTCATCTGGGGGAGAGACAGATGTCAGAGAGAGAGAGAGAGAGAGAGAGAGAGAGAGAGAGAGAGAGAGAGAGAGAGAGAGATCACACATACCTTCAAGTTCTCCTGTGTATATGTGGGAGAGGTCAGCTGTACTGGGCCCCTTTTCAGAGTGGACCTCAAAATGTTCAGAGAATCCCGCTGTGTCTCGCTTCAGACGCAACCGGAACGCCCTGAAGTAAACCAACACGGGACACAAAGCCCTCAACATGAATACTGTCTCAAAATGACACAATTCACTGTAGCTACTGATTGATTGATTGATGAGGTTTATTGTTACTTCAAGAGGATATTTCTCACAGTTGTCCACCTGTGTCACTAACTGAATAATGGATGGTGTAGTACAGTAGGGCACCTGTGAAAAGCTCTGAAGTCCAGCTGCAGTATCTGGTCCTGAGGCTCAGTCTCTCGTCTGGCTCGCTGGTGTCTCTTGTGTAGAGCCTCCCGATCATACGACAGGCCTTCGTAATGCTTTATGAATGGGCTAATACCTCTCATAGCTCCTAGGGGTTAGAATGATTGGGCTACTGTATGTCATTCTGTACAGTTTAGAAATCAGGCTGAGGGGAGAGAGTCCAATAGCCTGCTTGTATCAGTTACCATCATTGATACGGTATATGGTAATTGATAACCATACAAACAATGCTAACGTCTCAAATAAGGAAAATGAAACACTGCGATTCTTTCAGATTGTGGTATAAACTTGGTACATTTCACTTTTTCTATGAACAACTGATACAAGTGACTTCATTTTTATCATGGCCATGGCGTCAACATTCTTATTGCATTATTGGTTCAGGCCAGACCTCAAACACACACACAACAATACCCCCATTATACCCAAAGCGTAAATAGAGAGTGTGTCTATCTAATCTATCATATCTAATGAAACTAAACACAACACAACATGGACTGGAGGCCTTTGCATCAATGCATGAGTCCGTTGGTCATAGCATTCCACAGAGGGCAAGACCAGGCAGATCCAGATATCCACTGTTTCCCAAGATCCACTGTTTCCCAGCTGGGAAAAGGTAAACCACTGACTGAGAACAACAGTTGGACACAGAGCCCACCCTCCATGGCGTCTCGCCCCAACACTAGCCTGAAAGTGGTGTCAGGTATCAGACTCAACAAAATCAAAGCCACTCTACCTGCATTGGGTCCGTCAGAGAAGATCAGTAACATCAGGAGCCAGTACTGTATGACAGTCATGGTGTCTTCAGCGCTCTCTCTCTTTCTCTCTTTCTTACTTTCTCTTTTTCGCTCACTCTCCTGCTGCTTACCTGTGGTGTCCTTACCTGTGGAATGTGACTAGCTGGCTAGTCATGCCAGAACATACCATTGGATAGAAACCAGGCATATTCAGACTTGTTGTGATGCTGTGATTTGTTGGGGCTTATGTTTTAAGGATATGAATTAATATATTTGTTAAGTGATTCATGTGAATTAGGGAACAGTGAGTGGACATGTGTGGTTTGATAGTTTGATAACTAATAATATGACCGATGAAGAATTAGATGGTGGGTGTGGGTGACATTATGTAGACGTTGTCACCAGGAAACTGCACCCACCCACACTGTCCACTTATGGGCACAACTCATGATATTACGTGGGAAAATGCATTCATAATTTCCGCCAAAATGAGAAGTGGATACACCCATATCCACGTGAGGCATAATATATGAGCTATTTGGAGAATATCCTATGAAAGAAAGTGGCTGTTTTAGACAGTTTTGAGGAACATTATTGTCACTGATTGGGGGGAGTTTTTGCCCCAGTGATCAGGATATAAATAAGGCTACTTAAAATAGTGACTGGGAAAAATAAAAAGTCTCTCATGACCATAAAAGAGAAGTGAGAACCCATAGTTTAAATCATATTATGTATTCATAAACATCCTTTTATTTGCTAAGTAGCATGACCCAGATATTTGATATATGGTAGTATAGTGGTGTATGAGAATCTGCAGATATTCCCATCCCGAATGGACCTCAACAAAACAATGCCTTGATAAAACTATCATTCAATCAACTCTGTGCTCTCCACATTTACTGTCTAAAGTATGGGTCCTATCGGACAGATTAGACAAATCTGGATGTCATCTTTGGCTGTAAATCATCTTTTTACTGTACAAGTGTGTTTTATTTTGGCCATGTTTCAGGCCCTGGAGTATCACATGATAAACGGACCACAGCTGAGAAAGGCATCTCCTCAGTGATGCAGGCCAACTCCAGTGCTTTTCTACATTTACATTTACATTTACATTTATGGCATTTAGCAGACGCCTTTATCCAAAGCGACTTACAACAAATACATTTGTCTAAGTGAGTGAATCATCTATCCATCAGTCATCATAAGAAAAGGTAATCTATGCTAGGACCAGGGGCTATTGGCAGTCACAATGCTAGAAGAAAGGAAGATTTTTTTGTTTGTTTTACATTTATTTTCACGAGAAAAACTTGCACAGGGGGGTAGTGGGGATGAAGAGGTCTTTAGGAGGGACGGTTACGTTTCAGATAAGTTTCTCTGCTCCTGAACCCACACGCAACTGCCCTGGGGTATGCTGCACCATATGAAGAGAGAGAGAGGTAGAACTGGGCCAAGACAAGCAAGGAGGCACCATATAAGGGCCAAAAACACATCGGGTCCAAATGGCAGAACAAATAAAATGATCATATTTAGTAATAAATGAAGAATGACTGTTGAACAACTTGAGTAACTGTGTTGTGCAAGAGATGTTATGATGCCTCAATAATATTGCCGAATGTCAGTAAGAATGTGCCTGATCACTAAATGCTGAAATTCAGTTTGGCCAGACACTGACCTACTGACACTGATGTGAAGACTAAGACCCTTATTCCTCCTCCTGCTATCACAAGACCTGGGTCAAATATTTGAGGTGCGCTTGATTAACGTTGTGGTTTGCACTTCTGTGACTACGAACATAGGTTCCATTTTAGATGGGAAGTTCAAGTATGTGACATATGTATTTGACCTAGGTCTGACTGTCACAGCTTGACGTTGGCTAACCGTACAACCCCTGTAGCCACTACTCTGCTCCTGATATTTTACTCCTCAGAGCTGAATGCTCTTCCCTTACTCATCTTCTGACCGCCTCCCCCAAAGTCTCCTGCCTTAAACCGATTGGCCGGAGGTGAACGGCCTGATCTGAAATATGACGTCACATACAGCCCAGCCCAACCCTCCCACATGGAACCAAACTCCACACAAGGTGGAGGTTACTCTAGGACACATGGAGGGGGGTGGTGGGGGGAGGGAGAGGGGGGGTGAAACACTACCTCCCCCATGCTATGGGACCTGGTCTCTACATTACATTTCTACATTCTCTAAGGTTTTGTGAATGTGCCTGTCTAGGCCAGTCCAGTACAGAATCCTCTTTAAACCCGATAGTCAGAGCTGCGATGCAACTTTCTCCTCTCTGTTCCACGAGCCACACTCAGCTTGCTCTGGTCCCAAAGGGCCGATATCTTTTTCTTAATAAGGGGTTCATTAGTTTAACTCAGCTTTTACGAGGTATTTTGGTTGCTTCTGAGGCTAATTCAAACCAACTTTACATATGACTTCCGATCTGACCCCTACAAATGTATTCAGAAACAGCCCTAAAGCATCTGAAGCCATTAGAGAGAGAGACTAAATCCTGGCTGGATTCTTTAGTTCTCTCTGGGATCATAGACAATGGTAATTATTTAGCCACATTCATCTGCAGACAAACCCAGCTATTAACCCTTGTTACACCATGACCCACTTCATAAAGGGCTTTAATACATACATAAATGTTCATGCCTCCCGACAACACAATGCCCATCCTGTGTCACCATCAATAAGGAGCCTATTGCTCACATGACACAGACATAGAACATGCTTAAGAGACCACCATTCACCACCATTCATCATTCATGTCATGTTAATGTGCAGGTCAGTCTGGAGTACATATATCTTAAGAGCCCATTATGTTGTGCAAAATTGAACAAACTCCATTGGGAGCATAGGAGCTCAAATTGGTACCTCAACCTGTTCTAGCCATGGCAATCTGCCCAGGCTGCCCCATAGAAACCTCGAACCATGCAACACACTTTAGACTGCAAACATAGAATTCTAGAACCATGGACCAAACTTTAGACTGCAACCCCTAGAATCATAGAGCCCAGTTGGCTGCACGTTTCTCAACCCCGTCACAATGAACTATTTCAGGACTTCAAAGACAGCTCACTGAAAAAGGTGAAGCCATATCTTATCATGGCATAGCTCCCTGCAAAAAGATACGCTATCAGTTCACATCGTAAATCCACTTTAAGAGGAAATAGGCTGACTCAATACCATTAGAAATTGAGTTTTTTCTTTGAAGAAATCTTGTCCTTCATATGTTCTCTATCACACAGGTGCACAATCCAGTCAGTTTTAATCATTCTATCCCTGGGGAGGTTATAGGTTAAGGTAATGGACACATAGTCAATGTTAATGTTCATGTTAATGTTGTGTTACATCGCCCCCTGCTGTCCGCTATAAAAGAGAGAATCTCCTCAGGGAGAACAGGACCAACACCTGAGCCTTTATAGCCACTCTCTACTGCACCTCCAGGAGTAGGATCTGTCTGTTAGCCCCAATGATCTACTGTTTATAGATTAGTGGATAGCTAATCCACTCTGAGGGCTAATCCCTAGCTAATCCCTCTGAGGGGACAAAAGAACAAATGTCTTTGAATAACACATTCGCCCTGTTCTACAGTAATTTATTTTCTGTGTTTTGTTCAAAAGTGAATCCTTGAAGTAATGGTATTGTTTGATAGAAATTGAATATTCCAAGCTTGCCCTTGCACCAGAAAGGCACTTTCTGAGAATGCTGCAACATCAACCTTCAATGAAAAACACAGAATCCCTATGGTTTCAGTAGAATATCCCCTTGCTTGACCTGTAGATGTGGCCAGGGTGGGGTTATTCAACTTTATTTGCTTCCAACGTGTGGTTAAAATGCTGAGTCTGCTGATTAAGCACCATCGCCCATTTGCTCAAATCATGTGTTACCCATTCACCCATGCCCTGGTTCATATGAAGAGCACGTGCCAGATTGTGAACCCTAGATTGTGCTACGTGCCATGTTGTACACCCTGTTGTGAACCCTCTCACGTCCAGAGCAGGCTACCATGAACCATAGTGACATGAAGGCAGGGGAAGATAGGCTGCTGCATGTTGCATGTTGAATTACATTTTCACACAATTCCTTTGCAATGGACAGAACAATCCAATAGAGAATCAATAGCATCACCAACAAGCTAAGTTTTAAGTTTGTTGAATTTAAGCTGATCAATGCTTCCCTGTTAAATCAACATATACACTCTCCGTTCTTCAGTCTGAATGAAACTGCCCATGCCCTGGAGAAACCCACAAAGTCAGAAGTCCATAAATGGAGGAAGAGGAACTACAATTCCAGATGGGGGAAAAAAAACAAAGGAAGTGAAAATTAATGGGAGTTCCCTCCATTATTTTGAAACTTCCTAATATTTTCATGTTGGACTGAGTGAACACCAAGCCTAAGCAAATATGTCTACATAAGCTGTATGTAACCCTGTACTGAGTATATAAATAATTGAAGTGTCCTTTGGTAACAGAGAAATGTAGCCTGTCCTGACCTGAGCGGCTAATGTATGCAGCTAATGTATATCATGTATATTCAAAATTGGTGCAGTGATCTGTCCTTTCTATCCTGACCCATTGGGCTGTCATACTAAGCAGCTTTTCCCCTTGTTTCCTCACCATTGGCTGGTACACTGTTCTGTGCAACCCATTCAACCCCTTGAGGACTAGTTGGGTAACTTTGCCGTTTGAGCAGGGCACTGTTCCTCCTAGACAACAATATTGGCCCCCAACACAGATGTGTAGCAACGGCTAGGTTTCTGACAGTGATTGCATTGTCATTACTGGCTAACCTCTCTACTGATATGCAGTATTCATAACCTGGCTATACTGCACACGAGATGTTAAGGATGTGTGGTGTAGACATGACAACGGTCTTTGACTTAAGTGTTACACTTATTAGATTGTTCAGTTGCATGCAGAGACAGTTGTACAGGAGTCCCTCATTTTTCAACTTACTTCTAAGTATGAGTATAAGGTGTAACATTAAAGTTACAGGTTCACTTGTTTAATTAAATAACAGAAAGGTGATGCTCTGCAGTGCTAAACTTACAGTGTTGTAAAAGATCAGATACTAATACAGTATCAGTACCTAGTGATTGCATACACTGATCAGTTTAACAACTGAAGACGCTGTAAATATGGAACATGCATAGATGTGCTAAAAAATTAATTTAAACAAACCAGTTTTTATGCAGTTGCACTGCAAGAAATCAAAAATCCTTTTATTAGACAGCATTTTAAATTTCACAAAATATAGCCAACAAGTGACATCCAGTGGTAGCATTGAACAACTGCACTTGAGTCAGATAGATTGGTTGTTTGTTTCCTATTGTGAACATGGTTAATTCTGTGAACATGTTACAGTGTCAATACAAAGTCTGAAAAAGAGTGTTTTCTTTATGTACAAAAACTAAGACAATTGAATAACACATTTGATGGTTACGGAAATTGAGGCCAGAACACAATCATGACCATTAAATGGGTTTTTAGGACTTTCCCCCAATCAAATTCAGCACAGGTTTCAGCAAATAGTTTAAGTATTGAGAAGCATTCCTGAGCTTTCTTACCAAGATTCAACCACGCACAAATCGCATTAAAAATACACAAAAACAAAAACAAGAACTAGAAAATCATCCAACTTTGAAAACATAAGGACATTCAGAAAATGAAAACCATTGAATGATCAGATTCTGACCTGTGTTAAATTTAAACCTAGATGTACAACAACGTTCCATTGCCCTCTTCTTGCCCTTTATGGGGGGTGGGGAGGAGAAGTCAAAAAGGTCTAGAAAAGTAACAGTGAGCACAAAGCAATATACAAGCAGCAGACAGCTTCACTTCAGTACACTTAAACGTGTGTCAGGGAACAGTTAGGCATCTTCAGGCAGCTGTGACGTCAGTAACGACGGCCGAAGGCTGCGCCCTGGATGCCGCTCCCCTGCATCATCTGGTTCTGTCTGTTCAGAGCTCCAGACAGAGACTGGGACGTTCCTGTTGGTATGTACCCTCCGCGACTGTGGAAGAAGAAGGACCAGTCAGACCACGACTTCCGTACCGAGCATGTCCTCATGCATTTCATGTGTAACCAGCTGGTTAGTTGTTTTATGTTTATCTAAACTTTTTCCCCTCAGATTTAAATCATATGGTTAATATCATATAATGCATGCCTATAAATCAAATGTAATCCGTAGTTTAAGGGTACCAAACTTTCAAAATGACATACATTCTGCTGGTATAGGTATATGAGGGGATTATTTTTTTTTTTAAATAGTAACATAATTGGTGTTAGTTACCTTGCCATTCCACCCCGTGCCATGTGGCTTTGGCCTGGAATGCCCCCGTCTCTACCTGGAGAACAGACACCATTATCAGACATGCTTCAGGGAATGTATGACGTCAGTGTAACGTGTCGTGGTGCAAAATGTAACCAAAGTAGAAATTATTTCCTAAGCAAAAAATGCTCTTACTTTGCCAAGTTCTGTCTCCTTCTATCTTGCGTCCAGATTCCCAATCACGACCTTCCCTGAAAGAAACCAAAGGACAAGAAACATCAAAAGGGGCAATCCTGGGATTGGTTTGGTGGATTTTTGGACTTTCAAATTATTGATATATAACCATTGATTCTTACTTATAAATGCTTCATGACTTGATTCAACTATCTTAGCCCACCAGAACCAAACATATAAGCTTGTTTCACTACATTCAGGGCAAAAAGTTAACACCTGCCAAATGCGGGTAGATTTTCGCATTGCCGGGTAAACCTGTAAATCTTACCAGACACTTTAGCAGGTAACAAACATAGGTTTGTGAATCCTATGCTTCAATTTAAAAATGAAATCCACCAGACACCTTGGCTGATAGGCCAAATAGTTTATTTTATACCCTACCTGTATTGTTTGTAAACAATGTAATTGTAAACAAAACACTGTATAACTTCAAAACATTGAACTATAATGTTGATCTCATGGATGACCAGTCCTTGCATCCATAGCTCCATCTATGTATTTGAGAGCGGTTACATTTCTCCAGCCCCATCACCTCAGCTGTTCACCAAATAAAGTGGCGAGTTGACCGCCAATATCGTTGTTATCGTTTTAATCTCAGATTGCCCCTTTAAGAGGAGAACAGCTAGAGAAACACACTGCCATTGACCAGAACTGGGAAGAAGCTGGTGAAACTAGTCAAATTCATACAGGTACTATTAACTGACCTTGGGTTGATGCCGCGCTTGTCATAACCTCCGGTCCAGGTTTCGCGAGAGTCCCTCCCGTGCCTCTCAGTGCGGTCTGAGAAGTGCTGCTGAGAGAGTAACAGGGTTCAGAACCAAATAATCGATCTGGGTAATTTCCAAACGGGGAACAGAGGAAGTATTACATGAATTTTTTAACGGAGGAAGTATTACATGAATCTCAATAATAGCTCAGTTTTGGGCCTGCCTAAGAGTGCATTGATAGCCTTGTCTTTTAAGAGGGAAAACGTTTCTTACCGTGCTGTCTCGTTCTCCAACTACAGCCCGAGTGGTGTCCCTCCTAGAAGACAGATCACAGTTGATCAACCACAAACATACAACACTGTTCAAGGTATATGCTATAGACACTTTTTTTTAACTAAACATCATAAGACCTACTAAACAAGGACATTACAATAACATAAATCCCAATTCAGGTTTCATTGTCAGGAAAACCTCCGTAGTCATTAACAGTCATGACAGCTAATGATCAGTTAAGTGTGGTAACTGACTTCACACTCAAATTCAAGTCATATTGATTTGTGTGGCTCTTTCAACAAAGACAACTGCCTACTCTGTACCTGTCCATGACGCCGTCGTCTTGGTAACGGCTGCGGTCCCTGTGGTCAAAGTCTTGGTAGCGGTCCTGACGAGCGCTGAAATCTGAACCACGGGCGTAGCGGTCATCCATGGTCAGCCTCTTCTCCGGCCAATCTTCTTTCCTATCAGCAGCATGTCTTAGTCAGTCATAGTAAAACACACACAGAATGACCACACACTCCTAGATGAAATGACCCAGAGAGAAGCAGCAGAGAGGTTGGGGTAGAGAAGGGCAATACCCCCAGCCAGAGAGACTGTGCACCACTGAGGAGAGAGAGAGAGAGAGAGAGAGAGAGAGAAAGAGAGAGAGAGAGAGAGAGAGAGAGAGAAAGAGAGAGAGATATGGGGGCTATGCACCAGTGAGGAAGGACAGAGAAAGGAAACGGGCCTAAGCTAGAGAGAGGTACAGATGGGTGAACACTGGGAAGGGACAAGGGTCAGAGTGAGAGAGAGACACAAGACAAAAGCAAAGATACAGCAGGTGTGTGTGTGTGTGTGTCCCACCTGCTGTCCATGTCATAGGGCCTCTTCAGAGGGCGTTTGTCCTGCTCAAAGCGCAGCTGATCCTGCTGCCTACGGAGCTCCTCCCTCTCGCGGTGGATCCTCTCCTGCTCGCGGCGCCGTTCGTACTCCACGCGGAGACGCTCTCGCTCCAGGAACTCCCGCTCCATGCGGTCGGCGTCCAGGCGCTGCTTCTCCACCTCCAGCCAGTTACGCTTCCGCAGCAGGCGCTCGCGCTCCTCCTTCTCACGGAACAGACGGATACGCTCGCGCTCCGTGCGGCTGTCACGGTCACCGCCGCGCTCTCTCTCGCTAAGGATGAGATGAGGGGGATTGGAGATATATATATTCAAGAGACATTCAGGTATTTCCTCTTGGGAAAAAAAATGGCAGGTCGGTAGAAAGATAAAATACAATTGATAAATAACATGATGATGAATAACTATAAATGGACAGCTTGAGACACTAGCTTCCCACAGTGCGGTGGGGTACAAGAGTGCTCCTTACCCAGAGTGTCGGCGTCTCTCCACCTCCCTGATCTCTCTCTCTCGCTGCCTCTGTCTCTCACGCTCCCGCTGCTCCTTGATCTGGTCAAACGACAGGATCTCCTTCTTCTCTTTGCTCGCCGACTTCCTGTCGCGACTCTTGGTGCTCTGGATTAAATGATAAAAATGATCAAATTAAAGCAGATTTATGTAGGATGACCACTTCGCACCAAATGGTTGAGGTGAAGGTTTAATAACTGTGGGCCAGTCTGGGTAACTTACCCGCTCTTTGCTCTTGGTTTTCAGGCTGATGACAGGCTCCCCCTTGGACTTGTCCATCACCACTGTCCTCTCATTACGAGCTACAGGGACATACAATCAATCATCACACACTGAATGACTTTGACAACGTATACAAGGCCTATACACACACATCAATTTGCCAGTGTGTGATATAAGACAATTTATTCTCTCACCTTTGCCATCTTTTTCTGCTTCACCACCCTCAGCCTTCTCGTCCTTGTTGGCATCGGACCTGCAGGGGTTAAAAGTCATTAGAAAGGTGGTAACTGAAAACATACATAATCACCATAATCATGTTTAACCACTAGGTTGTGCTCAGGGCAAAATGTATACAAGCTTCCTAGACACGGTCGTGTAGCATCCCTGCTCCTAAATAGCATGGTTCTATTCTAAGGTAGGTGAAGACATACATGACCACTTCTGACATGTTAAGCAACTGCTGCCACCTCTTACTTCTCTGACTTGGAGTCTGAAGAGTGTCTCCTGTCAGTGCCAGACTTCTTCACGTCAGTCTTCTCTGCTGGCTTCTTCCCTGCAGGCTCATTCTTGGCCTGGGAGAAAGAAAGAAAGAAAGAAAGGAAGAAAGGAAGAAATAAAACAAGAGCTTCCGAATGTTCAATCTATTTAAAAAGGGGAATCTTTTCCAGTTTTCATTAGTCAATAGTAGAGACATTCAGAATAAAACGCGTTTCAACACGATCTCTGAGTCATCTCTGCCCATTTGGTCAGAGCGCAAAAACTCTCAAAACTCCACGTATATTAACGCGGTATGAGAGTTGTTTTAGGAAGTAAACAAAGACCTTGTAGCTCGATAGCTTTGATGCAGCTGCACACGAAATGATGATAGTTTGAGATGGTATGCATCGTGGATTGAACGGAAATACCCAAGAAAATGGATTTTGGGTAAACTTCCCCTATAATTATTGTGTGTGTGTGTGTAAGGTTGTAGACATCTCACCCTCTCTACAGAGATCATCCTGTCATGGATCTCTGTCCTGTGTAAGTGTGCGTGTGTGTGTAGAGGGTACTAGAGCCTCACCCTCTCTACAGAGACCATCCTCCCGTGCAGCTCTGTCCTGTGTAAGAGTGTGTGTGTGTGTGTGTGTGTGCGTAGAGGGTACTAGAGCCTCACCCTCTCTACAGAGATCATCCTCCCGTGCAGCTCTGTCCTGTGCAGGTGGCTGATACACTTGGTGGCCTCCTCAGTGGAAGACATGGTGACGAAACCATAGCAACGAGCGCCGGGGCTACGGGCGTTAGTCACGACCTTAGCCCCAACGACCTGAGAGAGGTGGAAATAGGGAGAAGAATTGGGGGGACGCATGAGCAGAGAAGGTAAACAAAAATCAACATTTTCAAATTAGCCAGAAACGCCTACAAATTTACATTTCCATTGTAGGGAAGTTATCATTAGAAATAGCAGATCTAATTCCCAGGACACTGACCTTCCCATACTTGCTGAAGAGAGTCTTCAGATCAGTCGCTCTGGTGGTGGAGGCTAGGCCGCTAACCCACAGGTTTCTGCCTCCGCTAGCTGCAGCACTACCTGCTGGGGCTTCTTACAACACAGACCGACAGAGAGACATGGGTGAGAAAAGACCAAACAACAAACAGGGGGTTTCAAAAGCTTTGTAGTGCTGAGATGACTAGTGCGACAAAGCTGTCATTGTCCCAGGGACAGGACTCCCCAGTGTGTACGTTTATTGTGTTTGTGCATGTCCCAGTAAACCTTTGAAATGTGTCTTTCGGAAAACGCTGTCCTTTGTGGATAATATTGGGGATTCAGCGTCACACTGCCTGAAGTATGAGGGTACATCAATATTCAAACTTACCCTTTTCATCTGCTGATTCCAGCTTGATACCTTTTTCCTCATCAGAACTAAAGGCAAAGAGAACACACAATGAATATTTGGATGTGAGAATAGTGGGATCTTCTCATTCAGAGGATTCATACTTACCCCATGCAGACAATCAGCATGTACCATTTACGTGTTACCATGTGATTTTACAGTGAATGGATGTCACTATGCTGCCTTAGACGGCCAAAGACACTCCCAAATACATTACTTGATAATGGTTAAGAGGTGAGGATAGCGGGGTAAGGGGGGAGGAATGACAAAATGACAAATTTGACAAATGCGCAGACCTTTTTTTTTTTTTTTTTACCTCCAGAAGAGCACCAAAAACTTGCTAACAAAAGGAGCCAATGCAACAGAGATAGCCATTTTGTTCTAGTAGACAGAAAACAACAAACCTCTTTTTCTGATCATCGCCCTCAACAGAAGAGGACTCTTTCACTGTCGATGATTCCGCAGCGTTCTCTTCTTCTGTCTTCTTCTCTTCTTCCTCCTCACCCTCAGCCTTTGAACCCATTTCAGAATCAACAGCGCGTTCGGTCGTTTCGCCCGCGCCCTTCTCGCTTACTCTAACAGCCTGAGTGCTTTCGCTTTCAGTAGTGTCAAGTGTCTCTTCTTCAGGGACATTTTGCGTGTCCTCGGACCCTTTCGGTTCACTCTCACTAAGCTTAGCAACGTCCTTGCTGTCCATTTTGTCGCTAGTCGACAGCTCGCTCGACTTTGACTCCACATTGGCTGCTGCCTCGGCGGCATCGCGCGCATTGTCTTCCTGTTCCTCAGGAACGTCCATAGCGTCCCCGGCGGCGGAAGCTTGCTCTTCTTCAGACACCAGCGGCTCCTGGCGATCTTCATTAATCGGCTCAGCTAAACAAGACCCGGCTACTTTCTCATTTTCTACGGATTTAACAGGAATAGAATGGCACAGAGTTTAATCACTTCTGAAACACAGCAATGGTTAACGTGTGGAACTGGTGATGACCCTCCTCTGTCATAGAACTAGGTATAACAGATCAGGCTACACACCTATCAAAGAGACTGGAAAAAACCAAAGAGACGAAACCAAGCAACTAGAACCCATCTCATTCAAGTCGACCATTCAAGTTCACCTGATCTGATCCAAGGCAGAAAAGAGTTGTGAGCTAAAGAAAAGCCACAAGATCTCCAGGAAGGTCCGTCTTCATTCAATCGCTGACTTCATGAATGTCCATAATGTAGAAAAGTGAAACGAAATTCAGAATTCTTTTGGTTTGTGTACAAGTCCATTAGATTCATCTCCAATGAGAATATTAGTCAGAGTCCTAAAAAGGATTTTGAATGGTTGGTTTCAAATGATGGGCATCTGATTCTTCTCTTCTTCTTCTTGGTCTTCGTGTAGCAACCTAAAAACACTGCATATGACCTGCAACAACTGAAATCTCACTATTCAATTGCTGGCAGAGTGCCAAAGCTTTTTAACCATTGAGTGTATTCAACAAATGTGAGAGGGTCAAATCGACCTTTTAGTTACCTGCCATTTAAAATTCTAGTTAATCAACTTCAGCACACAGCCAGCAATTATCTTTGGGTTTCCAGTCTCTCTCTGATCAACCACAGGCAAGAATGTTTAACTAAAGGACTTGCATTCCAGGTTAAACACTGCAAAAAGAAAGTCTGCGTTCAAATGAACTTCCAACCCTTTTTCAACAGTACCTATTTGTCCTTTTGAGTCTTCGTGCCCCGGATCCTTCTCTTGAACCTGAAGAAATAAAGGAAATGTATTCAAGTGGTGTGTAACACAAAAAAGATTCTATAATCTCAAACGAATTATTTTATATATAAAAATATATATATATAGTTATAGTTATAGTTATAGTTATATTAGAGTCATTGGAAGTGTTTCTCTTCCCACAGTATACAAATGATTAGGAAATTGTACTCAATTGCCATTTAGACTCTACCTCTTTAGGTGATAGGCAAATTAGATCTTCATCCTTTTCTCCAATCCCAGCCTCACCGGTCTCCTATTTACACACACACACACACACACACACACACACACACACACACACACACACACACACACACACACACACACACACACAGAGATAATAAATGACATTTCTCTACTCACTGGACAAGGCTAGTCACCAAAATGTCACCAAAAACACAGTACTTTTCATCAACAGCAAGTCTCTCACCTCTTCAGCTTTAGATGCGCCCGTTGCCTCAGGAGAGCCAGAGTTTCCATTGTCTAGTCCATCTTCGTTCATGGCCTCCTCCTCCTCCTCCTCCGCTGGCATTTCATGATTGCCTTCGTCTGACGGCGACTTTAGGATTTCATCCGAGTCGTACTCCTCCGCTGCAGGGATGCCATTGTCGTTCTCCGCATCGTCCAACACGCTCATGTCCAAGATGTCCATCTCCTGAAGGTTGTCCTCCTGGTGCTCCTCCTGAAAGTACAATAAATGTCATTTATCGACATTTAGGATATTCATCTCACTCTCACCCAGAGTGACCGAATGCATAACAAATAAATAAAAAAACGAATACAAATGCTCAGAATACCTGCCCATCACCAGAATCCTCCTCAATTGTGCAGTCCTCCGGTTCATCATTCTCCTGTCTTTTACCTGCAGAAATGCAATATATTGGTTTAGAGAGCCTCAGTCACATCTTATCATGAATAACATCTTATCATGATCTCTTCCACCGCCCCATACTGACCTTTGGATGCCCGTTTGGCTGCAGCTTTCTTGGGTGTTTGGTCGAGAACAACCATAATCTCATCTGGATTGCCACCCTCTTCCTCAATTGCCTAATAGTACAAAGATTAGACGGCATTACAAACACATTACAGACACAAAATAATATTTCAATTGATGAAAATAGACAGATGAATGGCTGTTGCTGGCTCACTGACCATTTCAAAGCCTATATAAAACCATGCGCGTTAGCCTAAATATTCACCCTAGATTTGTTGACGTGTTTGTTGGTCAACAAGACGGAATAGTATAGAACTGGCCCGTTGTCACTCACTCAATGGTTATGTAAACACATGACCCTCAAATCAGTTCCTACAGGCCTAGCTAGCGGCCACCATGTGGACTGACGCAATGGAAGCTAAGGCAGGGGCCGTGGCTAGCTCACGTTTGTCGACAGATAGCAAGTTAACCAAAAAATATATATACCCACGTTTATTATCCACGTCAAATAAAGATATATAACCATAGGTGGAAATATTCATTGAGATAGTTAACTGGATTATGTATAATGTGGATTTCATGGGACGGGGGGGCTATTGTAACTGGCGGAGGAAAGCTAGCTAGCTAGCATGGCTCGTTTACCTTTTTCAACCTCTCTGACAGCAGGCTCTTGATACCAGTGGTGTCCAGATTTCGTTTTTTCAATTCGGCTTTCAAATCAATGACTCTCAGCTCCGACAATTTGCGAACGCCTGCTCCCTCCGGAATCTCAACGGCCCCTGCATCTCCTGCCGAAGAGGTTTCAGCCATGGTCACACTGAGAATTAAGTTATTTTGCTAAAACCAGCTACTGCTATCTTGCACGAAAACAGGCGGCTCACTGTTACAAAATGGAGTGCCTCAGCAAAAGAGAGATAATGTATGTATAGCACTGCGCATGCGTAGTCTGACTACTGTAACCAACGGATCTAGAGTCAGTTTAGGGTAAAACCGACCCAAGATCAGAATCAAGGGGCAATTTCACCCTACTCCCATGATACAGTATACATGCATAATACAGACCTGTAACTGTACATGCACCTGATTTGACAGTAAATCAAAGTAAACCAGAATATGGAAAATATTCAACATATCACCTCAGTATCCAGTCTTTTCCAACCTGCAGCGAATTGTTCATGAAACATAAGGATAGGGAGCATCATTTCAAATGGACAAAATTTCCATCTTTTAGTTGTCTTCTGTGAAACAAGTTACAATAGTCATTTGGGACACAAAAGGATATGTCTCAAAACTATTTTATTAAGTTAGTAATGTTTGTTTACAAAGTTATTTAAACGTTTTTTTTTGTTTTGTTTTTTACAAACCATCATGTAAAAAAAATCCTGAACTTTTCATTCACCTTTTTACATAAGCACAGTAACACACACACACACACACACACACACACACACACACACAAAGCAATTTCATTATATTTCTTTTTTTCTTTCTTTCATTTTTTACATATACAAAGCAGTTTATGGAATACATTTTGTAAAGTAAGTTGCACAATAAGTTAATGCGTATAGACCAAACAGAGGGGGACGCACATCAGCTTAAAACTGCAAGTAGACATGACTAATAGGAATGGAAATTATACATGTTACTGAACTTGTACGTGAGGTCATCTCCATCACCATGAGGCAAGCTTTTGCTTGTAGTAAGAGGCTGAGGGGTATCTTCAGGACATTCACTCTCCACAGGTAGATTGACCTTCTTAGTAACTGAAGATGTGGTGGCGGACAACTCTCCAGGCTGGGGGTAATACGACCAGGAAGTAGAGGCTGAACCAATGGAGGAAGTCTCTGAGGCAGGGGAGCTTAGCCCAAAGCCCTCTGCGAAGGAGGAGGACTCAGGTAGACTGAACGTTTGAAGGTCGAAGGAGGAGGAGGCAGAGCAGGAGCGGGGGAGACGGGGTTCGTAGAGGTTCAGCTTGGAGACCAGTGGTTTTCCCACGGTGACTGTTTGCCTCTCTTGGACCTCCTCGTCCAAATTTGAATACTGGTACTGAAGACACACTGTGAACGTAAGCTCCGTCTGAAATGAAAAAAGGCAAAGACACTGTCAGAACTAAATATATTTTAATAGGCAGTGACCATAAGGGATACAGTCAAAGTTTAATCAACAAGATATACTCAAACTCTTATATACACTAGGGTAGGAATTACTGGGCATTTAAATATCAAAGCTGGACACACTCAAAATGATAGTGATGTGTTGCATGTACCCCCCCATAAGAATTCTGAACATTAACATTGGTCGAGTCTAGTGTTTGTGGGGGTAACGCGAAGAACGAATATGTGTGATCGGAACCCGACCTTGAGTCTCTGCAGGCTCTTGAGGCGGGTGTAGAGGCTGGGCTCCTCTGGAGCAGGAAGCAGATTGGCCATGGTCAACAGTAAACTGCCTGCTTCTAACAGGCTCTCCTGGTTACACTTCTTCAGATCGATATCCAGACCCTGCCGTAAAGTACGACAATGAAACTATAAAGCTATAATAATACATGTATTTACAGTGTAACTGTAGCCATTACTCATTTCTAGGATCAAAATACACTTTACACCATCTACATCTACAAGAGGCCTACAGTACATAAAAGAAAGACAAATGTAACCACTCTAAAACTTGACACTTTTTATGTAATGATTGTTAAAGATAATAAAGCCTAATTATACTGCACTAGAAGACTACAGACGTTATTGAGACATTTGGTACAATTGACCAACTCACCTCAGGGAAGTCTGTGAGCTGGGCATAACAGGAAGCAATGTCCTTAGGCTTCTCTAATATTCTGGTGTAGATGATCATGATGTTGGAGAACTCTGCAGCGAAGCCCAGCTGCACCTTCACACCACAGTCGAACTGCAGGTTGCGGCTTTCTGGTAGGACTGGGCAGAGACAGGCAGTGCTATTGTTAGGCATTCTTAGAGTGCACAGGACACATGTTTGGTGTTCTAGCTCTAGTTCTAGGACACATGGTTGGTGTTCTAGTTTTGACCTGATTCAACTAACCATTAAGCATTTGGCAAGTTGAAACAAGTTGTGTTAGTGCTACAGTAGGCTACAACAGAAACACTGGTTCATGGTGAGGTGGTTGTGTTCAGAGGACTGACCGTGAGCGATGGCCCACTGCAGGTTGCGTGCTGACGTGGTAGCTGGACAGTCAGAGCTCTGGATGCGGTCGGTGAGGGCACGTCGCTCTGACAAGTTACTGCGTAACTCCAGAGCCTGCCTCCCTCGCGTGATCTCACAACGACCCATGTCTGTGAACACACGTAGACAGAGGGAGGAGCTAAGAGTCTACACAAGGTTATACAGTATTAATGCACATACAACCCGCGACAAATCCAAAGTAGGAAATGTTTTCATGAGCAATATCAAGTATGAGTAAAAACATTACATAATGTCAACACAATACATATTAGGCCTTACTGAATGGATTGTGGGTATTGAATGTAGGCCAAGAATGAGTGTATTGAATGTATTTAGTGTATTAAATGTAACCCCTCGTACCTTCAGCCACTCTGTCCAGCATCACAGTGACCTTGTCGTCCTCCATGAGTCTCTTTTTGAGGAATCTGATGAAGATGCCGTTGGACAGGTCGTCTTTGTTCACCTCGTAGGCCTCTGCATCCACACACCTGGACGCAATCAGACATGAGAAACACACACTGTGACGCCAACACCCAATCCCAAAACGACCCCTAGTCCCTTCCCCCCTGCGCACTTGTACAGATTTGAGATGATTGGATAGGTGTAAGAAATATGGTAACCGTTTCACCTTGTCTTCTGACAGAGATGGTGGAATCCTTTTCCAGAATACTCAAACTAATTTAATCCTCTATATGAACACAGGGCTTGATTGGGCCCCACTGTGTATAGTAAGAAGATGGGCATCAAAGGTAAAGCAACTTACGTAGCGTAACCGAACACTATGTTTGCTGTCACTTTCAGTGGTCCTGGTTGTTGAATGATGTCATCGTACAGGTTTCTAAGAACAATACAAGTTATAATGCAGACATGAATCAGATAAACTAACAACACTGTCATAATAATGTCATAACATTGTCGTTATAGATCAACGATGATAAGAGCTGTACCTTTTGCGACACATGTCCAACAGGAAGACATTGAGGCCAGTCTCTCGTTCCTGCATCCTCTGTAACACATCCTGCACCCACAGACAGTGCTCTGACGTGTGGGAGGCTGGGGCGTCGATGGGCACCATGAAGCTGTTACCGAAGTTCTCATAACCATGACCCGCAAAGTACAGCAACCCTGGAATAGCACATACAGGACAAGAAGGAAGGGGGGGGGGGGGGGGGGGGTTAGAGACAGCTTTACACTAATACATACTAGCAATGTGATATTTTAAGGGCACAACATGTACACTGTTAGTTCCCCTTTCAGTCCTGCAGCACTGATGGTTTTCATCCGTCCTCACTCATCAAGGACTGATTCAGACCTGGGACGACAGATGAATGGAATCTCTGGCAGATCAATGCCAATAACCAATCAAAATCTTCTTCACATACAAACTATGTGGGCTTTATGTGATCTATAAAATCTGCCAGGGAGGAAAGTACACTAGCAGTACTGCGAAACTAAAGAGCTCAGAGAAGAGTAACCCTCCTATAGAAATACATTTTCAAGAGCACTATAACTGGTAGTGTTGGGCTACAACAAAAATGTGCATGCTGTGGAGGCCCCCTAGGACTGGAGCCGAAAAACCCCAAACTGACCATAGACCCCTCTGTCGAGCAGCAGCAGGAACTCTGTGACAGCGCTGTGCATCTCCTGCCAGTTGAGGTCCAGCAGGGACACCACCTTGAAGTCCAGCTGTCTCAGCAGGTTTGTCAGCTCGTGTACGTCAGCCATGGGCGCACGCAGTGGCTTGAGGTGCTGGTAGTTCATGTTGCCCATGAGCAGCGCCACCTTGTCTGTGGCTGGAGGGGACAGGGGACATCAGGGTAAGAGGAGAGAGAGTGAGTAGGAGTGTGTGTGAGAGAGAGAGGGAGGGAGAGAGAGAGAGAGAGAGGGAGAGGGAGAGGGAGAGAGAGAGAGAGAGAGAGAGAGAGAAATACTTCAGAACATTATGAACTGTACTTTAAATAGTATTGAAGTTGAATAATACTGTATGGTGTACTCATTTTACACCAGATTAACTGTCGATTTATACAACATGTTTCTACTGCGTCTCCCCATTGGTTGTGTGGGAAATGTACTGTGTGTATGTAAATTTGCTATTGCACATACCATAGAATTTACTAATCTGCCTAGCAGGGCTGCTTTGAGTGATAGCTGTAAACAGAGATTATATATCATCATAAAACAGATTACATTATTTAGTCAAAAACAGTCAACAATATACTGCATGCGAAAAAGAAGGAAGCTAATTGAAATACAATAATACCTGCAAGGCCAGCTACTTCTCCCCAGTTCACATCAATGAAGGAGCGTGGGCCTACAGTAACCACACAGCAGGAAGTTATTCATGGCAGGGTGTCACGCACTTTCAGTGGTGTTCAAATCAAAACAGCTATTCAGAGAACTGGAAATAATTATTCAACTGTTTCAAGTAAGAATCCTAAAACTGTGCCAAACACCCAATTCGACGTCAATTAGTGGGGCTAATGTCTGACCAGTCATGTCCAAAAATACCACCATTGCCAAATGGACACCGTTTCTCTCACCGATGTTGATGTGGACACTGTCGCTCCACACCTCATGGTAGAGGTTGAACACTCTGCAGCTGTACTGTCCCCGATCTGCTGTGGTTACGCATGGGATCTACAGTACACACAAACCATGACACACATGAAATAGAATAGAATAGAGTATTTCATACAATAGATTATGAAAATCATACAGACAACAACCCATACACATACAACACACACAAAACAGAACATATGGGGAAAAGGCTATATTTCTACAACCTGATTTTGCCACACCAAGATGGCACAGGGGTCCCATATAACTCTGATACAGTGAGACTTTTAAGATGGACTCCAGCGGGGCCGTAACAATTCGTAACAACTTCTCATTTACCTGAATTTCAGGTTTGAGGTGTTGTCTAGAGTGGTGTGAGATTTCAGTGTTTAATTAATATGTATGACCCAGAAAAGAAGTGGAGGATGTAGCTCAAATAAACAACAGTATTAGGTGACCCAAATGCACTAACCCTCAGTGAGCATGTCTTGCCCATTGGCATGGGCTCCTTGTTGCGGTACCACTGGTACTGAGCAGGAGGGTTGGCCTCAGCATGGCACTCCAGACACAAGGAGTCCCCCTCAGCAATAGCCTTGGTCTGGGGCTGGCAGATGATACGCAGCCCACTGGCTGAGGGGGGGAAGAAACTGCTACTGGCACCTAGAACATCACCAAGGAGCCAGTTAGGACATGGTTAGGCCATAGGATAGGACACGGTAATACAAGGGGGAAACAGCAACTACTACAGTATTACTCATGGTGATAAATCCACAAAGGGCAGAGCCTAGACGCCAAAACAAAATGTATTGTCAGATATTGTCATGATCAAATACCCACAGCTAGACAACATATATTGCCAATATATTGCCATGTACATTTACTGTATGTTCCAATACCAGCATCACTTCCATTCCATTCCATTCTTGGCTTATCAGCTACATGAGTCTTCCTGACTGAACTAAAGTATATTCTGACAGCTGATTGGTTATTACATTACCTGAGCTGGAGTCGGCTGACCTGACCAGGCGCACCTGAGCCCATTGGGTGAAGATGAAGTTCTCCCCGTAGTTAACCCGGCATATGTAGTGTCCCTTATGGGCTGGGGTTACAGGGCAAATGACCAGCTCTGGCCCACTTCCCCCCAGCACCTAAAACAGACAATAGGTACCCTCATTGCAGGTGGTTCACAGTAGAAACTCCTCCACCAGTTTTCCTACTGTAAGTTCAATATAATGATAATGATTTGCATTGCATAGGTATAGCAGTTTCAATCTCAAATATGCTTTAATGCAAGTGCTATGGGGGTAGCCTACTGGTCATATTGGCATTATTGCCTGTGTTTTGTTGTTATTATGACTGTAACTGTAGGACCGACCTCATCTTTGCCTCTGAACCACTGGTAGCCTAACCCAGCAGGACCAGTGGCCTTGCAGGTCAGAACCACTCTGCCTCCTTCTGGAACATGCTGGGGCTGGGGCTGCACTGTGATCTGAATCTGTTCCGTCACTACACAACACACACACGCACGCACGCACAAACAAACAGTACGTACAAACAATTGAGTTTATGCTGACCTACTGTAAGCCAGATTTGTGTTTATTTACTACTTGGAAAGTACCTTTGACTCTCAGTCCAGTTCTTGAGCTTGAATTACATAGACAATAAACTGTCTTCACTTATGCAGCGATTTGTGGTTTACCTATGGCAGTAAGGTACTGCACAGCGTCCTGGTGGTCCATCTTCTTCAGGCAATGGAGCAGGCAGCCCAGGGTGCAGGAGCGGTCAGCCAGCCTAGCCAGGAGGTATCGACCAGGGCTGCCTGAGGGACTGAGTACCTGGAGCGAGCAGCTGGTCAACTCTTTCTCACTGCATGGAAGAATTCAGCCAGAACAAATCACTGTCAATGGGATTGATGGAGATCAAATGTCTATGCACTGCAGGACTGTGTTAGCCCACTGAGCTTCAGTTTATGCATTAAGTCCAAGGCAACGTTACTCATTAGGTGTAATTTCTCACCTGCAGCGATATCGAGGTTGCTCATTGACTACACTTGCCAGTTGTTTCCATCCACATGTTGGATTGTCGAGTATGTCTCCTAACATGCCTAGAGCACTGTCACTCAAAGTCCCCAGGCTCATATTCCAGTCACCCATCTCTACCTGTTCTACTGTGACTTCAATCAGTGTTGTCCTATTTGGAGAGAGGAAGAAAATATAAATAGCACTTTTATGGTTACTGTTTACCAAGCGCCGTTTCTACAATGCTCACAGCATCTGTGATTGTAAACTCGAATGTGGCTGAAGTCATCTTGATGTAGTGGTTCTTGGGTGCCAGTCACGCCTTTGAGTGGGTATGACAGAGCGCACTACAGAAGACACATTGTTGCAACTTCCACTGACTTGTGACTGGTATAGCCTACACGCAAATAATTCTTCTTTTGAATTACTCATGTTATCAATTAATGTAGAATGACTACATTGTTAAAACTACATATTAGGGCTACAATATAGATGAACACACACATAATACATGGGTTTTTAAAATGTTATCTACGCCCCGATCATTTTCAGGAAATAAATGTTGTCTGTCTGCTTGTCAGTAAGCCCAACTAAAGTCATCAATCCGGTCGATTTGAAATTGAAGAAATTTGATTAAAAAAAAATGGGTTAGGGTTAGGGACAGTTTAAGACAGACTCTGCTGTAAGCGCAGAGGAGAAAAGGCAATTCACATCATTTACCTGAGTTCTACTGCTTCCGGAATAAGCCGAATATATGTTTCCTCGTATGTGAAAATGCGCTGTAGGTTAGTTTATCTATCAAGATCACGCATACCCCTCTCCACTTTTTCCGATGCTCTCGATTACGCCAGGAGGGGCGGTTCGATTACTTGAAGTGGAGGAGGACACTAGACACTGGAAAAGATCGACAACCCTCAATCCATCAACATCAGAAATCAAACTCATGCATTTCGAAAGTAAGTTTTTCCACTCTGTGTCGCTCGAGTTTATTCCTCCTCGTACAATAAAGTGAACAAATTGACTTGTTTTTCATTTCGGTTCCTCTTTGCTGCCATCCCTTTTATTTGCATGAAATTAACCATGTCCCCCCACCCCCACCTTGCTGAAATGTACTTTCACCTTCCCTGTGCAAATAGAATCAAACCAATGGAAGCATCAAATTAAAGTTCAGTTATGGGGCAAAATAAGTTAAAAGAAAAAATCAAATGATAAGCAACTCTCTGATTGCATAATTATCAAACACACACACACCACATTCTCAATTTAATTCAAAAAAACAATATTTATTCAATATTAATAAACATAATCTGACATGAAACAAGTAGACCTCAAAAGGTATGTTAGGGGTTCTCAGACAAGGCCATCCATTTATTTCAGAATTCTCTCAACCACTGTCTTGTATCATGCCTTCTATCATCTATCATTGTATCATCAGATGACAGTTCTAACAGTTAAACTTTACTCATGACAAAGTTCAAATTTGAAGCAAGAGCCATTAGGAGCTGTGTTCATGGTGGAATTTCTGTATCATCAGAAAGATAGAGGCTGAAAGTATTGTCAGTCAGGTGGTTACAGCAATGCTGCAGTGTCTGATGTCCACAGCACATGGAGGGACTCTGTGTCTGCATCTCTGCTCTATCTCCTACAGCTTCTTCCCTTTGTGTAGTCTGTTGAAGCGCCACATGTGCTCCTTCCTCAGGACCTTCCAGTATTCACGGCTATCAGGCTCCAGCTCTTTGAGTTTCTTAGGGGTTCCCAACTCCAATTGGAACAGCCTGGGAGACAGAGGAGGCAGCAGAGATCATGTAGTTAAAAGAATTACACATCAATAACAAAGCATATAACAAGTTGATAAAACATGCTATTTGTGGACAGGAGACAGGAGGGCATTATTGACTTCTATTTGATACAGGAGCACATTAAAGTTAGACCTACATCTCAAAATGTTCCCAAACACCACAACATATTTCACATTACTTTCTCAAGGTAATAGTACTATATTCTGAGCACATACCACTCTGGGTATTCCTCACAAGGTTTCAGTACAGGGTCCTCCCCCTGCTTGAAGATGTTGACCCCAACAGCATGAGAGGTCAGCTTCACAGGGTCCTTACACACCTCTGGACCAGTCTGGACATCTTTCACCATGCCTTTGCCCTTCCCCTTGGCAACTGAGAGAGAGAGGAGAGGAGACAAGATGACACAAATGGGAACAACCAAAATACGTAAATGTGACTCTGATGCTAGAAAAATGCATATTACCAGACATCAATTGAAAGCTAATTTTACATTTTCTTCACTAAAGGGCCCCTTTAGGATAAAAGGCACAGGTCAGCCAGGTTTACTTGTTCCACCCCCTTGATTACATTATAGAGGCAATATTGAGAAGTCTTGGAAGATAGAACTGTGATTACGTGCAAGGCTGTGAAAGAGTTATTTTAACATTTGTTCACAGGAAGTTGTGACAGGAAGTCTGTCTCTAGCACTGTGGGCATTGTGACCATAAAGTAGAGCATAGATTTACACTGAAATATTTACCTCACCAGTGTTTCCAAGAATATTTTTAGTCATATTAACACATTCATCATAGCTACAATATACCTGCAGTGTATTTGAAATGTACACAATATATTGATCGGTGAAAAGTGTTGGCTACAAGTGGTTTGGTGCTTGATACCATAACCATGAGGTGAATGTTTGTAAACATTCAGCAGTGCTATTGGAGAAATTGAGGAGAGCACAGCAGTGGCTGGGTTTAAATCACAAATCCTGCCGTTAAACAGGGTGAGAGGAGCTGTAACCACCAGAGATGCTACAGGTTTGGGCTGTTGTACAGAAGCATACAGGCAAGGGCGTACACAGTTGATTGACAGCAACTGTCATTGGGCGTGTGCAGCTGATTAATTTCTTCTAAGCTTATCCAGGGGGTAACATTTTCAAGAACAGTATCTGGTAATGAAGGTGAGACTAGAACCAAAAGCTACTTCTGAATATTTATGCTTAAGCAAGGAGAGAGGACCAGCACTCACCAACCTTCTTGGCGTAACCGCACGTTGGAATTCTGTACACCAGTTTATTAATACAAAGCCCCACAGGTGTATTGGTTGCAAGGCATTTCATTCGCATTGTAGAGCAGAATAACCCGTACCCTGCCATCCTTTCTTTCGTTGGGGTTAGCTATTACAACAGGCCACCATGCGTGTGTTTGACATTCATTATCCTATTTCCGGTAACAACTTCTTCTTGACAGAAAAGATACGACTGCACTGTATCATTGATGGTACATTACTGCCGCTCTGTGGGAGGAATGCATGCAGCACCATAGGAATGAATGTTGCTACTACCCCGGCGCGGTAGGTGGCAGCAAAGAGCAACTATTCCAAGCAAAACTACATTTCTCGATCTGTCCACAATAACATCGAAAGGAAGAATTTCACGTCGCCCCCGAAAATGTCGGAGTACGCTACCGTCCAGAAAGGCTCTCTGAAATTGAAAGGACTTGGAAGCATTTCAGCGGGGAAGAAGTATGTATTTCGTGTTATTAATTCACAACTAGGCAATACATATATTCCAATGACGTTTACGGAATGTTTTATCTATCCGCTATTCCAGCTATGTGAGAAAGGATAGTCCAATTGTTTGCTCGCCACGGCAACGTGAGCACACAATCTTGCCAGCCAGACAATCTAAATCTTTTTCGTTTACTATTTTGTGTTTATGACTGTGTATGTATAGATTTGATGAAACACTTATGTGTTTGCTTTTGTATGCAGACAAAGCCTGTCTATTAAGTTAGGATGGACAGCTGTTTTGTATTTACGCCATCGCTTGTAATTCGCTTGCCATTTTGTATTGCGCAATGTATTATTGGTCTATTCCTCATCCCTTCGTATGATGTCAAATCCTTTCTGTTTAGAAAGAAGAAAAGGGAGAAGGAGAGGAAGCGTTTGGAGCAGCAGGCCGTGACAAATCAAAACGAAGAGGATGAGGCCAACCGAGGATACGTTGACAAAAGAACACCAGCACAATTAGCTTTTGACAAGATGCAAGAGAAGAGGGTAATTTTATCCTAAGTTATATGAAGAATCATCATGGACCATTTAATGATCGTAGACCACAAAGCAGTGAGAGAATGTTGGTCTTGCAATGCAAAAAACCTAATCATTTGATTTCCAGTGTCAGGGTAAATTCCAAACCTTAGTCAGATATATGTTGACCTGTTTTCTTTCTTGAAAACATATATTAATATCCTATCTTATGTCTTTCAGCAAATGGAGAGGATTTTGAACAAAGCTGAAAAAACTCACAAGCGCAGAGTTGAGGTAATATTTTGTTATTTGTCTACACTACAATGCATTTAAAAACATAAGGGAGATATGTCTAGGTCAGGTTCTAGCATGCAGCACTGATGCATGGACAGAGGTTCCTCAACTCTTGTCCAGTAGAGCTACTGGGTGTGCAAGTATTTGTTCCAGCTCTGCACTGTAATACCTGTTCTAAATATTCAGTCTGAAGTATGAAGTGGACTACAGTAGTTGAATCAGGTGTGTTCTAGCGCTGGCCTGGAACAAATACTTTCACGCAATGTAGCTCTCCAGTAACAGAGGCGGAGAACCCTGGTGTGTATAAACTCAGATTTGGAGTGTCCTGACTTTGTTTCATTACAGGATTTCAACCGTCACCTGGACACCCTGACAGAACATTATGATATCCCCAAGGTCAGCTGGACCAAATGAAGAGGATTTCTGGACTGCTTTTGTCTTAGAATGCTTAGAATTTACTTTTCTTTTGCCCATTGGGTGATATTTTAAAACATCTGTAATATCTCTTGTTGCATACTACACTGTACATTTCTGTTGCTCATTAAAGTTTCATTTTATAATGTGGTAATTTGTGTGAATACATTTTGGTTTAATATGCATCAGCAGAATTTAAATTGCTTTAAGATCACTCTTGCTGTAAAATTATGGATTTGATTAAAATGATTTACTTCTCTTTATGGTTGTATATGGTTATATGTTGGCTTATCAATTGCTGTAGAGAAGATGACACTTGATTAGAATACAAGATAGAATTGATTTCCATCGGCCCAGCTACATTTTGAAACATTTCCATTGTAAAACCAACTTGTTAACTGAATTGACCTTAAACACAGTTAAACTATATTCATTTGATTCCATTTAATTAATCAATGACCCATGTAAACTCAGAGGTGCTAAACAGTATGATTCAGCAAGTCTTATAGCTAAAAAAAATAGATAAAAAAAGCTTTTGACTTGTATCCATGCTCATCTCAAGTTTTATTAGTTCTAATGGTTGACAACAAAACCTCAGCTGTGCAATCAATAAGGTGTGAATTGTTAACCCAAAACTGCATAAGAGAGAACACAGAATAATGATTCAAGTTATTTGCATATTTCACACTAATAAATCTCAATTGACTAATTAAATACAACCTGTTACATTAATTCACAATTCCCTTCATATGGCTGCAACAGAACATGCAGCCCATTACATTGTGTCAAGATCTGAGCAACAGAAAGTTGATTTGTCACTGAATAACATCATTACTGTGAGGAGTAATGATCCTGAGTGACTTTAAAAGTGTGGATATCTGCCCCCAAATGTATGAGAGAGATGCTCAGCACAGCAGCATGGGAAATAAAACACACTGATGCTTTCCTAGGACTCTTCTTTAGACCAGACAACCATTGCTTCTGTGTTGATTGTATGCAGTATAGTCTCACAAGTCAGAAATCCAGCACGGTATTGGAGTGGTTATGGACAAACAAGACGATGGTGTGTGGATCATTCATTCTGTTGAAGTCTGTTGATCGTCCATTGAAGGCTCTGAGGCTGGATTGAGTTCTGTGAGTTGACGTAAAGTTGACACAGTCTCATTCCTCCCTCTTCTCTGTAGGCTGCAGATGGCAGTGAATGTCCACATGGTGAGATGGCTTTGTATTTCAAGGTTAGTAACTTTAACTTAACCGTAAACAAGCAGGCAACATACGTGTGTGTGTGTGTGTGTGTGTGTGTGTGTGTGTGTGTGTGTGTGTGTGTGTGCGTGCGTGCGTGCATGCATGACCAACCTTCTCAGTATTGACAGCCATGAGAGCCTCCAGCTCCTGTGTCCAGCCCAAAGCATCAGAGAGCGCTTGTACCCCACCAACCACATCCCCTTGCTGGGCTACATCATTGTGCCGTGGGGTCCCCCAGGCGAATGGCCCCACCAGGTCCCGGTTGATGAGGAGACGAGGGACTGACCCACGCACAGCCCCGGCCAGACTGGCAAAAGGCTCCACCTACAGAACCAGAGTAGAATGACAGTCATTCAAGGTCACTCAAATAGTAATGTCCTGATGGTTCTTCTGTTACAGATATATGTATAACTCATAACTCTACCATGACTTGTATCTGGGCTTTTAAAGCTGAACACACGGGCTTTTGATGAAAGTGTTGCTTTGTGCTCAGATGAAAATCGAGAACTAACAATCATGTATATCCTGGCCTGTTAACAGGGAAACCCTATCCCTACTGGGTGAAAGGTGTCTGCTCCAGGCCCCAGCCCTCACCTCTAGAGAAGTGCCCATGATGATGAGCAGGTCGGCCAGAGGGAAGTCTTGCATGTACTTAAAGAATTGCAGAGGAAGCTCTTCCCCGAAGAAGACGATGTCAGGCTTGACCACGCCCTTACAGGTGGGACACTTAGGAACCACCCCCGTCATCACATCAGGCTGATAAAGAGAAAGGAGACACACAAGAGACATACATACAATCAAAACAATACATGTGATTAGGACACTTGAGCTTACTGCCAGAGAGTTGAGCTGATTTGAAAAAAAAAAGCTGGACAGGCTTAATAACAAAATGATATACAATAATTCTGTAGCAGTGGTATGACCAACTCACACGCAGCTCTTCTCCCTTGTATTCGCTCCGACACACAGTACAAGTAGCAGTAGCAAATGTGCCATGTGCCTCCACCAGCATCCCAGGAGGAATCCCTGCCACTAGACACACACACACACACACACACACACACACACACACACACACACACACACACACACACACAATTTCCTGTGTAAAATATGAAATTGTACAGATTTCTTCTTATAAGACTAATTGAGATCAAACTTACATCTTTCCAACCCATCAATATTCTGTGTGTACATCCTGAGAAGCTGACCCTTGTCATGGAGGAGTCGTACAAAGTAGTGTGTCAAGTTGGGCTGGTAGTTCCCAGGGTAAAGTTCTTTAGCAAGGGCAAAGAAGGGCTTGGGGTTGTGGTGAAAGAAGTTGATCTCAAATATGGCTTCTGCATATGGCAGGTCGTACTGTTGGAGGTTGTCATAAAGGCCACTGCCAGGGGACCTGTTAAAGGAGGGAGAAAAAAAACAACCTTTTACATGAGAGGCCTAGCCACATAACGTCTCATCCAGCGGTAAGTCAGTGAGTGTGTATCTGAAAGGAATGGATAGATATAAAGCAGGATGCTGACAATTCCACAAAGCCTATCAGAGGGCAAGGTAGAGCTACATGCATATACCTATCCAATCACCTCAGATCTACCATTGTCTAGAGAGCTAGGCAAGGACATGGTCATAGTATGAGGAGCCAGGAGGGTGCGGAAAGCCATGTCTCCAGATCCTGTCACCTGAAGTCCGGTATGCCACTAGGGGTGCTGATCCCCGCCCCGGCCATCACCACAATCCTTTTGTACTCTCCCTCTCTGATGTTCTTGGCGATGTCCTCCAGGGTCTGCTGCTTGGAGCTCCCCCCACCACCCCTGGAGAATAGCCCTCGAGTCCCATCCCACTGGAAGCAGTGTCGCCTGTAGGGAAACACAACCCTATTCAAGTTCCTCAAATCGGTTTTCTCCTGTTTTCAAAGTTCAAAGAAAGCTGACTGGATGGATTTGGTGGGGTGTTGACAAATTATGGGCCAGAATGCTATTATGCCATGAAACATGATTACAGCTAGGAACACCACTGAAAGATAATATTGTGAGGTTTGAATGGGATTGTATGCTTACCTCCAATGGGCAGGTAGTGGTTGTTTAGCAACTCTGAATCTCTCTGTGCTTTCCTGAGCTGAACACACACCCTTATGCCTTTGATCAGAAAAGCATAATGCTCTTAGCTGTTGGTCTAGAAGGTAAATCACTGATTAAACTATTGAGCAACAACAATACTCTCTAAATAAGTGTAAACACTGATCTCATTCAATAGACTTTTATTCTCACATCCAGGTCAATACTTGTTTAGTTAGTTGTAGCTTCTCACTTGCCTTTTACAGGGCTAAGTCCAATTCTCTTCGATCTCATGTTGTGATAGAAGCACAACCCCAACCTCCATCTAACCATTGGGGAGGTCATGAAATAAGTCATAGCTGCAATAAATGCACAAATATATTTGGTTTCTGAAGTCACATGTTCATTTTGCAAGCTGGACGGTGAACTCATATATTCGACCAAGAAAGAATTAACATCATAACTGGCATAAGCTTAAAATGTCGAAATTCTAAATAGTCTATTTGCCAATGTTAAGAGACTTGGAATAGGAGGCGTAACGCTGAATACGCTGTGTGTCAGAGGCTGTGACAGCTTCCCGGAAAAGGACGATTTGTCACCTTCCGGGTTGTGACGTGGGCAAGAAACCGGTCCGGCTCGATGGTAGCAAGCAGCACCGAGCCCTTCTAGGTGGATGCTACCGTACCGCCGAATACTTTTATTTTTAGATATCTAGATATTATAAATTACTGCACGCGTATCGCCTCATACAAGGGTTACAACGAGCCAGAAGTCACCATGTCAGCAAGTGCGGTGTATGTGTTAGACCTCAAAGGCAAGGTAAGGCCAATGGGGCAGGGCAAATTCATACCAGACACAGTTTCTCATAATAAAGACATAGAACATGTCATAAGTACACATCATGGTGCATAATATTTATAACATGACATCAAACATCATCATGCTTGTCCTAATAAATGATGTTGACACAGCTCTGAAATGAACTCCCACCCACACCAGCTGGACTGGTGTGATGCACAGAGAGAGAAGCTCATGTCTTATCTTCTCCAGGTCCTGGTCTGTCGCAATTACAGAGGAGATGTGGACATGTCAGAGATTGAGCACTTTATGCCCATCCTGATGGACAAAGAGGAGGAGGGCAACTTGTCCCCTATACTGGCCCATGGAGGGGTCCGCTTCATGTGGATCAAACACAACAACCTGTACCGTATCCTTACTGTCCGGGGCTCAACCTCTTATAAATGTGGTTATAGTCAATGGTCTATAGAAGAGCCCCTATGCACAAATGGGAAAAATGCATTTTTCAGGTTGCATTGTGTAAAAAGAGTGTTTGGTTGGTTTGATGCATAGGTCATGGTATGTTTTCCATGTTAGTAGGCCATGTTAACAAGTCTATTTCATGCAAATACTGTTTACGCTAAGTTTCAGAAACCTTCACAAACCATGGTAATGTTACTGATAATTTTAGGAATCTATGGAAACTTTTTAAAAACAATTTATGGAAATAGTTTTTTTGCTCTCTGAAAATGTAAAATGTATATGCACTCACCTGTGTCTGTAAATGACAGGAGACTGTTGGCTGTATAGTAGGGAATAGAATCTTATGTTATGTTATTCTCCTCAGACCAACATTAACCATTCACCTTAACCCATGTTCTGTCAGTTGTAGCAACGTCAAAGAAAAACGCTTGTGTCTCCTTGGTTTTCTCCTTCCTCTACAAAATAATCCAGGTGTGTTTTGAGTTATTAAAATGAAGGGGTAATAACACTCTAGTAACAACAACATTGTATTATTAACATGTTGTTATTTCTTAATTTTATGTAATTTTCTTAATGTTTTGTTATTGCACAAGTGGAGCAACTTTACAATCTTGTTACTACAGTAATTACAGTGTTATAACACAGGTATAAAAACATTTTAATGTCTTAGTGTTACTGATACAGGTTTATAAGGAAATGAGTGGGCCTGCTTTGCTCAAAGTGATTCATTGATATTGTCTTTACAGGTTTTCTCAGAGTATTTTAAGGAATTAGAAGAGGAGAGTATCAGAGATAACTTTGTTATAATTTATGAGTTGATGGATGAGCTGATGGACTTTGGCTACCCTCAGACTACTGACAGCAAGATCCTTCAAGAGTAAGAATCCAGTCTCTCATCCATCTGTTAAACGTTTCTTGATTGGCTGTAGATAGCTGCCTCATATAAAACCAATTCAAATCCTCAATAAGACCAATTGTGTCTTTAATTGTGCCCAAACACACATTGTGACTGCAGATACTAGACTGTTCCTTTAGTTATTGTCTTCTCTTCCACCCTGCCTCTTTTTGTTCCCCATGTCACTGTTGGTCCCCAGGTACATCACTCAAGAGGGGCACAAGCTGGACACGGGCGCCCCACGTCCCCCTGCCACCGTCACCAATGCTGTGTCCTGGAGGTCAGAGGGCATCAAGTACAGGAAGAACGAAGTCTTCCTGGACGTTATCGAGTCTGTTAATCTCCTGGTGAGGTGCAAAGTTCTCCAGTGGTCCCACTCCCTTATTGTATGTGTGTCATACTGTTTTGGATGATTAAGTCTTAATCCAAGGTCCAAGATGGTGCCTATCCATGTAGCATAACACAGTGTTATTCTTGTCAATGAGCACCATTGGCCCTTAAACAAACACATTGGGGTGAGTCTCAACTCACCAGTCCACTCTTCTAAGATGGCCTCCCTCCTTCTCCTCTATGCAGGTCAGTGCCAATGGTAACGTTCTGCGTAGTGAGATCGTTGGCTCCATAAAGATGCGTGTCTTCCTGTCTGGTATGCCTGAGCTGCGTCTGGGGCTCAACGACAAGGTTCTGTTTGAGAACACCGGACGTGAGTTCCTCTTCACTCTGTGTCATTCTCTGTATCTCGATACTTTATTTCTCCCTTCAAGTATACATCTCATGCCCCCTTCTCTCTCTCTCTCTCTCTCTCTCTCTCTCTCTCTCTGTCTGTCTGTCTGTATGTCTGTCTGTCTCTCTCTCTCCCCCGCTCCCCCCCCCCTCTCCCTTCCCTCTCTCTCTCTCTTCCCAGGAGGGAAGAGTAAGTCAGTGGAGCTGGAGGATGTGAAGTTCCACCAGTGTGTCCGTCTCTCGCGGTTTGAGAATGACCGAACCATCTCCTTCATACCGCCTGATGGAGAGTTTGAGCTCATGTCCTACCGCCTCAACACACACGTACGTATGAGACACTTGACATGGTTTGACTATACCAGTGTAGTATTAATAGTACTGCAATAAGACAGTAGTATTAATAGTACTGCAATAAGAACATTTCCCTTATTAGTCTTCTCCCTTGGTTCTGAAGGTGACCTTACATGAATTAAAAGTAATAATATCAAGGATAATATACTATACAGTTGTGGAGCTCTATGTCTAAAAGCCTCTGGTATGTATTGTCCCAAGGTGAAGCCCCTGATCTGGATAGAGTCAGTGATAGAGAAACACTCCCACAGCAGGATTGAGTACATGATCAAGGTAAACACTAGCTCTGATTCTCTACATTAGCTGCCTGGCATTACTATCTATCAATCAATCAGAAACGCAAAGCCACATACAGTACAGTAATGGTCTGGTGTCGTCTCATGTATTTGTCGTTCTCTGTCCACTAAAATAGTATAAACACAACAATGTGTGGCCAACACAGCATATACTGTATCTCCCCCCTCCCCCCTCATCCCTCTCCCTCCATCAGGCTAAGAGTCAGTTCAAGAGGAGGTCCACAGCCAACAACGTAGAGATCCACATCCCCGTGCCGACAGATGCAGATTCTCCCAAGTTCAAGACCACGGTGGGCAGTGTGAAGTGGATCCCTGAGAGCAGCAAGGTCATCTGGTCAATCAAGTCATTCCCTGTGAGTAGAACACAGCATACACAGTAGAGTAGAAGACACAACATGCACAGTAGAACAGAACAGAGTAGAGTAGAACACACACACAGTACTGCTGTAATGTCTTCTATGTGCCTCCAGTCAGATAGTTGGCAACAACACATTCTTGCACACTGAATATGTTAATGTTTGTTAATATAACCCAAACATATTCATCTGAAGCTCTCTTAGCAAAATGTTACAGTTGTTTGTGTTGTCAAACATTTTGTCAAACAATGTCGACATCCTAACCACAGAAACAGATATTATAATGACAGTTCTTAGGCCTCTTTTTAACAAATGGTTATAGCTAGCCAGGATGAATAGGCAGGTAAACAGGAGAAGCATCCATGAATCCTCTTCTCTGTGTTGTTTTGTCCCAGGGGGGTAAGGAGTATCTGATGAGGGCCCATTTTGGCCTGCCCAGTGTGGATGCGGAGGATAAGGAGGGGAAGCCCCCCATCAGTGTCAAGTTTGAGATCCCCTACTTCACCACCTCTGGGATCCAGGTGAGCCTCAATCTTGCAGTATCCATTTAAACCTACAGGGGTCTCTCTCATACCATTGTTACACTGTAAGAGTGACTCTCACTAACACAGGGTGGCGCTGTTGTAACACTATGGTCAGTAATGGTATCAAGGTGCCTGAGTTGGGAACCGAAGTGTGCCTGCTTGAGGTTGAGACTGCTGTTTATGGCTGCAGATAATTCAATTGGTCTGTAACACTAGAAGGCTGAAGGCTGACAGCCTGCGCTATGGAGAGAAAGGGCAGAACATGTGCAGATGAAATAACTCAGGACAGGTTCCAGATACCCAGCAATATGCATCTGTCAAACTAATTGCCTTAGTGCTCTTATTTCTTCAAAAGGTGTTATTTTATTGAGGTAATGTTTTGATCATTATTCATCATTATGATGAGGATCTGATGGTCTAAACTTTGTCTACATAAAAGAGGGGGATTTGCATTGTGGGTCGGCTTCACTCTCCCCTCAGTCCCCCTTGTGTTGTGGGTCCCCTGGGACTGTCCAATCAGCTCTCAGATCTGCCACTAGGGAAACGACATCATGGCAGAGAGAATCAAAGGAAAGCCCTTTCATTGGCTCAGAGGGGCTCCCTTCGCCTTGTCCCTTTGTTTCTTAATTTCCTGGTGATAAATGAACACAGAAGACTTGCGTCTTTATCAAAAACGCACGCCCTCTCATGTCAGCAGTAAAACAAACTGTTTTTGAGTCTCCACACAGGAATGGCTCCCTAGGAATACAAAGCCATGATTACGAAATGTTACACCATTCTGGAGAACTAGGATTTTAAGTCTGCCGAGGGACCTCTCAGCTTAACGGGCCTAAAACACAATGTAGATTACTGGATGCACAGTTTCATGATAGATTATCACAGTTGAGTTACGAGTCTATAAAGCGGGAGAAAGAGAGAAACATGAGGCTGTCATCCGTACTCCCATTGTGTCAGACTGTAAATGAGTGTGTCATGGTACTTCTCACAGGGGTGATATCAGTTCACAGGTGTGTCACCTCACCTTAAATACCAGAAGTACATATGTGCAGGGATGACTTTCCTTACGTTTGTATGAACACTCCACCTCCACCTTGTTCTCTCAGTGTTTCCTTATTTCAGTCGTTCCTCTGTAGATATGCTAGATGAAGTCATAGACATTCAAAACACACTCTTTTTTTCAGGGTAGTTGTTAATCCATTTTTTCTTTGTCTTTATAACAGACATAAAACAACAGTGCGTCTCTATACACAAATGTACAGACAAACGTGCGCTTCTGAATGAGAGCCTTTCTATGTCTTTGATGCCATTTTCACATTACCCTGCTCTACCGTAGCCTCATTATTCATCCAATAATAAGCATCCCGCTGAGATATGCGCAACAGTTGATTGCCTAAGACTTCTCTTGAATTCCTCTGAAAATCAGGAAGTTCGGCCAGTAATGTGAAAATAATTAGGACAGTAAGGTATTTTCCACTGTAATACAGTGACTGGTGGAGGCTGATGTTGCCTTGCTGTCGTAGTCTTCTACCAGTGAACGTCCTCAGGAGGCGAGGTTTCCTCATCACTTGAAGATGCATCCACAGTTCAGCCACACTTACTTACTTAGCCAACCTCCGTAGTAAGGGCACCTTGAACAGGGAAAGAGTGAGTCGGTCGCAAACCCGACCGCAGCTCCTCAGAATAACCCAGTCAGGCAGAGATCAATGGAGACGTCATGAGAGGGATGCTACCATTAGCTGCTGGAAGCTACTATTTAGGGGGGGTTTGATGAGGAGCTATTTTGTGGCCTTGGCTGACCCCAAGGCCGCTTCGCTGGTGTTCCAGGTCCTCTTAAACTGTGCAGAGCCCCTGTGGTCACCCCAGCAGAGCCCACCACACTGCACTGCACACCACCGCACCACGCTCTATCACACGCCACCAAGGATCTCTGGTAGCACAGAGGGAACAGTTAGGCAGCCTGTACTTATTACAGGGAGCACGCCATTTAGTAATGTGTGTGTGTGTGTGTGTGTGTGTGTGTGTGTGTGTGTGTGTGTGTGTGTGTGTGTGGTTATTTGCTGTTGTATACATGTGCCTGCATGAGCACTCACTCTCTACACGCTCCCCTTGTCTCTCACACACGACATGGTACAGTTCCTTTTTTTTTCTTAAAAAAAAAAAGGTAACCACATCATCATCTTCTTAATTAGACAGGGTCGTATATCAGAGCATATCAAAGTGTTGTTTCACCCACCACCCCACAGCCAGGCGCATGGGGAAGGGGCAGATGTGCATTAAGCCCCCCAGCCATATCCCCTTCTGAGGTAGAAAAGGGAAGTTTACCACCAGGCGGTTTGGGTTCGCCTGGGTTTTTATAGCCTGATGATGGCAGGGGTGAGGTGGGGGGTGGTGGGTGGGGGGTAGAAGCCACATCAGGGCTCATCTCCCTCCTCCAGGGGATAATTACAGCCAGCCCCCCCTCCTGTAGAGTGGCGTGGCCTATCTTCCCCCTCTCCTGTAGACAGAGTGGCGTGCCCCACCAAACCCCCATAAGAGATGTTCTTGTCAACCGCCAGAACAGAATGCATGGCTAACTTAATGTAATCATGTTCTACTACATTTATAGTGTACTGAACATTGCACAGTACATAGGCTAGGCTATGTATCAAAAATACTGTCTATACTATGTTGCAAACTCAATGCTATTGCTCAACATGAATGTTTTTGTAAACCAGTGATCGTTTTGATCTTGATTAGATAAATAAGAATGTCTTCCTGCTGTAAACAGAAATTATCTGCCACCTATCAGCAGCTGCTAACTGTCACATCCTTTTATCAAAGGACAACTTCAGAAACTAGTCATTTATTGGATTGAGTTTGACAGATGTATTGTCTATTATCGCCATGGAATTAGATACAACTCTTGGCTCATGCTGACCAAATCAAAAAGCTGTTGAAATGTCTGAAGAGACCAAAAGACAGATTGAAGACCAGTGTTTCTTTGCACTCATTTGTTCTAAAGCCAAAGATTCCCAAGGACAACCACCAATGCAAATGGTGCATCGGAAAACTTTTTTTTTTTCAGATCCAATGGTGGCCTTGTTGGTTTTCCTAGAAATATGGCATATTTAACTTTGGAATGAATGGGCGCAAAATGTTTTTTTTTAGATTCATCTCCCAAAACCGTTGCCAAATCTGGTGCTCTTTTGGTTCTGGTTAAGAAGAGCCAACATCCACAGTAAGACCTAAGGACACCAGTCAGACTATGGGTTAGATATGCCAGCTTTCAATGACTAGTCTTCCCTCCAATGTGAGGAGCCTCATGCTCGGCTGTGCCTCTCTACTGTCTAGACACAGCTCGGAGGTAGCCAAGGCACTCCTTCCATGTATATATATAGATATATAGATAGATATATATAGATATATAGATATATATATACTGTAGACAGATATTTCCATAGATAAATATATCACATTGTGATTGACTGTGTGATCTGCCCAGAACACCCCTTCAGATCCTTAACTATAGTTGGAATTTAGCGTTGTGTTCGTAATAGCAGGGCGATTTACTGCCCAGTCCAAACCCTGCACTCGTCTGACACGGACATTATTGTAGGTCCCAGGACAGATTTACCTCTATGGAGTAAATGATGTGTTCGCATCCCACAAGTCTGCCTTTGCACGAGTGTGTGGGATCACAGCCCTCTCTCCCAGAGGAATGCAGCAGACAGCTCCTTCTCTCAAGCTGTTCCATATTTGATGCCTTTTATCAGACAATGCTTTGTATTCCTTTATGGCAGTTGGAGTCCTTATGCTGGCATCACTCTCACCTGTATGAGAGGAAAGTGAAGGATGTATTTTGGGTGCCCAGCCCCGGACAGGGCCGAGTGCTGTAGTGTGCCTCTGAGCCTGTGAGGGCTAGTGTCCTAATGTAGCCTGTTATTTCTTCATTACAGCCCAGTCTAGATTGATAGTACCCTTGGTGTTAAGTGTTTCACTCCCCTGCACAAAATATAATCTTCTACCATATGGTGTTGATAAAACACACAATATTTATGTGATGTGAGCTGGGCTGTGGTGCTCGGAGGCCATTTACACATTGTCAAATCTCTCCGTTGCTGTAATTCTCCTTTGGCCATTATTGCAAGTGTTTTATCTTTGGTTAGATTTAGAATTTAAGCCCCCCACCTCTCTCTGTCTCTCTCTTTGTCTCTCTCTTTGTCTCTCTCTTTGTCTCTCTCTCTCTCTCTCTCTCTCTCTCTCTCTCTCTCTCTCTCTCTCTCTCTCTCCTGTTCAAGCCTCATACTGCCTAAAGGTGCTCCTTGTTGAAATGACGTTGCGTTGCAGTGAACTAGCTGTTTTATAAGGGAGGAATAAGAAACTGATTCCACTGATAAGATTACCACAGAGATGAAGACCTGTGCAGATATCCTATTGTGTTTTATAGTCCTTGGAGTAATTAATGACATTTTAATGACATTTGGAATTGGAATGGCTGGTTAGAGTGGTTAGACCTACCCCCCTTGAGCTTTCTAGCATTTCTGCTTACACTCACATTTTACTCTCTTGTGGTTTGGTGTGATTTGGTAAATCCAGTTATGTAGCATTATGCAATATGTGTGTGTGTGTGTGTGTGTGTGTGTGTGTGTGTGTGTGTGTGTGTGTGTGTGTGTGTGTGTGTGTGTGTGTGTGTGTGTGTGTGTGTGTGTGTGTGTGTGTGTGTGTGTGTGTGTGTGTGTGTGTGTGTGTGTGTGGTCTGTGCCCTCAGTAGAACGTCTATAGGTTGTAATTTCACAAGAAGGCAAAATGTTCATTTGATGAAATTTCACATAGTATTGGGAAGTGCCAGTTCCCCTATTTGTATTAATATCTTACGTTTCTAAACCACTTCTTCATACCAGTTTGTTTCTGTGCTCAATGTGAGAAAGATTCTCATCATCTGCATACATTGACTAGCTACAGTGTATGAGCTATTTCTATATGTGACATTCTGGGTGTTGCCTCAAGCTTGGCATTGTTAAAGTTATAAAGTGTATATAGAAATACAACAAGGCAGCAGCATCTGGTATAGTTAACCCACATGTTGCTGTATCTCATATTGCAGTGCACTGGTTCTCTCAAATAAGGCTTAATCACTTTCACTGAGCGAAACTGGAACATGAACCCGAGCGGAATGGCGTTGTATAATCTCTGTATTGGCTCAGTGTTACTGTAGATATGTGTTGTGACGTTTACATGTTGCCTTCTCTCTGTGTTCTAGGTGCGTTACCTGAAGATTATTGAGAAGAGTGGCTACCAGGCTCTGCCATGGGTTCGTTACATCACACAGAACGGAGGTAAGGATGGACACCCTTGCTGCTGTAACTCTCCACAGTGCAACATGTCTCACACCGTCTCTCCAGATGTCCCAAAAGATTAAACAACGCTGATGTCTACCAAACACCTGACAGAACGTATGTGCTTAAGCCAGCTATTATGACTAACTGTCAATGTCTCATAACACGCAGAGACAACCATAGCTAGTCATAAGACTTGGCTGAAGCACATTCAGCAGAGAGCTAGGTCCATTCTATGGCCAGGCCTGGCGAGCTCTCTAGGCCCTCCTGATCAGGTTATCAGTGCAGATGGCTGAGGCAGGGCTCCTCCCCCTCCTGTCTCTCGTCTCTGATTGGCAGGAAGGAAGGAAGCAGCCAGGCAATAACGTTGTTCTTGGCAGCGGATGGCGAGCTGTCTCACAGCCCAACAAATGGCCCTTGGCTGGGGCTGAGTTATACACACCGGCCCTCACGGAGTAGACCCAGCCAACATATTAATGACTTACCCTATCAGCCATAGGAAGACATCAGTCTCTGCAGACAGCTTCTTGACTGCATGTTTGTTTTGTTTTCGGCGTAAATCGAGGGGCTGTATCGTCGGTCCAGACTGTCTTTGTGTCTGCTCTATGAAGGGTCAGGCTGCAGGTCCAGGGGTCTTTGTTGTTGTCTATGCTCAGGCTTGACGTTGTGTGGAGCCCTAATAGCTCAAGTCCACCCTGGCTTGACAGAACAGTTGTAAACTAGCTGTAGTGCTATACTGTAGCTCAAATATAGACAACTACTGTAACAGCATATTTTCTGTCTGTCTGACTCGCTGATCCGCATTAAATTGCTGTCAACGTTTTTCATTTCAATTAACAGAGATTAAACTGACAGGAGACAATATTTCTAATGATACATTAGCAGCAGAAAGTGCCATTAAATCTGACAGTATGAATCCCAGTATGAATATGACAGCTGTGTTTGGCTGCAGTGTTTATGGATAGATGAGTTTCACTGCTATTGTCTGTAACGGGAAGATAAGCCCACATGCTGAAGCAGTTAAGAATGATGCTGCAACTCTGACATTGATACTATCTTTTGCAAGAGTGAAAAAAACCCACAGGAGGGGGAAAAGGCTAGAGCTCCTCAGGGAATGAGACAGAGAACCTGTTAGCGCAGCGCAAAGTGTGTGTGTGTGTGTGTGTGTGTGTGTGTGTGTGTGTGTGTGTGTGTGTGTGTGTGTGTGTGTGTGTGTGTGTGTGTGTGTGTGTGTGTGTGTGTGTGTGTGTGTGTGTGTGTGTGTTGGGAGGGCTGGCCGGAGGCCTCTGACTGCCAGCAAATGTGACCTCCTCTAGTTTGGGGTTAGCAGATGACGAATGTACGCAGGCCCAAAGGGAGCCCACGTGCACGCCCTCGCTCTTAAATGTTTATGTTACCTTTTGTCTTGGGGTTATTGCCAGTACATTCAGCCCAGGAATGATTTAGGAATGCACATGTGAGTAGGAGAATTCTGGACTGAAGAAACTGAAAGCATTATTTTTCAGTGCTCTCTCTCTCTCTCTCTCTCTCTCTCCCTCTCTCTCTCTTTCTCTCTCTCTCTCTCTCTCTCTCTCTCTCTCTCTCTCTCTCTCTCTCTCTCTCTAAATGTGTTCTGATAAGATCTATTAAAAAACAAGCATGAGCGAGTCTGTTGAATTACTTATGTCTTGAATATAGATTTCATACTGAGAGGGTTAGGCCTTAACAATGGGTGGATCGTTGGATACAGTACAGCAGTCGCACATATAGACGTAATCTTGAATGTCCTTAGAAATTATTTAAAATGTGGTCATTATAAGAGAAAGACGCCAGCACACTGTAGGACTCTATCTCAGACTCATCAAAAGTGAAGATTTAGAGACTATTTTGTCCAAATTATAAACTCAAGGACTGATTTTTCAACCTGTTGGAATAATTAAACCTTCTCTTTTGGGGACACAATTCAGCAGTGTGTTTGCATCTTTGTCTACCCGATAACACACAACTGCCTCTTGTGGGATAGATATTAATATTTTTTTAATTGAATCTATATCCATCTTGACATATTTCAGGAGCAATATTATATCATACTTGGAAGAATACGCATACTACATCTCTTATGTATTACTGATGCATGCTAGTGTATTTCAGGTGTAATATTACATACAGTAAGGTCTAGTAATAATCCAATTAATAAATTTTTTTTTGTTTTTAAAGGTATTCCTAATCCTAATAGGAGATCAGAGTTTATTATGTCTCACCAGACAGGTTATTAAAATGGCCAGGTTATATAATCTGTCAAAATAATCCTAGATCACAGGAGATGGTAACGAGGGTAATTACTGTACAAACAAGAGTAAATTAGCTGTGAAGAGAAAAACACCTCTCCACCCAGCGATGTGCCAAGTTTCACTTCCACGTTCACCCCACGGCCCCAACTGAATACCAGCTACCAACCAACCACCTGATCTCACTGGTTGCATCATCAAGATGAGGCCTGGGGTTGAGTGGCCACACTGGGCGCCACTTTCCAGACTGATGCCTTGCCAGTGTCCACCACAGTCTGCCACTGCACCACCATTTTCAGTATTTGTTTTCCCTCTGTAATTTTGGAATGATCAAAAGAGACATTACAACTTTAACCAACAGGCGACTTTATTCACCCCCGGCAATAAATGAGTTAAATACCACGTTTCACATCACCTTAAAAAAAGAATTGTGGCCGATTATTTGCCTGACAGCCTGGTGGTTACCTCTCTCTGAGTGAAATGCCCTATCAGATTGTCAGAGTGGCCATAGGGCCTTGATGTGGCCGTAGGTCATGATTGGCTGATTGTTGTGTTGGCGGTAGGGGAGGCTCTGAGGTCATATGACAGACGGTGAGGAGAGGTGGAAAGTGTTGGGTGGTGTAACATGGTGATGCCACCCCAAGGACCTGTGGTTTAACGCTGCACTGGCAGGAATTTGATGTGACCCAGGGAGAGGGAGCAGCACGTTGTGTGTGTGTGTGTGTGTTTGTGTGTTTGTGTGTCTGTGGCTGTCTGGCTGTCTGTCTGTCTGTGCCAAGACCAGGATCCTGAGTCAGCAGAGCCTGGCAACGGCATTGTCACTGCATAGAGCCACGTGTGTGTGTGTGTGTTTGCCTGCGTTCCTATGTGTGCGTCTGTTTAGGGGGAGAGGGGCGTAGGGCCAAATTAGAGACCTCCCATGATCGTGCAGTAAAGGCCTTTAAACACTGCCTATCAATTACCACAGCTAAAGTAGTCCTGAAGACTTAGGCTGTCTTCCTCTCCCCCTTTAATGTTCTGCTTGCTCCAAAGCCGTATAGGAAACCAACATGTGTTTGATGGTGTAGAGGACAGTCATTTTCTAGGAGGGAATCAGCCACCAGACCCATTGTCTAGCCCATGGCCTGTACACGCTACAATTAAAAATAGCTACCCTGCCTCGTGTCATTTAGACTGATGTGTAGACTGGATGAAAGACTTGCATGAAAAGTCGTTCAGTCTTAAAGAAAGGGTTTTGTGTTACATAATAGTATAATGTGCATTTGTTAGGTTGGAGTGTAAAACAAGTTTGTGAGCAGGGCCATAAATGTTTAGGCTAGTTGTGTTCGTACCAAAAAAAATATGTAACCTCCATTCCTGCATTCAGGCAACAAACAGCGAGTCTCAGAAGTAAATATGTTATGGAGATCAGCGTATGTGGCAAGAACGTCTTTGTGTTGGACGCCTCATAACTACTGAATTTGGCAAATAATTTCCCAAACCACAGTCGCATGTTAAATTAATGACAAATATGTTAGTGCGTTATGTTTTCAACCCACGTAACAATACTCTATTAGTATTGTTCCCAGTGCCCCAGGTTTCCCCTAGCAACCACAGAAACAAAGCTCCACCATAGGCTTTGCACTTAATTGCTCCTAAAGCAGATATGATTTGAAGGCAAATGAAAACCAGATACTTTGGGCTTAGGGGTCGAGCGGTTTCATCACTCTTTGTCTAACGTTCCACACACCACACTGTTTCCATAACAAACGGCTGTTTTTTTATTGTTATCATTATAGAAATCGAGGCTGTGTTCTTTAGGCTAAGAGTGCGATTTTGGAGAGGTTTCCACTAACAGACGGTACTGATCTCCTTAAATCCGGCCCATGCTGCGTGCTTGCCCTCATCGTGACGTGTAGGACACACACACAGACGCACTTACTCACACACACGCACGCGCACACACACACACACACACACACACAGACGAACACACACACAAGTACACAACCCTGTGTGAGTGTGTGAGGGAGTGTACGGATGTCATGCTCACCTCTACTCCAAACTCAGATTCCTGAAGAGATAAGCAGTCAGATCTTGGCCTGAGTAGAGAACCCAAACTCAACACAGCTGCGTGGCTTCCCATTGTAAATGTATGTGCATTTAAGATGTTTATTTACGACCGATACTGCCAAGCATAGCACCAGAGGAACTTAAGTCCACATTCTGAATACAAACACACAATCTTTGGTTTGAGGGAACCAAAATAAGGACACTTATCCTTGAGCTGGTTCTGGTGTTTTTGAACAAGAGCTCTCTCTCTCTCTAAGTTATTGTTTTTCTTCTGTTAGTTTTACAATGGGCGGAACCCTGTCCCTCGAGACACATCAGGTTTTCTTGTGTTTGGCCTCGGGACTGATAAAACTCATTAATTTTTACGAATTATTTACCATTGTGTGTTTGAGGTTAAGATGGAAGGGAAGGGGAGTGGCCTCTCTCCGTAAGCCTTTGCTACTCCTCAAACCCAAACCTACAGTACGTTGTCGTCTGTAGACCCTAGTAAATATGACTCAATCGATCTTGTGATTGGTTGTATTGAAGCTTTTTCAATTTTTCTTCTCCCTGTTTTTCTCTCTCTGTTCATTCACTAAATCCTCATTTCCCCTGGTTTCCCAGACTACCAGCTCAGAACCCAATAGAAGCAGACGTGCAGCAGAGGAAGAACGGACCAGATGTGGTCATGATGGACCGGAAGCACACACGGCTGTGGTCAGATTGGACTCGATGCGGTCATGGATGTACAATTACAGTCAATTCCTGTGTCATGGACCTCTGTGGTCAATTTTCTTTGTTTTTGTTTTCATTTTTTAAGCTTGAAGTTTGGTTACAGATTTTGGTACCATAAGACCGCAATGATAAACGAACTCAGAACTTCAACAGAAAATGTAGAATTTAGTTTTTTGTTTGTTTACAGTACTCCTCCAAAAGCAGTGAGATGTAATATGATATTTCGATTGTTAGTCAAAAGTAGGTCAGTTGCCAATAATTAATGCATTTAT
>NC_139660.1:6864912-6867412 GCF_951799395.1 Argentina silus | reverse complement strand
ACATAAAACGGTCTCAAATGTCAAACTGAATGTTTGAGGTTTTGCTGTAAAATCTTGAACGACCACTTGAAACGCAGGGCATTCCAGCGATGAAATCTGAAGTTTCGTAGAGAGGTCATTACTAGGTTACAACCTCATTCTCTCCTGATCTTACACAAAACAAAAATGACTTGACAGAGAAGCTCAGCCTTTTAAAAAGCTGCATAAACTACACTTGAACTCTGAGATCAGCTGGATACAATGATCTGTGATGTTTAAAAAACAAGCGTCCTCTTGGGTCTATGGAAATTCATAAGTGAAAACACGTCGAAAACTATTTTCCTCACCTTGTTTCAGGCTTACGTGTGTATAAAGGGCTTTTTAGCAAGAGCTCCTCATTGCAACACAATGATGTCCACACACATAGCTAAGAACCCCACGTAGCCTTGCCTAATGGTATGTTTACTTGTAATTGTTCTCATATTAGGATTCCATCATACTTCTCCTGTCAACTACCTTGTTAGACCTGACAAAGGCCTTCTCTGCTTGTTCAGCTATTAAATATTGATCCATCCTATAGCTGTCCAGGACTCAGGAAGCATTTCAAATTCAGGAGCACATCAATCACGTCAGAGCAAACGGGTGCTAAGCCATGCCACCTAGCTAGCGTGTTAATGAGGAAATGACTGGAGCTTAGCCCAATCAATGCTAAAGCCTGCTGGATTATGGGATTTATGGCTTTACTGCCTGTTGATGTAATAACAAACATGACTGTTTCTGAAGAGAGAAATCCACTTAATGGACAAACATAATGGAGATAAAGTGACAACTAGATGGTCATAATGATTCTGCAATACTGAGATAAATACACACGCACACACGCACACACACACACACACACACACACACACACACACACACACGCACACGTGCGCACTCACATACCCACACACACACTCCCACAGGCTCTTTTGTACATAACTCCAAAATTCCCAAGAAGCCCACCTAACAGGTGGCTTATATCAGTGGCATTCCCCTGAAACCTGTCCAGGGAAAACTTGTGAATAAGTCATGTTGGTTCAAAAGATCAAAGATCATCTTTGCAAAACATCGACAATGACTTCACAATGTTTTTGATAACAGTATGATTATAATCCTTTCAAGATGTCACCTCACAATGGTGTACTTTAAAGGAAAAGACGGAGTTACAAAAACGACACACGGCTCAATTGTTCTTTTCAAACATTCCTTTACCCTTCTGATGGCGTACAGAGACATTTCCCTTCCTGTAACCACGCCACCTGACAACAGCACATATCATAAAAGAGATGACATTATTATTGTGGGTTTAGACGAGTGAACCTCAGTCATAAAGCATGTTGGCATTCCAAAGTGCTTGTCTTTGATGTGATCTGCCTATTAAAGGCAGCCAGGTAAGCCGAGTGTCGTGTTGCGTGGGATTCAACCTGTGATCCCACAGTGACAGGTACGCCGCACGGAAGCCCCGTGTTTGTTATGGTCTGGCGCCCCGTCGCCAGTAGCAACCGTCATTCTTCCAGTTCAGCCAGGGAACCCCTTGCGTGTGATTGAGCCCGGGGCGTGGCGTCAGGAGACAGAGTATTTCCCCACACATGGAGCCGGAGCCGGGGGAGGGGGGGGGGGGGGGGGGGGGGGGGGTAGGGCAAGGGGGAGAGAAGGTAGGGCATTCTACCTTGAGCATGTTCTCGCCCCCGCACTGCCTGGTTGGCTGAGTGAGGGAATCATGGTTGGGATCGGCCACACACACACACACACGCGCACACACACACACACACACACACACACACACACACAAAGGGGTATGCAGCAGGGCCAGACTGCTTAGGTTACAGAGAGAGGGGGGGGGGGGAGAGTGCAACAGTGTACTGGGGGAAATGTCCTCTCTCTTTTATTGTTCCTCTGATTACTATGGTTAACTGAGCTGGATGGTTGGAATCACAGGGTTGATAATTACAGTAAAAGGAAGGGAAGAGGAATGTCAGCAAGTGGACATACCAAAGCCATTGTATATGTATGATTCTGATTTGTACCATAGTGTTCTTTTCTAATCTCACCATGAGAGATACATATCAGGAATATCAAAAGTGCCGTACACTACAGTATATAACATTATCCCTTTTGGCCCCTAATTCATGACTTCTACAGTAAGTCTGGGAGAGCAAGAGTTTGCTATGATAGATCAAATCCATCAAGAGAGATTCTCTAGAACTCTGCGAGCATTCCATTGGACTCATGGGAACTCTGTCAACTCAGGTATGACCTGGGGAAGAAAACAATGCTTTGGCATGTTATGAGTGTCTGTTTTGTTTAATGCTGCGCTCGCACTATTTTGGAAAATCTGATGCTTGAGTAATACGTCTGTCCCAGCGATACTGACGTTCGCTCAGGTGATTACACACCGCAGAATGTACACACACACCGATTGCCCGCTGCCATGGTAACGTAGAATAACAGCGGATGAGTCATTCGTCAGTTCAGTCAG
>NC_139660.1:6857412-6862412 GCF_951799395.1 Argentina silus | reverse complement strand
AGTAGTTAACAGGCAATGTCCATTAACAGCCGAAGTATGTCACCACATGAACACTCCTCACTCCGCCTGCGTAAGCTGTTGTCACTGGCTGCATCAGAGGAAAACCTGACGTGTCAGGGAAGGACAGAGAACATGACACCCTGGTTCACTTGACTACAGGTGACTCAGTACTGTATGCTACGGTGGACCAGAGTCTGCGTAGTGGTAAGTGCTGACGCTACACATTGCCTATAGGTGGGGGGGGGTTCAATCCCCGGATTCTGTCCTGTATATGGTCCAGTGGTTAGTGCTGCTGACCCCTACGCAATGCCCCTAGATCCCCAGACCAGCCACGTCCCCCTGTCTGTGTGTGTGTGTGTGTGTATGTGTGTGTGTGTGTGTGTGTGTGTGTGTGTGTGTCTGAGGCCCTTTCGGCAGTCAAGTACAAAGCTTCTTCTTAGGATATTCCAGTAGTAGCAGCCACACTATACACAAACACACGTATACAGGCACGCATCTTTTGGGCATCAGTGTGATACCACGTAGACTACCACACCCATATGGGTTGCATTCATCACCACAAACACATTACACACAGGGGGAGAGAGAGGGGGGCCCCTGGATCCTTGACAGCTCCTCAAGTACTAAATGCGAATTTGACGGAAAATCAAACACAATAGATAAACATTGAGGATTAAGGATGGATTTGCTTTAAATGGGCTCTGGGCCATTTTATCTCCTATTAGAGTCAAGCCCCGAACTAGGAAGTGACAGAGTGTTGATTTATAACCCCTGATTAATCACTGCCTTAACTTAACATGAGTCACTCTTCAAATAGTGGCACTAAATGCTAAATCAATATTAGCTCGCCATCTAGGCCTCGATAGTAGAAAACTAGCATTTACTACACTTAGGAAGCTGCAATGGTGATGAAGTATCTAGATTAGGGTACATACCTGTATGCATACTTGAATTTAGGATCAAGCGACCAGATTCAATAGTTTTTGAGGGGGACTGAAACACTTGATCACATAGAAAATCTAGGCTTTCAGTTCTATAATACATAATCCAGAAGTACTATGATTCCTTGGGTCAACATTACAGCATAGCTAACAAAAGCGGTATGGGTTAATCTGTGACTTACACCTGCCAGGGAATGAAGGAGGACTATTGTTTGCACCAGATGGTTGGAAATGCTTTTGCAGCAAGCCTGCACACTAGATAGTTATCAATTGCCAAATAGGGTTTATCTTGAACTTTTTTCCTTAATTTTATTTTAAGGAACACAATGTACTGTTCCTAGACAACCTTCCTTGACGACGTCCCAAGAATTGACATAACATGGCAGTGTGGGTGAGACATCCCATATCAATTAAATCTTTACGTAATGACCTTATGCAACCGTGATCATTTAGGTACCTGACACTGTTAGATAATAAACAGGACTGACTGAGGTTTATAATAGCCTTGAGAACAGCTCTCATCTCCTCCTTAAGGCATTGTGTTCTAGTGGGTTTTTACTGTCTTGGCAGTCCTCTCCATTCCTCTGCCCACAAGCTGATGGCCCCTCTGGGCTGAGAGAGAGGGGGCTGGGGTGGGGTGGGGGGTGGGGTCAGGGGGGGGGGTTACCTTACCTGTACAGCACCCACTGAAGCCAGGTCATAGAAATATAACTCATAGTTGGACATATCTGTTGTTACAATCGAACACTCAATATGGTGGACACACAGCGGACACACAGTCAATATGGCGGACAGAATTAGGATGTCTACTTCCTATCCACCCATTGAGGAGGTTGATGCACTTGGGAATGTCCATTCTAAGAATTATATTTCTATGTCCCGGGTCCCCTCCCTCCGTTCACCCCTGCTCTGTACTGGGACAAGGGCCAAATCAGCCTCTGGCAGGAACACAGAGTGATCTGATCTGGGTTCAGTCTGGAGAGAGAGGGGTAGCCGCGGGGCAGGAGTGCAACGGAGGAGACAGACACATACATGACATGAGATGCATGTGGGAATAGCATGCATAACAGTACACGTTTACCATGTGTTTGGTCTATAGGAATGTTCTGTAATTAAAGTGAGTTGCTCTCTCACTCTCTCTCTCTCTCTCTCTCTCTCTCTCTCTCTCTCTCTCTCTCTCTCTCTGTCTACCTCTCCTGTGCTGTGTTTCCTCACTGTGTTGTGTCTGCCTCCTGTCTATCTGACATGCTGATATTACAACTGATGTAAATCCATACTTCAGAAGGATTAGTGACAGGACTATTGTGCCCTCGGGTTGTGATTAACATTTCTCTCCTCTTCCACACGACAACCCTGTTGAAGGTAGAAGTGGAGGAGGATAAAAGGAGAGGACAGGAGAGGAAAGGAGAGAGGCCTCCACTCCCCAAGGGCAAGTCTCTCTCTATCTCTTTCCATCTCTCTCTATCCCTCTCTGTCTCTTTCCATCCATGTTCACCATACACAGTACATGAGCAGGGATGTACAAAATGTAGTGGTAGTCAAAAAGGTGGGCAAACTGGAGAAAATGACACACGTAAACGCTAATGTTAAAATCTGCTAATATTCGTAAAACGTGGGTAAGCGCTTTTCACCAAAAACAAAAGTGGGTAAACACTGTTGACACGTGTTTACCCTTCTATTACATCACTGTACATGAGGACAATAACAAGATCCAAGATTAACTCAGTGCTCCTGAGCTCTCATTGAGAATGTGTGAACCTAAATTCAGGTCATTTGAAATGACAGGGCGTGGTCATGCATCAATCCCCATTTACCTTGATTGCCCCAACAGCCTATACATTGCATACCAGTGGAGGCTGGTGCGGGTAGAAAGGGGGGGTAGAGGGAGGACGAGCTCAAGGTAATGCATGGAATAGAATGAGGAATGGTATCAAACACATTGCATGCATCACAATGAGCCTGTCCTACGATTTCTACCTCCACCAGCCTCCTCCCATGTATACGTATGTATGCCAAACCCAGGGTTCCTATGGCTACAAGACTATGTTACCTATTTTAAGACCATCCCTTTTACAAATGGCAGTGCCACCTGTCGCTTAGTAGCAGAGCTTGTCTGCCAGTACAGTAATGGGTAGAAGCCTTGGTGCTTCCTTAGCATCTACGCTAATGTAAACTCTCAGCTATTCACCAGATGGTTCACTAACAGCAGCCAAACCAGACCTCCTTTTAACTTTGCCCTTGCGGTTAAAATGTTTTGCTTACGCTGCCTCCACTAAACCTCTGTGTGAAACAAGCCAAAACACTATACAGCCCCATACATAAAAATATATATATAAAGTTGTCTCTTTTATATGGGAAGCTAACATTATTACCCACCAAAAAAAAGCCTGAACACTCATATTGGTTGATCTTTCTCAATAAAAAGCGTGCAGCTGCATTCTCAGAATGTATGTTCTCTTGAAGTGTTTTTGTATTCAGTGTGTGTGTGTGCGTGTGTGTGTGTGTGTGTGTGTGTGTGTGTGTGTGTGTGTGTGTGTGTGTGTGTGTGTGTGTGTGTGTGTGTGTGTGTGTGTGTGTGTGTGTTTTCTTTCCCCATCTTTATTTTCTGCAGGAGTTCCATGTAATCTATGGAACACAGGTTTACCATCCCAGCAGGGCAGTGGTTTAACTGACAGATGGAAAACACTTATGCAATGTAGGCCCTCAGGGTTTGATGTGAACACATAAATAAAGTCAATGAGGTCATTTCCCCCAAGCAGAGTCCTTGGGAATTTATGTTCTTCATCTTCAACTTTCTAAAAATGTTCCAGGTTATATCCACATGGGTAGCTATTGGCAAATGATTTCAAAGTCATACACATACATAACCACCTTGGCAGCGGGACATGTGTTCTAGGGGAAAGAGCTAAACACGTTTCCTCATAGGAGAGGTTGCAGGTGTAGAGGATTTGGAACGGATAGCAAGGCACTCGTAGGGGGCAGTGACTGGAGTATTGACTCAGTCCTCTTTGACTCAATCCTTTCTACATATACACAGTTGTAGTGTATTATTATAAATAACGCTATCCAACAATATCCAGGATATATTAAAAACACAATGACATTTCGGTTGGCAAGGACCTTCATCAGAGTTTCCATAACAATTAGTTAAAGCCACACTCTGTAAGTGTTTTGGTTATGTGTGTGTGTGTGTGTGTGTGTGTGTGTGTGTGTGTGTGTGTGTGTGTGTGTGTGTGTGTGTGTGTGTGTGTGTGTGTGTGTGCGCGTGTGCGCATGTGTGTGTGTGTGTGTGTGTGTGTGTGTGTGTGTGTGTGTGTGTGTGTGTGTGTGCGCGTGTGCGCATGTGTGTGTGTGTGTGTGTGTGTGTGTGTTTGTGCATATCTACAGAGAGCATTAGGGCGCAACCCACTCACATAACACACATTTCGAAAACGTGATCATGAAACATGTCAGCAGTTGTCCCTGAAAACCACATTTAAATGCTTGTGTGGCACTCCATGTCAAGTTTAAAGCAGGCATGCCTTTGGGACAATCAAACATCCTTCCACAGAAGGAAACTAAATGTGCTTCTGAAAAAAAGACATGACTATGTTCTCACAAACACAGCAATACCCCTGGAATAACCCTGGAACTCTGGCAACATATCTGAGAAAATTAAGTCTGGTTCATTTAGCATACCTGCAGATCAATTAGTGCATACCTGTATGGACATGAGAAACTACTGACAACTCTCCTTAAAATTAACACGAAACTATATCCAGATTACATTAAAAACACAAAGACGTTTTGCTCCCATAAGTCATGAGGTATCATTTGAAATGCCTGGAAATCTTACAAACTGGCTTGAATTCAAAAGGTGTTAATGTACAGGAGATGACCATAAACAACAGCAGGTCTGCCCTTTTCCTCCTTGTTAACTCGGGTCTGGGTGAGCATCATCATTGGCATGCAGCAGGGTGGTGTGGCCATAAACATTGCTGTGTGCGGCCTATTCTGTGGTGTGGGTGGTGTATAGTTTCCTTTATGTTTGTGTATGTATGTGTGTGTGTGTGTGTGTGT
>NC_139660.1:6847412-6852412 GCF_951799395.1 Argentina silus | reverse complement strand
CTCTGCATTTGGGGAAACCCCATAGAGACAGACCCATTAGACATATTTGTTATCACAAACAATACAGTAAGAAGAGGAATTAGAGTTAAAAGCTAAAACTGACACTTCACAGCATTCCATCCATCGTGTTTCTTTCCCTTTGAACACAAAACCATTTGCTGAGAGAGAGAGATGGATGGATGTGAAAAGATGGGTGGCCCCATGAGCTCTGAGTTACTGTGAAGACTCCAATGAACTCAGACGTTTCATTACAGTACTAATGGTTGTGGTTGTTGTCATATATCCAGCGGTGCAGTTGTTAGCGTGTGTACAGTAGAGTGGAGCATTATGGGATTTCAGGTGCTCTGTGGCTCAGTTGGTAGAGCATGGCGCTAACAACGCTTAGGTTGGGGGTTCGATTCATTTTTCATTACTGAAAAATGTTTGCACTTACTGCAATGTAAGTCGTTTTTGGTTAAAAGCGTCAGGTAAATGGCATATTATATTAGGTGCTATAGGTAGGGCCCGGTGTTTTTCCTGAACAGCTCATGTGGTCAGGGAAAACTCCGGGCCCTGGCCATGGGCACTGCCCAGGATGTGTAGACTGTGTTACTGGATTCAGAGCCTTTTCTTTGGAATCGTATCCTTTTTCCAATTAAAATGATGTTCCTCGCTGTTATAAAAGGCGCCTCCGGGGACTTTGTTCTTTTACAAAGATTTATCAAATGTTTGATTACTATAACATGATTCAAGAATTCTTCCAACATAAACATCAGGGAATTTGCTCCACCTCTCCCTCTCTCCCTCCCTTCCCTCCCTACATCCCTCTTCAGTGAAATGTTTTGCAAAATCCTACAGTAATAAACTCAGAGAAAGTGTATACATTGCAGAATAGCCCTCAATGATAAGGACATGATGGGGTAAATCATAAAGATTCATTAACAAAACACAAATCAGTTGTTGCCTAAACTTGGCTGTAAAATAGCAAGTTGACGCAAGAATTACTTCAAACTGATTCAGGATTCCTTTTATAAACTCAGCTGTTATATTCTCGACATTCAAGCAATCATTTTTCAAGACATTCTCCACATCTGTGTATTTTGGGCCTTGCATTTCTTCTGAAAATCTCCACTAATTCCCGTACAAATCCCCTGTTCCCAATCAACCAGGGCATCCATCTGCAAGGTGATGCCCTCTAACTAACTTTCATAGAATAGAATAGGACTTTTCCTCTGTGAGTGAATGGGCCTCGGTGGCAGTGCAGCCTCTGTTGTTCTGTCATTGTCATGCAGGAGGCTGGAGATGTAGCAGGCTTTGATTCCCCCCCTGATAAACATTCCAAACCCAAACAATGAGTGTGTTTGTTTAGCCTCAAACAAACACCTGAGACAGGTACACGGCGGGGGGTCCCCCAGGAGGCTATTCAGGGGCTGCTGTCTCCCGTCTCTCACTAGATCATTAGTGGTGCAGGGACCAATGCCCCTGAAAAGCAGCTAAACAGACCTGGGACCCTGAAGACCCCTGCAGCAACCCACACAATAGGCTGGCTAATGAGGGATTGGGGAGAGGGTACGACAAAAAGAGTCTGGACCGTTGGGTGTGTGTGTGTGTGTGTGTGTGTGTGTGTGTGTGTGTGTGTGTGTGTGTATGTGTGTGTGTGTGTGTGTGTGTGTGTGTTCCAGGTGAGTAGTGAGAGGACGTTAAGCCCTGTCCTGCTGAGAACACAGCCATTGCTTCTGAATGCTAATGCCCACACAATTGCAAAACACACACACAACACATACTCACACACTCACACACACACACACACACACACACACACACACACACACACACACACACACACACCCAAGGGTCCAGACTCCTGTGTGAAAATCAGAGATATCATAGAGAGGAGACTCAGGGGTCATTACTCTCATGTTGCACAAGACTGAGACTGAAACTCCGTTTAGTGAGTTTATGAGTCAACAAGCCTGTTTCACGAGTAGAGACAAAATATAAGCATGCCGTTTATTCCCAGCTCATCATCAGCATCAATTACCAAGCTAACTACTTGGTGACAACTTCTGGTATATCATGGACATTGTGTGTACTTTTGATTTATGTAAATGCCTCAAATAGGCCTCTTACAGTATTCTGTTGATGTGCATAAAGGACAGTGTAAATGTTTAACATTCTGAGCTCATCCTTAGATCAGTAAGTCAATGATGGCCTCTGAACAGGCTCCATATGCATAGATCTAATGAGAGACAGGATTAATGACCTCTCACTAATGACAAGCTATTACTGGTGATGTGTTTGCGTTTCACACCTCTGTGTTAGCGTTGCTCAACACTTTCACTCTAACAGATTTCACACCTCGTACACAGCGCCTGTGAGGAGTCCCCTCGACGACGCCGACGAGATCTAATGAACACCTCCCGTTTTGGTGAACAGGGGCCTCTATAACATCTACCTCTACATAGTGAAACCTACTGACACCGAGGTAAACCATCCATAATTTGGAAGTACCATTTATTGCCTATGTAGCTTCCATGTAAATACACTGGTTTTGCGACACATCATAAAGCAGGCACAACATTACCTGAAGTGACCTCGAGGTAAATATCTGACATCAGAAGCGTACGTCAAAGTCATATAGGGACATGTCAAAATCAGATCGGGTTAGGCCTGATATCCGGTTCGGCCTAACCCTGAAAAACCCTGTCTTCTTTTCCCATACATTAATTTAACAATAAAAACAACATTTAACGCAGATCAAAGGTAATAAGGGCTATCTATTTCTAATTCCTTCAAAATAATGACCTTGTTGACAGGTTCAATAATGGCGTGTATGACAGCTATAAGAAGTCTCCCAATTACAGAAAATGAAAGGAATCATTCCTCCTGTGTGATTAATAGCTTAGAAGAATAAGCCTGACCTGACTGGTTTGGTTATAGAGTGTGTGTGTGTGTGTGTGTGTGTGTGTGTGTGTGTGTGTGTGTGTGTGTGTGTGTGTGTGTGTGTGTGTGTGTGTGTGTGCACACGTGCATGTTTGTCTCTACTGTACCTGTTCTGACCCGGAGCGTGTGAGTCAGAAGAGCCTAATGTCTCTCCAGACACTGACTAGTATGTGAATGTGCCAGTGAATCTCCAGCCTATACGTGCCAGTACATTACTTCGTCTCTCTGCTGTGTGACTTAAAGCTGGCAACGCTGTGAGGATTTGATGGCGCCCAGTGGATCAGCATAACAATAATAGTATAGGGACAAGTCAATCTTGTTGAAATACCGGAGGGAGAACAGTCTGGCAACAATGTTTATAGGGCAATGAATGTGCATAATTTTCGGAATAAAAACACAGATGTGGGGATGTAACTTGCAAACCCCACAAAAATGAATTACAATGAGCATGAGAATGAAATATTTTGATCCTCGCAACACACGCAGGCACACACAGGCACACACACAGGCACACACGCACACACACACATGCATACACACACGCATATGCGCATACATACACACACACATGCACACACTCTTGGCACCCGTCCCCAACTCTTGGCTGAGATAGCCACAGTCATGACAGGCCCTTAACAAGCGCCATGCGAGGCGTGTCTGCTGCCTGAGGAACACCGAGGACAGCTCAGCTGGGAAATATTTGCTGCTCCGATGTGATCCTGCCCATTCCACGTTCCTCTGTCCTCCTTCGAGCCGGAGTCCGCCTCGCCTTCCACTTGACATGTCAGCTGTCTGGAAGTGAAGAGAGAGAGGCGCCTGTCGCATAAAAAAAAAGGCACAGCGCATCTTTGTGTGTTGTCGGCACCGCCGGCAACGGCCTCGGTACAGGCGGTGAGGGCACCCCAACCACACCTATCAGACTCTGAACTGGAGCCAAGCTGCTTCTACATTGATTGTTCTTCTATGTTTGTCAAACAGTAAACTAGGAGGGCTGGTAGTACTTTTGTATCCTGGTTCTGAGACTCCAGGTTTATGAGTGTGCGGTGGACAATGTGTTGCATTGTTGAGGACATGGCTGTTATTGCTGTGTTGAGTTGTTCCAGGCAGATAGTAGAAACAAAACTACGTCTTATCTTTACGGAGCTTTTGATTATAGATCAAAACTCAAAGGGCTGTACATAAAGCGAAAGAAAGAAACAGGATGACATATACAGAAACTGGACAAGTAAATAGAGCACTCATACTGAGAGGATTACAATAAAGATAGACAAGATAGGGGAGGTGAAAGAGAGGTGACTTGGAGGTCTGTTCTTCCTGGGTCTGATAAAGAGGTGATAGGCCAGAGGTGAAGGGAGGGAAGGGAGATCAAGGAGGAGGAGGAGGAGGGGGGGGGGGGCGAAAGGTGTAGTGAGGGAGGACTGCATCTGGAAATGTGCCAGAGAACAAGTCCTCTAAGAAATCACCAGCAGGTCAAAGTCACTTCTTTCCTCCAGGACTTCCTCCCCTGAGAGAGAGAAAAGGGAAACAAAACCCTCCTTTTTGGCAGTGAGCTGGGTGCTGCCGGCCAGAGGGGCTGAGAGAGAGAGAGAGAGAGAGAGAGAGAGAGAGAGAGAGAGAGAGAGAGAGAGAGAGTATGGGAAATGTAGATTTACTGCATCGCATACGTCCTGTCAGCAGACATATCAGTCACACATACTCACCTAACTGGGAACTAGGAAAACTAGGGCTCCAAGAGAGAGAGAGAGAGAGAGAGAGAGAGAGAGAGAGAGAGGCAGAATATCTTTTCCTGAATGTTGGGATCACCTGGAGTAGCTCTGATGTGCACCAGCCGACCTGAGGGATCTCCAGCTTGTTATGTCCTAATGAGGCCTGATAACACAATGTAAGATAACAAGGTTAAAGGTCAAACACCGGAGAGACATACAACCAACAGGAGAAGGAAGAGAGAGGTCGAAAAAAAAAGGATAGATATCCCTGAAGAAAAGATATATCAAACCCACACACATAGAATAGAACACATGGCAGCAATACTGTCCAAATGTTCTCTCTGCTTACAATAATAAGCTGGGCAGAGGAAA